>NC_134863.1:83323084-83623084 GCF_049852395.1 Peromyscus maniculatus bairdii | reverse complement strand
AGCTGAAGACACATTCTGGACGATGCCTCTGGCATCTTCAGTATTCACTCTTGCTTTTGATCTCAGTGTTCATGTTCCCGGGAGCTCCTGAGTTTATCATTGGCCCAGTGGCTGCAAGAGATTCCTCCCTTCTGATGCTGTTCACTCATCACTGGGAGGCCCCTGATTTATAATCCTGAACCCCAGAGCTTCAGCAAGGTCCACTGGGGTGGACTGTCACCTGGCCTTGAGAGTTAACTTGGAAGGAGAGTAGGGCTGGAGGAGTAAATGGGCCACCACATGAAGGTTCTGAAGGTTTGACTGTGTGCAATGACCTACAAAAGGGTTTTGCACATGGTGACCTGCTGGTGCCTACCTATATCAATCAGGAAAGGATCTAGTTGAGGCCATAGAAATCATTCAGGGAAGCAATTCTAAATCATAGTAGGGAGAGACTGTTGCCAGAGCATCAGCAATCAAGCACCCCAGGAGGCCAACTCACACAGCAGACTCATTACAAAGCTGGGTGTCTCTGGAGAGTCACAGGGAAGTTCTGTAAAAGCAGAGGAGAGATGTCTGTGCATTCACAGTGTGGGTGATACTTGCCTAAGCCTTACAAATCAAAAGTGGACATCCACCATTAAAAATACCTCCCGTTTCTGGGCCAGTGAGAGGGCTCACTGGGTAGAGGCGCTTGCTGCCAAGCCTGACGACCTAAGTTCAGTTCCATAAGCCCACATGGGAGAAGGAGAGAACTGACTCCCACCGAGTTGTCCTCTGACCTCCACACCTGTGATGTGACGTGTGCGTGTGCACATGTACACCAACTAAAGGGCAAGAATCTAACAAAAATCCTGAATTTCACTCTCTCTCTTTTGAAGATTTAGTTTTAATTATATGTGTGTGTGTGTGTGTGTGTGTGTGTGTGTGTGTGTGTGTGTGTGTGTGCCTGTATGTAGGTATGGCACATGGATGCAGTGTCTGCCCTTAGGGTCAAGAAGAAGGGGTTAGATCCCCTGGAGCTGGAATTATAGGTCATTGTAAGCTCATGGGTTCTGGTAACCTAGCTTCCATCTACTCCAAGACCAGTTCTTGCTCTTAACCACTAGACAGTCTCTAAAGCCCCTCTTTTCTTTTAAAAAAAAATTGTGTGTGTGTGTGTGTGTGTGTGTGTGTGAGAGAGAGAGAGAGAGAGAGAGAGAGAGAGAGAGAGAGAGAGAGAGAGAGAGAGAGGGCATGTGTGTGTTTACATAGAGGGAAGAGGTCGATTTTCATTATCTATCTCTATCACTTTCCAATTATTTTTTAAGACACTGAACCTACAGCTGGCCATCTCAAGACAGGGGCTCTCACTGAATCTGCAGCTTGCCATCTCAGTGAGACCAGCTGGCCAGCAAGCTCCCTCTGCCTTCACCCCACCCCCTCCACCAGCACTGGGGTTACAGGCACATGCTACCAGGTCCAGCTTGGATTCTGGGGATCTGAACTCAGGTCCTCACACTGTAGAGCACCTTCCCTACTGAGTCCCTCCCTCAGTGTAGGTATTTTTTCCTTTACATCTGTTCTATCGACTCTTCCAAAGCTCTTGCTTTGTGTCTGAGTACTTTACCAACACTGGTTCAATCTTCCTGACAACCCTCTGGTATGGCTCCCACAGTAATCCTTCCTCTATACTTGATGCCAAACCAACAGTTGTATTATCCAGGGTAAACGGCATCTCCCAGACTTGTGCTTCCGTGGCTCACAACAGCACATTTTGGGGCTCAGTGGTTAAAGCATTTGCTTTGTGTGAGGTCTGGAATTCAGATTCCCAGAACCCACATACGTGCTGGATGGGCATAGTGACCCACTTGCCATTACAGCTCTCAGAAGCCAAAGCCTGCCAGCTCGTCTGAACTGGTGAGCTCCAGGTTATGTGAGAGACCCTGCCTCAAAGAATAAGATGGAGAACAATGGAGGAAGACAGCCAACGTCAAGCTTTGGTCTCCATATACGTGCTCACACATGTGCATGCTCACTCACATGCACATTCACACACCACACACACACACACACACACACACACACACAGACACACACACAGAGAATCACATTTTCCTTAGGAGAGATCCAGAGTGACTCAGCACTGGCTCTCTTCAGTGTAGACACAGGTTGTCACCCAGGATCTGAAGCCACGCCTCTAAATACTGGAATAGGCTTTTCTGGTGCTTCTGACCCTACAGACTCAGTCAGAGGCATTAGGATTTCTCCCAGTGGTTGCTCCATTCAAACTCCATTAAGTTAGCCCCTTAATTTGTGGATTTTCCTTGGCTTGGGTCTAGCTGGCAATTCTCCGGAGCTTGTATCCTCCAACACAAGTCCAAGCACAGCACATGGTGATTACACCCAGGCTGGGAAAACATGCGTCTTTTCCTGACACAAACCAGATTTCTGTGGTGGGAAACTTGTTCTATGGCCAGCACTCTGTATCTATGCTTTGTGTACCCACAGACTCAACCAACCACGTCAAAAATATTCAAAACAGAATTGCGTCTGTGCCGAGCACATGCTGACTTACCTCGTCACCATCCAGGAGCAACCAGCTTGACAACAACTTATGCGGCGTCGGTGTCCTGTTGGGCATTACAAGTCATCTAGAAATGGTTTAAAGTGCATTGGAGAATGTGTGGGAAAGAGATGCAAATAGTATTATTTTCTACTATAGAGACCTGAGATTTCTTAGGATTTGAGCATTTGCAGGGGATCCGGAACAGAGCATCCTCCAGCCGGAGAGTCCCTAGTAAATGACTGCGGGAGAGTCAGCACAGATCTGAGTGCTCCCACCTTGGGTGTCTGGCTTAGCTCTCACAGGGATATGCTCCCAACCTAGTTTATTTTTGGCAACCCTCGAAGAATTGAGATGGAGCCAGCTAGGGCCAGAGAGGCCAGAAGAATGAGCTGTAGGTCACCAACTGGACTTGCCTATCTCTTAAGGGTTTGGGGGTATCAGAGTAGAACCCACACTTGTCTCTTGATAATGTGATTCAAATATGGCAAAATGGCTCCTGGGAGAGATGGGTGACCCTGAGGGGTTGATTATTCCTTTTGTTGCTCTGGAACAGACTGTGTGGCAGCCTCGCCCAGCAAATTGCTGCTCTGCTTCTGGCTGAGCCCGGTCTGAGGGGCTCTGTGTGTCAACGCATCTCCACCATCCCCAGTCCGAGGCCTCTTCCCAAAGCCACAGAACCTCTGAGCGAGCCAACATTTCCCTCGTAATCATTTCCTACATAAAATCAACAAGGGGAAAATGCCTCTTTAAGCACATGTCGGGATGATTACGTCTCTCCTTGACAGGGAATTATCAACGACGGCCCTGGGGCTCCTAAGACTGGAGAGATCATAAATCTCTGATTAATGGGGTAGGACAGATTGTTGATATTCTCGGAATTCAATCTTCTAACCTCAGAGCCGTGTTTATAGCTCATGGACTCTCAGCTTCAGAAAAGAAAGGCCTGTTTTGTGTGCTTGGTTATTAGGAGATGGCTCCAGAGCAAGGAAGTCAGCCAGCGTGCCTAGTGGGTTGGCCTGAACCAGAGCGTGCATTTACACAATGATTTAGGGTGGAAAGCCCCAACAATGCATGAAAAGACTCTGGCTTCAATATTCTACCCATAGTACCTGTCACTGGGCCTAGATGGAGCCCTTCGGGGCCTCCGTGGTTCACTTTGCAAACCATTGTGGGGCTGCCCTCCTTCTAACAACCAGAGAGAATGTAACCTGTCCACCCCTGACTGCCACAGTCTATTTCTTTCTTTATTTCACATATAAATACATATATATGTATGTATGTATTATATATATTTTTCCCCTAAATGAGTGACCGCAACACAGAGCTCTTTATGAAACACGACTCCCTTGAAGAATGATAACATTTCGTTCTGCATTCTTTGGCGGCACCCAAGTCCATGGTTGGACAGAGGTGACCACTTTCATTTCCATCACTGTGTTATGGCTGTGAAAACCACCCTGTGTTATAACTTTCTTCATTCTACAGAAAAGCTACATGAAGAATAGAAATGAATAACTCACTCCAAATTGCCCACGAATCCAGGGTTATTAGGATTCCCAGGCCAGTGGGCTCACCACAAAACTGCGCTCCTTGACAAACAGACTGTGGAGACAAGCCAAGTCTCCATGCCAAACGCTCACTGTCTGCCGCCCAGGTGGAAAGAGGCCAGGTGTAATTTGTTCATGGGAGAGAGCACAGCCTGGGTAGGAGGTCAGGGATATTTTAGAGATAAGGGCGAAAGCATTCTTTAGAGACTGTGGGTCATCGCTTATAATAAAATTGATGGGGCAGTACTAAATCCAAAGCAACGCACAGGCTGGAAGCCATCCACGGTGGAGGACGGACGGTGGACGAAGGGTGGGGCTGTGCACAGTGGGGGCGGGGCGTCCTCTTCTTCAGCAGGAAGAGGCCTAGCCCAGACTGTGGCTGGAGACCATGCTGGAAGCAGAATGATGAGATGAATGTTTAGTCCTGGCATCCTTCTTCCTGCGGGGCCGCCTCTTTCTTTCTGACAACTTCCTGACTTTGTGTCCCTCCTAGTGACTCAGATGGTCTTAGTGGGGGATACAAAGTAGGCTCACCCCGCCCTCCTGCCCTGACGAAAGCCCTCTTCTCCCAGATCTCCCTCTCTCCTCCAGCAACCCACCCTAGTCCTGTCTCCTTGGTGACTCTGTTTCCCTATAGGAAAATTTCCCTTGGTGCAGTGGGTCATTCAGAGAAATCATCCCCGGACTAGGGGTCCTGAAAGTGTAGTCATTCCTTCAAAATCAGCTGACTCCAGGGACTGTCAAAGACATTGACCCAGTTTCCTTCCCTGTCAAGATGATGAAATATCCTGACAAAAGCAACTTCAGAGAAAAGCTTTATGTGGTGACAGTTCGAGGTGACCGTCTATCATTTCAGGGAACTCAGTGCAGGAACTTCTCAGCTCATCATATCACAACCAAGAGCAGAAAGAGAACAAATACAGGCATGTGTTCTTGTGCTCAGGCCCCTGTCCCCACCTATACAACCAAGGACCCTGCCTAGGGAATGGTGCCACCCACAGTAGGCTGGTCTTTTCCCATCAATTAATGTAATCAAGACAGTCCATTGCAGACACACCCACAGCTAACCTAATCTAGATAACTCCGCACTGAGACTCTCTTCCTGAGCAATTCTATATTGTGTCATGTTGACAATTAAAACTAACCAGGTGCTCAAGACCCTTGAATAAAATGTAGTATCTGCACAGAACCTACATATCTATGTAAAGCACCGCTGGATTACTTACAATATGATGTAAACATTATGTAAATGTAAATTGCTTAGGGAATATTAAACAAGATAAAAGTCTTTTCATGGTCAATAGACATGATTTTCTTTCCAATACTTTCCATCTGTGGTTGGTTGAATCAATAAGTACAGACACTATGGCTGTAAAGAAGCAACATGTTGTAGCCAGAATGTAAGGACCATGGAAGATGACATTCAGCTTCTGAGTTGACAAACAGGACTTTGCAGCCAACAATGCACTTGGAAAGCCAGGCTTTGTTCAGGCATCCCGAGAGCCAGGCTCAGAGAGCTAACCCATCAAGTTATAATCAGGAGGGAGTGACAACCAGCTCTTTCCAGGCCTAGAGGATTGTGGGACACAGCTAGTCAACAGGAAGAGTGATTAACAGTGCAGTATGTGGGTCTCACGGTGCCTCTCTGGACTGAGGTTGGAGTGGGAAAGGCGTGTGCTGCGTGGAAGGGAATCAGAAGGTGCAGAGTTCCCAGTGTGCTTTCTACTGGGCCAACACCACTGTGCTGGCGCCTTCTCACCCACACGTGGGCCCCGAGAAACAGAGAGGGTGAAGAGTATGAGGTAGCAGAGTGCGACTCTAGACTGAGGCCGTCAGAAGCTCAGCTGAGGTGCAGAGCGGCGCTGTGGAAGGAGCCACATGATCAGACGATGAGCAGCAACACACGTGGCCACCATGGCGGCATTCCGAAGCGTCCCATTCCAGACTGACCAAGAGCCACTAGTCCTTCAGTAGCTGACATCAGCTGACCAGTTCTACTCCAGAGGCGAGCATCCACAGTGTGCTCATCTTTGTCCTGTCTCTGGTTGCCTTCCCTAACGCCTGGAGCACATCAGCTCTCCCCAGCCCCCACCTACCCAGACACCACCTTGGAGGGGGAAATGAGGCATTGCCACCCAAGGGGTAATTATGTCATGCTTAGTGACAGATTTTGAAGATAGGAGAGCTGCCTAAGTAGATGAGACCAGTACAGCACACAGGTTGAGTCAGCTGGTGATGTCCCACAGCAGAAAGGCCGTGATCCTTGCCTCTGCCTCACCAGTGGTGATCCTGGTAGAGACAGACATCCACGTTCATCAACCAGTTTGTTCTAGAATCATGTCCCTGAATTTGAATATTCTTTATCTACCTTCCTCCAGGTTTATAAACAGCGATCTCCCCAAATGTCATTTTCTGCAGGAATAGAAAAATAACCCTAAAATCTGAATAGGAACAATGAGCATGCCAGACAGGGGGGAAGAAGTGCTGAGAAGGAAGAGTAAAGCCAGGGGACTGGATTTCCTGACTTCACAATACATCATAAGCTGCTGTGGAAATGCCCTGGCCTGGACGTGGCCAGCACTGTCCTGAAATGAAGCAGCCGAGATTCCCAGAGATGCTTTAGCGCCCCCTCACGGAAGGAGCAGAAGGTTCATGAGGCATCCAGGTCCCCCCCCCCCCCCCCCCGCCAAGAACACATAAGTAATCAATGCTTCCAGGAAGGGAGGCCATTCCTCCATGTTTAGCAGCTTCACAATTGCCCATATTCCTGTACGTTACCCTTACCTGCGCTCTTACATATAACCCTCACCCATGTTCCTGCGTGTTATCCTCACCCATGTTCCTGTGTGTTATCCTCACCCATGTTCCTGTGTTATCCTCACCCATGTTCCTGTGTTATCCTCACCCATGTTCCTGTGTGTTATCCTCACCCATGTTCCTGTGTGTTATCCTCACCCATGTTCCTGTGTGTGATCCTCACCCATGTTCCTGTGTGTGATCCTCACCCATGTTCCTGTGTGTGATCCTCACCCATGTTCCTGTGTGTTATCCTCACCCATGTTCCTGTGTGTTATCCTCACCCATGTTCCTGTGTGTTATCCTCACCCATGTTCCTGTGTGTGACCCTCACCCATGTTCCTGTGTGTGACCCTCACCCATGTTCCTGTGTGTTATCCTCACCCATGTTCCTGTGTGTTATCCTCACCCGTGTTCCTGTCCGTCAATGCCGATTAAATTCCTAGGCTTACCAATGAGGCTTGTGCCCAGTCCTGCTCTCGTGTGTTGTTGATGCCCTGCCTGCGGGTAAACAGACCTTTATTTGCATCTTCCCAAAACAAATCACAGAACACAAACCTACACTGGCTAAAACTGTGGTTATGGCATAAAGACAGACACAGAGACCTATGGACAGAAGCAAGAATCTGCAAAGACACTCACAGGTATAGGACCAACTGGTCTTCAGTGAGGATGCGAGAGTCAACACTGGGAAAGTGATACTTTGACAGATGGTTTCAGGGAAACTGGATCTTCACATGCAGAAGAACAAAACTGGACTTTCTTCCACATACAAAAACCAACTCCAAAGGCATTTAAAGAATCAACCCATGGCCTTCCCCATGGAGGAGTAAACACTGGGAAGAAACCATGGCATCTTACTCCTGTCAGAATGGCTACGATCAAAAACACCAATGACAGTCAATGTTGGAGAGGATGTGGAGCAAAGGGAACACTCCTCCACTGTTGGTGGAAATGCAAACTTGTACAACCACTGTGGAAATCAGTATGGCGGTTTCTCAGAAAATTAGGAATCGAACTACCTCAAGACCCAGCCATCCCACTCTTGGGCATATACCCAAGGAATGCTGATTCATACCATAAAGATACATGCTCAGCTATGTTCATAGCAGCACTATTTGTAATAGCCAGAACCTGGAAACAACCTAGATGCCCATCAACGGAAGAATGGATGGAAAAAATGTGGTACATATACACGATGGAGTACTACTCAGCAGAGAAAAACAATGAAAGCATGAAATTTGTAGGCAAATGGATGGAACTAGAAAAAATCATCCTGAGTGAGGTAACCCAAACCCAGAAAGACAAACATGGTATGTACTCATTCATAAGTGGATTCTAGATATAAAAATAAAGAACAATCAGACCACAACCCATAGATCCATGGAGGCTATATATATAGCATGGAGGTCCCTAGGACAACTGTGGCTTATAATAAATTTCGGTTTTACTCAATTATTGAAAAAAAATAGCCAAATGAATGGAAACACATGAACTATGAACCAAAGGCTGAGGGGCCCCCAGCTGGATCAGGCCCTCTGAATAGGTGTGACAGTTGATTGGCTTGATCAGTTTGGGAGGCAACTAGGCAGTGGGACCAAGTCCTGTGCTCATTGCATGAGTTGGCTGTTTGAAACCTGGAGCTTATGCAGGGACACTTGGCTCAGTCTGGGAGGAAGGGACTGGACCTGCCTGGACTGAGTCTACCAGGTTGATCGCAGTCCTTGGGGGAGGATTTGCCCTGGAGGAGGTGGGAATGGGGGGTAGGCTAGGGGTAAGGGTAAGGGGTGGGAGGGGGGAGAATAGGGGAATCCGTGGCTGATATGTAGAACTGAATGGTATTGTAAAATAAAAAAAAAAAAAGAAAGAAAGAAACCATGGCATCTGTCTCAGCAGTGACCCCGAAAGAAAGAAATGTGATTCTGCCAACTAGATAGGTTCTGTACAGCCAAAGAAACAGCCATGTGGAGAAGAGACAAGCTGCGGAACTGCCGTGTGTGTGTGTGTGTGTGTGTGTGTGTGTGTGTGTGTGTGTGTGTGTGTAATCATATGCCAACAAGGGATTAATATTCAAAGTGTAGAAGGAACCCCTTCAACTCAGTAGAAAACAGACCTGATTTGGAGCATAGAGAACAAAAAAAATTGAACAGACACTTCTAACAATAGAAATTCTAACATAATTGTGCAATGGGCATATGAATCACTAATCAGGAAATTGCAAGTCGGCATGGCAACGAGACACATCTCACACATGATAAGATGCCTCTAATCCAAAAAAAAAAAAAAAAAAAAGCCAGGCGGTGGTGGCGCACGCCTTTAATCCCAGCACTCGGGAGGAAGAGGCAGGCGGATCTCTGTGAGTTCGAGGCCAGCCTGGGCTACCAAGTGAATTCCAGGAAAGGCGCAAAGCTACACAGAGAAACCCTGTCTCAAAAAACCAAAAAAAAAAAAAAAATGCCTCTAATCAAAAGCCGAAGGTGCTGGTGAGGATGTGGAAAAGCTAGAGCCCATGCTGATTAGAGCTGTGTCCCAGCTACTTTCTGTTGCTTTGAGAAAAAAAACAAAACACTGACCAAAATCCGCTTAGGGAGGAGAGTGTTTATTTGGCTTACACATCTTGATCACAGTCCATTGTGGAAGGATGTCAAGGCAGGGACTCAAGCGGGCAGAAGCAGGAACCATGGCACAGCTGCTGACTGGCTTGTTCCTCACGGCTTCTCAGCCTGCTTTCTTATAGACTCCAGGACCACTGGCCCAGGGACGGCACCACCCACCATGGGCTGGGCCCTCCCACATCAATCATTAATCAAGAAAATGCCCACAGTCATGTCTGCAGGCCAATCTGATAAGGCAGTTCCCCAGTTGAAGCTCCCTCATCCTGCGAAACTCTAGCTTGTACTTCGCTGAAAAAACTAACCAGCTCGCCGTTGACAGTGAGAGGACAAAATGACACCAGGGATATGGAAGACAGTACAGAGGACCCACAGAAAGCCAAAGACAGAAACACAAGGCCAGCAATTCTACCTCGGAGTGTTTATCCTAAAGAACTGAAATTAGGACCCCAAAGGAACGTTCGCACTCCAGTGTTTATTGCAACATCATTCACCATAGGCAAACTGTGGAGGCGACCTGAATGTCCACCAGCAGATGGACGGATAAGGAAAATGGGGTGCAAATGCACAATGGAGTCTTCTTCAAGTCCAGGAGGGTGCTCTGCCGTGGGTGATGACGTGGGTGGGTCCAGAGGTATTATGCCAGGTGAAATGAGAGCATCGCAGAAAACAAATATCGAATGATTTCACCTATTTGGTTATCTCATAGTTGAATTCACGGAATGTTTCAGAGTTGGGGAGCTGGGGAAGGAGAGTTGATATTTGATGCACGTCAAATTCTGAGTCTGTAAGACAATTATGTCCCAGAGAGCTGAGTGTTGTATCTCTAATTAGCAATACTTTTAACGATTAATTAGGTTTTTGGCAAATCTCATATTAAATATCTTTACCACAAAAAGGAAGGAAGGAAAGAAGGGAGGGAGGGAGGGAGGGAGGGAGGGAGGGAGGGAGGGAGGAAGAATCAGTAGAAACTACTTATTTGTTACTTTCCCATTGCTTTGAGAAAATACCTGATCAGAAGCACTTAAGGGCAAAGGACTTCCTTCGGCTCACAGTTTGAAAGAACACAGTCCAGACGATGGGGAAGGGATGTCTGCAGGGCCGTGAGGCCAGAGCACATCAACAGTCAGGGAGGAAAGAGCAGGCAGGAGGGGAGGCCAGGGCCACCCTCCAATCATCCACTTCCTCCTGTAAGACCTTCTAAAGACTCCATCTTCTAAAGGCTTCGCAGCCTTTCAAAAACAGGTCCATCAGCCCGGGGCCAAGTGCTCAACACATGAGCCCATGGGGGACATGTCCCACTCAACCCACAACAGGGTGAAATTCCATTTACTGAGACTTTCAGGAGGGTAGCTGTGGGTAAGGAGAGAATCCAGGTTCCTTGCACCTTGCACCTGAGAATCCATCCAAGTGCAGCAAATGTCACTAGCTGCCCACAGATGCCTGCTCAAGGATGTGAAGGGTGAGGAAAAAAAGAGGACAAGGCTGTGTCATAGAAGGGGCAGAACCAGTCTTTGTCCATAAACCTGTTGGACTTGGAGGCTGTGGTTTCCTACCACATCGAGGTTCACAAAACATTGGCAGTGTATCATTAGGCTATAAGACCCCGTGAAGATGTCTGCATCGCGTGAGTCACAGGAGCCAGGCATGAGAGGCTGGCCCCGCAGCCACCACGGACAGAAGGCACATTACTTGAATCTCTGTCACAGTATAGACCTGCTCTAGGCCACTCACTTCTGACCCTGGGTGAGTCTGAAAAAACTGGAAGAGAGTTCAGAGTCTGAATTACATCAGCATTTCTAGAATATTCTGGAGTTCACACTTGCTCAATTGAAGACCCCAGAGAGGTGACTGACATGACCCTGTGCCTGGGCACTGTGCATGGCAAAATGGAAGGGTCCCCGCAGTGACCAGCAGTGCCACTGACATCTGCCAACCGGTCAGCAGGGGGTCACCTCAGCATTTGGAAGTGAAGTCATGAAATTAGTCACACTGGCCAGCCAGCTCAGACTCCTAGGAAGAGTCTTTGCAAAGAGACTGCAGCTTGGGGCTGACTGGCTGCTTTGGGATAAAATTGGATAAAAGATGACCAAGGGGGTCGTTTCTTTTAAAAATTCTTCATCCTAAAATACAGACTGTATCAGATTCTCTGTGCACAAAGTGCCCCAGGGCAGGGGGACATGGGCTTGCGCATACACACAAACACACACACACACACACACACACACACACACACACACACACACACACACACAGACACGCAGAAAGCCCAGTCTGCCTGTCCCCACACTCAGCCTCAGAAGCTTCCAGTAAAACTGGTAGGTGGGACCCAGCTGTGTGTGGAGATTGTCCTTCACACCCACTGACCAGCCATCCCATGGGAAAGAGAACAGCTGTCTGGAGGCCTAATGAACTGGCTTTCCAGACGGCTTGGAAAAGTTCCCCCACAAACTCCACATCTATCCATCAGTGAGGCAAGACCCTGCAGACGCCCGCACTCCTTGGTTTTACAAAACATTGGCAATGAACGGACACAGAAGAAGCATACAGCCTTGGCTCATGACGCCTGTGCTCTTACAACTTAATGAGACTAAATCGCTGATAAGTTGTTTTGAAGCGTAACAGTGCACCCCATGTGGGGTTGGAGCGCAGTGCCGTTCTCCCCAGGGCTGATTCCAGTCCTGGCATGTCATTCCACCTAGAGCGCCTCTGTGTTCTGTGTTTTCCAGCGATTTCTGTGAGAGTCAAGGCGGGGTTAGCCTGTGCCACAGCAATCCAATCCAAGCCCTTCCTAACACATCCCACACACTGGAAAAGCAGTGTCCAGAGCCTGCAAGGAAAGTGATCTACCTAAAACACTCCCAGTTGGACAGATTTGTAAGTATCCAGCTTTTCCTCCACAGGTGCCCATGGAAGCTTAGAACTGGAGATGCCCAGCGACTGGGGAATAGCTCCATAGCATTGGATTTGAGGAGTGGCATGGGTGACCGGTTTGGGGGTGTCTTTAGCATTCCCAAGGGGCTGTGGGCATCAAATATGCTGGGCCTCTGCATGCTGTGGTGAGGGGCAGAACACAGTGTGCATGAATCGCCCGCTCCATGATGATATGTCCTGCTCAGGAAAACTGCAGAATGCATTTGCTCCCAAGGGACTGAAATTTAGTTAGAAGACATCTAGAGGCTGCTGCTGGCCACCGTGTGGGCTCAAACCCCCGAACACGGGTCTAGGATGGAGCTCAGGCGACAGACAGAGTGCTTGCCTAGCCTGACCGGTGCTCTGGGTTCTATCCACAGCACCACCTAACACCAGGTGTGGAGCGTGCTTGTAATCCCAACACTGGGAGATGGAGGCAGATGGATCAGAAGTTCGGGGTCACCCTCAGATGAGAGCAGGAGGCCAGCCTGGGATGCAGAAGACACTGTCTCAAAAAACAGACAACAAACAAACCACAAAACCCTCTGACCTCAGAATCTCTGCTGTGTGACTTTGAGAAAGTTTCCTAACTCCTCTGTGCCTTACTTACCCCATCTGTGAAGAGAGCATCTAGCTTGTGAACATCTTAAAAGGTAAGAGAACGGACCACTCAAAACTTAAGTTCTGATTCCTACTGAGCATTGTGTATAGATAGCTCTTTAGATTATGGCCCTGGCTGTTATGGTTTGGATGAAAAATGCTGTGTTTGAAGGGTTGGTGCCTGACTGGTGCACTCTCTGGGTGTCGTGGAACCTTTGGGAAGTGGGACTTAGGGGGCGGAAGTGGGTCACTAGGAGCGGGGTGGGTCACTGGGAGCGGGGTGGGCTGCAGTTAATAGCCCAGCCCCTGCTTCCTATTCCATCTGCACTCTACACAGGTGAGATCTTCCTTGACAGGCATCCTGCCCCGGGCCCAACCAGGGGGACCACCAAGAGCTGCAGCTGCTTGTCCCTGCGAGGGAGGCGACAGCTAAACTGTTAGAGAACAGAATGATGAAGGGCTGAGCACCCACAGTTCTCAGGCACCTTAAACACTGTGCACAGGGAAATCCAACTGCAAAGGCATTGCTCGCTTAGGGTCAGGAGGTGGCCTGGGTAGAGATGGCTCCAAGAGAGAGAGAGACAGAGACAGACAGAGACAGAGACAGACAGAGAGACAGACAGAGAGAGACAGACAGACAGACAGAGAGACAGACAGACAGAGAGAAAGAGAGAGAGACAGAGAGAGAGAGAGAGCACCTGGTCATGGGGAAGGCTGGGCATTGAGATGCCTTCATTTCAGAAACTGCAGGGGTCCTTCTCGGTGTGTTTTGACACCTTTGTGCTAAGAATTCACCTTCTACTTCCTTCTAGTTTGCCAAAAACCAAGTTGATTTTGTGGGCTTCAGGGACAAGTCTCCAAGTCCAACCCAACCACGGTCATCTCTAGGTCAGAGACAGTGACCACTCAGGCAGACTTCTGCTGACACCTTAGGACTCTTTCGGGATTTCAGGTCAACGAGGCTTAGCTAGGAATGGAATCCAGATGCCAAGTACCCCAAGTTGGCCTTCTAGATGCAGCCTGCAGGCCTCTGTGTCCTGGGGAACCTTAGAGTGAGGGCAGAGAGTCTTAAAGCCACTTAGACGGCAGCACCAGCCACGGTCAGCTTTGGAACAAATGGTACCCCTCTCCTTTTATTTTCTTATTTTTTTTTTAAGCCGAGCTGGATGTTTTGCTGCTGAGAGAAGCAATGACCAGTCTCTGTAGGTTTTTTATTACCCAGGAGCATTTTCCTCCTGACCGTGTTTCAGAGCTACCTTCTCGCCTTCCTGCCCTTGGCCGCTCACGGGAATACCTCATGCCTCGACGGTGCCAGCTCTGAGGAGTGTAATCAGTTGCAAATGTTTGGGGGTGGATGACTGAAGGATGAGGGAACTTTATCACTGCTCCCATTTTTTACTGTTTGAAAACTGTAGACGTCTCACATGAGACAGCCTCCTGCCCCACTTCTTCCTGCCCTGAACAGTCCTTTAAAAATGATGAGAGCAGCAGCCAAAGAAGGATGGCTGTCAGCCACCAGGACAGCGAGGACGTGGGGCCAGGACAGCCCAGTGGAACCGACTCACTCACTCACTGTCCTCTCATCTCATCCCCAGCATCAAGGAGAACGCCACCTGGCTCTCTTTTGTGTTTTTGTTTGCTTATCAGTTTATTTTCTTGGGGCGCTGGGGATAGAACCCAGGACCTCACACATGGTAGGCAGATGTTCTGCTACTGAGCTGTGTCTCCAGCCCTACTTGGTTTGTGTGTGTGTGTGTGTGTGTGTGTGTGTGTGTGTTCATGTCAAAAATCTGTCCCAAATTATGGCCCCACAGCCTCCGGCATCTGGGGTCTTCCAGTTAACCTTCTGCCTGCCTGCTAAGGTGTCTCCCAGGGAGCTCAGAAGACCTGCTGTGAGGACCCCTCTCTAACCGGTACTGACACGCTCCAACGTCACTTGTGGTATACCCGGTCTATGTCTGGCACCCAGTACCAACAACAAATCAGCGCTTGAGCCTGAAGGAGTTTACAGCTGGAGGCCAGAAACACACAGGCAAGAACGGCAGCCAGAGACCGGCATTGAGGGCAGGAGTGAGCTCGGGACGAAGTCTGACGGTGGAGCTTGGACTCACAGGGTCCTCTTTCCACCCAACAGAGCCACCCAGATGAGTTCAATCAGACCGTCCAGTCTCTGGGCTCCTGGGTGCAGGGCGACCATAACAAGGCTCCGTGCTCTGTGGTGCAAACAGAAATGAGTGGTCCCAAGAGTCTTCTAACAGGAAGTTGGGGTCCTGAGTCAGCAGGGTCGTTCCTTGGGGACTCAGAGGGTAGTAGTCTTGTGTGAGGATGAGCAAGCAGAAGAATCTACCCTGCCTGACTCACTGTGCTTCCTCTGAGACCTGGGAGAGAGAAGACTCGGTGTCTGTGGAAATGAGGAAAAGAGAAGAGTCCCTGTGTGCTGTCTTGAAATGACCGTGTGTCTGCCCTGGTCTAAGGCCTAGCTTAGCCTCTGCACCCCAAGGATAACTTGTCTTCCCTGAGATCTGCTTGTTACCTTCATCCATTTATCTTTCAACACTACATACAGCCTTTTCAACTCACGGCCTCTTCTTCCATGCCTGCCCCTTTGGGCTTCAGTAAGGATCCTCAGCACTTGAGACGTGTGTGTGTCTGCTTGCTGTGGATATCGCTCTGTATAAATAAAAATGCTGATTGGCCAGTAGCCAGGCAGGAAGTATAGGCGGGACAAACAGAGAAGAGAATTCTGGGAAGTGAAGGCTGAGTCAGAGAGATGCTGCCAGCTGCTGCCATGACAAGTGAGATGTAAGATGCCAGTGAGCCACGAGCCACATGGCAACTTATAGACTAACAGATATGGGTTAATTTAAGATATAAGAACTAGATAACAAGAAGCCTGCCACACATGCAGTTTGTAAGCAATATAAGTCTCTGTGTGTTTACTTGGTTGGGTCTGAGCAGCTGTGGGACTGGCAGGTGAGAGAGATTTGTCCTGACCGTGGGCCAGGCAGGAAAACTCTAGCTACACCCGCTCATGCGTCTGGTGTTCAATAAGGATCCTCAGCAGCTGAGATGTGTGTGTGCCCGCTCATGCATCTGGTGTAAGGGACACCTGAAGGAGTCTAACATTCTGCTTGAAGCAAGTGGCCCTTAGGCTCAGTTTCCTCTGTGCTCTGTGGACAGAAATCACAGAAAGACAGACACGTGGGAAAAACAAGCAACAAACTAACCATAGAAATTATCCCTGTGTCCCGGAGGATGAGTGACCAGCAGGAGCCTGCTCTGTGCACATTTGTTGAGTATCCCTATGCTCGAGGCCTGTGCTGGATTTGAGGACTAAGAGGAGAGGGAAATAAACCACAGTCCTCCCTCTCATGTTGTTCACAGCCTATCTGGACACCAGACATAGAGAAAAGCCAATGTCTCAAACTATTTAGTAACTGGAGCATGCCGGAGAAAGAGCAGCTGAGCACGCTTCGGTCACTGAGTCAAGGAGGCCTTACCTTTGCAGAGGAGCATCATGGTCAGCCCATCCTGGAGAGTCTTCAAACAAATGGAGGGAAGAGTGGGGAACCCTGGGTTTGGTTATACTGCCCCCCAAGTACGCTCTCTGGCCCTGCAGAACCGGCTACACACTGGACTTCCCACCTGCAAAAGCAAGAAAAGGATGCTCAGGGCCAGCTCTCACATCTGAGAGACTTCTTTGATTTCCAGTCTCGGCTGCCCTTCCCAGAGAACAGCTCTGGACAGGCCTGCTCTGTTCCTCACTGGGACGCTCAGCCAGCAGATCATCTCGAGGCTTCGACCTGCTAGAGAGCCAGGGGGTGCTGCCTGATGGGATGGGGAGGGGCGCGGTGGGGCAGGACAGGCTGAGGTAGAGGCTGACCAGGTAGAGAGAGGAAGGAAGTCCGTCCGGTGGGAAGAAGAGCTCGTGCCTAGCACCCAGACAGACGAAGCCTAGCAAATACAAAGGCTAGGGGACTAGAGACACCAGGTGGGAAGGCAGAACACGGCTGTGAGGCACGGAGCCAGCCCTGGTGCTCTGTGAGCTCACGCAGGGGCGCTGCAGCTTCTCCTTCCTAGGATGTGGCTGCCTCCCCATTCCCCTCTCCCGCTGCCCCCCCACACCCCCCCACACCTTCCCCAGGGACTTTGGAGATGGAGGTGACAGGTCAGGTGTAAGGGGCTTCTCCACACTTCTGTTGCCATTCACAACTCATTAAAACCATGATCAGGTGGAGGCTAAGTGACCTCCTAGGGTGTCTGGCCACTGGCAGACAGATGCAGGACTCCACCTAGGGTCTGGAGGCCAGCCCTCCATTGCCTGTGCCCTCCCAACTGTCCTTGGTCTGCTGCCTAAACACCACATCAACACCTGGCCTGGGGGACCCACTCTGGAGTTAGGGCTTATTAGCGTCAGAGTCATGGCCTGGGGACCATCACGTTTAATATCCCTCTCACACAATCCATCACGAGGAGTCAGCTGCACCCTCCACATGTTTCTGATTCCCCTAATAGCCAGGTCTCTGCTGAACACCCCACCCCTGTGTCTGCTGGGCTCTGGCACTCAGAAGAACCTGTTGGGATGGTGTGCCTGGCCTCCCGAAGCAACCTTCTAGAACATGTTTTCTTTAAATAAGAATCTTTGTTTGCTGATCCTTGGCGTTCATGTTGCACAGTTCAAGCGTGCTTTAAGTAGGTCAGAGCTGAAGTCAGGATAAAAGGCATTAATAGCGAAAAGGCAAGCCCTAGGCTGGGATGTAGCTCAGTTTTGTAGAGCGCTTGCCTAGCATGCATGAAGCCCTGCTTCCATTCCCAGGGCCACATGCTTGAGGCACAGTGGTGCAGGTCTGGAATCCTAGCACTTGAGAGGTGAAGGCAGAGGGTCAGAAGTTCAAGGTTATCCTCGGATACATGCTAAGTTGAGACCATCCTAGACTACTTGGTGCCCTGTCTCAAAAACAAAAAGCAAGTGTTTATCCCACCCAGGTCCTGTCCTGCACCAGCTCCCTCTCCGTGTTCTAGAGTGGGTGCCCTGGGTGCACAAAACCACCACGTCTGTGATACTCTGAAGAGTTTTTGACTTCAAAATGGGACTTTGTTTAAAGCAGTGGTTCTCAGCCTTCCTAATGCTCAGTTCCTCGTGTTGTGGTGACCCCCAACCATAAAATTATTTCCTTGCTACTTCATAACTGTGGCTTTGCTACTGTTATAAATTGTGATGTAACTATCTGAGAACTGCTACTTTGAAGTCATTTTCCCAGGAACACTGACTTGAAAAGCATTTGTTTTCATCCAGTGCTGTTTGGAGCGTGACCCTCCCTCGTTGTGAGGGTCGTCCTGTGTCCCTAACTCTGCCCTCTAGAGGCCACTAGTGACACTGACTCATCATCAGTTGGAATGAACAGGAATGTCTCCCGATGATGCCCGATATCTGGGTACAAAGGCAGTGGACAGGGACCGTCTCCTTCAGGGAGAACCTGGGACTTACAGCCATTATTAAATGCTGTCAGCATCTCACTAGCTGCTTAGAAAGACTCCAGACCTCCACTGTGATGTCAAAGAAATGCTTGGTTACAAGCTGAAAATTATCGGAGGTTTGTGATGGACAGATGGGGTTTCACTGCACTCGGTTGCTAGTGGTGTGTGTTTGAACTTTTGAAATTGAACGGCCCATGTTTACACGGCCTTTGGGTTTTCATAATAGAGATGATGCTTGTGCTGAGCGAGACTCCAGCAGAGGCAGAGAACAGCAAAGGCCGCGACTGGGAGATGAACAGGAAACACTAGGAACCTTTTTCCTCAGGGTGGGGTTTGAATCTGAGAGTCCTCTAGTTAACCTCAAGGCAGAACATATTTGGTTAGAAATGCCACAATGACTTGTGACTAAAAAATGATAATAAGCCAGGCTGTGGTGGCACACGCCTTTAATCCCAGCACTTGGGAGGCAGAGCCAGGTGGATCTCTGTGAGTTCGAGGCCAGCCTGGTCTACAGAGTGAGTTCCAGGACAGGCTCCAAAAGCTACACAGAGAAACCCTGTCTTGAAAAATCAAAGAAGAAGAAGGAGGAGGAGGAGGAGGAGGAGGAGGAGGAGGAGGAGGAGGAGGAGGAGAAGAAGAAGAAGAAGAAGAAGAAGAAGAAGAAGAAGAAGAAGAAGAAGAAGAAGAAGAAGAAGAAGAAGAAGGCTAGAGCAAAGGCTCACAGGTTAAGAGCACTTGTTGCTCTTGCAGAGAACCAAGGTTCAGTCCCTAACATCCACATGGAGGCTCACAACAGTCTGTAACTGCAGTCCTAAATGATCCAATGCCCTCTTCTGGCATCCACAGGCACACAGACACACTTGCAAGCAAAATACCCATTCACACAAAACAATAAAACCATTTAAATAAGTCCACTACTGATAACAAGCCCATAGATAGCCATGAGCCCTGGAGGAAACGCTGTGGACAATTGCCCTGATGCCCAGAACCTGGACGTGCTGAAGCAGATTCTGTAATGGGGCCCAAAAATTGATTTGATTGGTACTGTTGGGTTAGCAAGACAAGATGAACGTGCTATTTAGGGAAAAGTAGCACAGCAAAGAGCAGAGGGAAAAGTCCCACCCCTTGCAGGTCCCCAAAGATCCTCTTCAATCACAGAACAAACCAGAGCAGCCTGAGGGTCCATAACCTCAGAAGTATTACCAGTCCCAGGTTGCCATCTATTTCCCAGAGGCAACTGTCCTCAGGACATGGATCAGCCCACAGACTCTCCTCAGAGTTATTGAGGGCCTGAAGACCACTTGGGAAGATATTCCTTCCTTGATGAGGTCCGTGCTCCAAAACAGGCAAAGTGCTCCTCACATCCCTTCTCTGCCAGCCTCAGGGGGCTTCCTGGAGTATTTCAGGACAAGCAATCTTGACCTTTAAACCCCAGATTCCAAGTCATGAATATTTTAACTATGAGTGTAGGGTGGGGTGCTGGGGTGGTAGTGAGGAGAAAAGGGGTGTCATCAGCTTTCTACAGTTGGAAAGCACCACAGGGTCCCTGGCTTTAATGGTGCAACTTCCTATAGATATTTAAGAAGTCATAGAGAGGGGCTGTAGAAAGGGGCGTATTTCAAAACAAATCATTTGACACTCCCTCCCCACCCCACCCCTACCCCACCCCACCCCACCAAATACTTCAAGAAGGAAGAAATGCGTCAACTGTCCAGATCCTCATAACTCAGGCAACTGAGGAGAAGAGGCAGCACAGGGAGCCCCCCCCCCCAGCCAGACAAAGTGTCTTTTACAGACCCTGGGATGCTGTAAGAGCTCCTTTGATGATTGCTTTTGATCTTCTGAAGGCATACGGGGAGTCCTCGCTTTCAAAAAACGCTGCAAGAATGGACTCCTGGTGTCTGGATGCAAGGCCTGGTCTGTGTGAAGGATGACCTGTAACTAGCTGTCCCCCAAAAGACTTGGGGGGGGGCAGAACCTGAAAGGGACAGACCAAACCAAACACCAGTCCCTGCTTCAACTCAGGACCTTACTGCTCCCCGCTCACACCGGAGACCCCAAGACTCTTTAGAAACACACTGCCCTTGGGCCTCTGTTAGAACCCAATTGTTGAGTCTCCAGGATGAAGCCAAGCCTCCGACGTAAATGGAGAAAGTGCAAGGGAGCGGGAGAATTGGCAAGAGTGCCGAGCCCCCCCCCCCACTTCCTCACTACCTCCAGCCCTCCCCCCTCTCCTTTCCCGGGCTCCCTCTTTCTCTCTCTGTGGGTTTCTGTCTGTAATGCCTCCACCCCCACCCCCATCCCAAGCCCCCTGCCCTGGTACAAGAGCCCTGAAAGTCTTTCTGCGTCTACCCACAAACACCACGGTGCCGACCTGCTATTTACAATCCCACAAACAAGCGAGAGCAACTGGCACCCCCCCGAATTGGCCGGGCGTCGTGGTTTTGTGATTAAGTTCCTTTCAGCAATTAGTAAATTTATTGTCCTAATGGTTATCGCATGGCTGCTGCTCGGCCGACGTCCTTGTGGTTGGGGCTTCTGTCGTCGTATTTCAGCCAGATCTCTTCCCGTCTCTCCCAACTGTCCGTCCCATCCAAAGCTGATTTGCAGTCCTGCAGCAGGATGGAGTCAGAGTTCATTCCGAAGTCCACAGCGAGTTGGAGTAAGACACGGAGACATCTCGTTTTGGCTCCGTGGCATGGGAGAGAGAATATGCTTTGTTCAGGGGAGGGGCGGCTGCCTGTGGCCAGAGCGGGGAGTCTGAATTCTCCCTAGCCTCAAATTCACCGTTCAGTCCAAGAGCACTCTTCCTCCAAAGATTATCAGGGGTGTGCGTAACAGGGGGGAACCTCAGAGGAAAATAGCGAGATCTCTGATGCAGAGACTGTCCCCAGAAATGTCCACCCAGAGCAGGGTGAGGACTGGATGGAGGAGCAGTTTCTATCTCTCCCCACCCCCACCCCCCCTGCCGCACCCCCCACCCCCGTTCCTGGATGGTATTCCCTGCCAGCACGCTGGGAAATGGAGACCTGGGCTTGGAGGAGCCAAGAACTTACAGGACTCCAGAGTTCTCAGTATCACTCCCTGGGTCCCCAAATGAAAGCCTAGCTGCTAACATCGCAGCTGAGCAGCTGACACAGGCCCCTGGCTGTAGGTGTGGGGACTCTTGGGTGACTCGGTTTTCTTGCCTAGTAAACAGGGAATAGTCCCCGCCATCACACACTGTTTCTGATTTTAGGATTTGACCCAAACTTAGACAAAAACGTGGAATAAGGTTACAGGATTGGGTGACCCTCTGCTTTGCAGGGGGTGCTTTATACCGTATCAGCTCACTTTCACCTCATCACACATTGGAAAGAGAAGTGTGTGTGTGTGTGTGTGTGTGTGTGTGTGTGTGTGTGTGTGTGTGGCAGGATTTCCATGTATGGTATTGGAGCCAGATCCTAGGCTGAAGTCCAGCTTGGACCATAGCTGGGCAGCCTCGGGAACGACTGCCTCAGTTTGCTTCTTCAGGAAGTGCCCCAGTAAGAATTCTGTCATTGAACTGGTGTGACAATCACTTAAAGCTCCCAACCACCTACCTGTCTTAGTTTCCACTGTCATTGCCAAATAACAACATATTGATCAGGTTATAGGACAGCCCAAGACCAGAGAGGCAGAGAAGGCCCCCTGAACATCCTGGACTCCTCAGGCATCCGCTGTACCTGCTCCATCCTTGTTCCTGTGGCACACATACACTGTATAACTCCTTCGGGGATTTTGTCTGTCTGTCTGTCTGTTTGTGTTTCCACCCTCCCACCCAGCCCCCCAATGGAGCTCAGTGAGACATTTGTTCACTGAGTGTTTTCTGAGCATCACCGCTTGGACATCAGGGTGTCCTCAACCTCCAGATGTTGCGCAGCTTCTGTCTCAGTAGCTGGGTCCCTTTGCCTGCCTTGTTAGAGATGGGGGAAGAGTTGCTTCTGGAAGCTCCTGGGGCTTTCTCAGCCCTGCTGCAAGAGGAGAAGTCCTCCCTCCCCCGCCTCCAACAACACACAGAGACTCTTCCAGTCAGGTTAATTAATCTCGTCTGTGTGAACGCATTTGAACCTGATATTAAGCATGCAAGTGTGTGTGTAGCAATAAGGCAATATCTTTTGTGCAAGCTGGCACTGTGTCCCCTCTGAGAACAGTATTCCCCAGGGCAGGTACAGCTGTGGGAGGGACCAGAATCCACAGCTGTAATTCCACTCCATGTATCAATTATTCATCCCTTTCAGCACACCAGCTCTGCGTGGCCACCTGTGGGCCATCCTGGCCCCAGAAATCTGCTTAGGGGCTCATTGGGACTCCTAGAAGGGAGTCACAAGAGGCTCTGAGGAGGAGACCGAGGAGACGACAGACACCGCTGGGCCCTGAGCACTGTACATGAGCAGCCATGAGGAGGTTTGAAGCCACCCAGGAGGGGTGAGTGCCCAGCCAGAGGGTCTTGGAGAATGGGGTGAGGTTCAGACTAGCCCCAGGAGTCAAGCACACTAGGGATTCTCTGCAAGCAGGCTGAGGTGTAATGGTGACCCTGGATGTGCATCACAGGAGAGCATCCTAATCAGAGGTCAGAAACAATTTACTTCAGACATGATCAGGGTGCTGTAGCTTGTGACTGTAACCGCAGCTACTGAGGAGGTTAAGGCAAAAGATTTCTAGCTGGAAACCCACCTACAAAATGAGTTCCATCTCTCCCTGTTCCCACCCCCAAAAAAAGTATTTAAAACATGCTGCATGAGCAAAGTGTGCAGTCTGGTTGTGGTTTGTTCTGCTAAGGCCAGGGGAGTCAGAACCAGCAGCCAGGGAGAGTGGGCTATAAAGCTCCTTGTCGGGTCTTAGGAGCTGGTGACAAACTCCTGGCTACACACGCATGTGTGTGCATCACACACTGTAGAGAGTGGATCACAGAAGAGATCCGTGTCCTGGAAGAAAAGAGGTTGTAGTTAAGTGAAGAGTCAGAGAGAGAACTTCACACCATTAAAACAGACCCCAAAAATGAAGACACCAGGCAGAGCTCTCCCTCATGACTGGCCGGTGTCTTCCCCGACAGTCCCCCAGTTCTGCGGTGGTGACCACTCCCCTCAGAGAAGCTGGGCCAGAGTAGAAATGCTTTCAAGGTGAGACTGAGTACCAAGGGTGCCTGTCCAGGCGAGCCAGGACGCCCTTCCTATTGGACAGTGAACCCCAGGGAGAACACCGGTCTTGTTTTGTTTGGCTGCTGGGAAGTTAAATGTTTTGCTTGCAACTGAAGTGGTTTCCTTTAGGGTTAGAGCTTGGATGGGGTCATTTCCGTCCTTCTGTTTCTTGGTTCTTATACTCTGACACACACACCCCTTTTCAGGTACTTGGGATTTTTATTGTAACCATATAAAAATCACCTTTAATATGTATATGCATATGTGACAGTGGTAGATGTTCATAACTTAATGAAAGAAGACCTCTGGGCACACCTATGGGATGGACACTAGGTTAGCCCGTGGGCACACCTATGGGATGGACACTAGGTTAGCCTGTGGGCACACCTATGGGATGGACTAAACTAGGTTAGCCCATGGGCACACCTATGGGATGGACACTAGGTTAGCCCGTGGGCACACCTATGGGATGGACTAAACTAGGTTAGCCCATGGGCACACCTATGGGATGGACACTAGGTTAGCCCGTGGGCACACCTATGGGATGGACACTAGGTTAGCCTGTGGGCACACCTATGGCATGGACACTAGGTTAGCCTGTGGGCACACCTATGGCATGGACACTAGGTTAGCCTGTGGGCACACCTATGGGATGGACACTAGGTTAGCCTGTGGGCACACCTATGGGATGGACACTAGGTTAGCCCATGGGCACACCTATGGGATGGACACTAGGTTAGCCCGTGGGCACACCTATGGGATGGACACTAGGTTAGCCTGTGAGCACACCTATGGGATGGATACTAGGTTAGCCCGTGGGCACACCTATGGGATGGACACTAGGTTAGCCTGTGGGCACACCTATGGGATGGATACTAGGTTAGCCTGTGGGCACACCTATGGGATGGACACTAGGTTAGCCCGTGGGCACACCTATGGGATGGACACTAGGTTAGCCCGTGGGCACACCTATGGGATGGACACTAGGTTAGCCTGTGGGCACACCTATGGGATGGACACTAGGTTAGCCCGTGGGCACACCTGTGAAGGACTTTCTTGATTCGGTGGATTGAGGTGGAAGAGTGGGCAGCTCCGTTTCCTATGTTTGGGTTCCGCACAGAAAGGAGAAAGCAGGTGAGCACCAGCTTTCGTCACTTCCTGACAGTGGACACAATGCGACCTCCTTCTCAAGCTCCTGGTGCTGTGACTTCACCGTGATGGACAGTTCCCTTGAACCGGCGGGTGAACTGAGCCAGCTCTGCCCCCTATAAGTCACTTTGTCCAGGTTCTTTAACACAGTGGAGCAGACTTGCCTCCTTTTCTTGGAGAGTTTCATGACTCTTGCTTAGAACCCATAAAAGCCGACCAGACACTTCCACCATTTGCGAGACACCTGGGGCTCCAGAGAGCGATGTGCCCAGGGCTGGAGAGGAGACTCAGTTGGTAAAGTGCTTGCTTTGGGAGCACGAGGACCCGAGTCCCATCCCCAGACATGTTTGAAAAGAGAGTTATGTCGGCGCACAATAAAATCCCATAGAGAGAGGCAGAGACACATGGACTGTGGGGCTCCCTGGGTGGCCGGCCCACCTACTTGGTGAATTCCAGATCAGTGAAAGACCCTGTCTCAAAAAAAAAAAAAGTGGTCGGGTGGTGGTGGCGCACGCCTTTAATCCCAGTACTTGGGAGTCAGAGGCAGGCGGATCTCTGTGAGTTCAAGGCCAGTCTGGGCTACAAAGTGAGTTCCAGAAAAGGCACAAAACTATACAGAGAAATCCTGTCTCAAAAAAACAACAAAAAAAAAGTGTACAGTGCCTGAGGAATGATACCTAAAGTTGTCCTGTGCCCTACACACACACACATGTGTCCTCACACATACATACAACGGAACACACACACACAATGCTGTCACCTCAACTTGGACCCGCCATGGCAGCATTCAAGCACACGGCAAAAATCAAAGAACGAACCACGAACCACGGTGGACGCTGCCTGGACGTGACAATTGTGTGTGCCCTGCCCTGTTTGTTCTTCCTCTTTCTACCCTTTGCCGCTTGTGTGCCAAGTGTGCACAGACACACTTCCATCCTGGTTGATGCTGAAAGCAAGCCGTGAACCATCACACACTTGCTGTTAGTATTCCGTGAGCACCCACCTTCTCCGGCCGTTCCTCTTAAGAATCCATCCGCAAGATCAACTTAATATCATAGCAGCTATTAATTCTCACCAAAATTTACTAGTTTCATAAAAAAGGGGGGGGCGGGGGAGATTGGATTTTTATAGCTTTTTAAAAAGAAACATTTGGCCACACAAAGGTATCTGTGTGTCTAACACTCTCAGGATGCGTGTCTTTGTTGAGGTACCTTTTTCTACCTGTTTTTAGTCTACCTTTGTTGTTGGACTGCCTTTCGGTCTGTCTTATAGAAAGCCTGGCATCCTGGAGTTTGGGGGCCTGTGGATTTGGTATTAGTTAAACAGTGTTATCTCCTTGTTTGAGGTAAAGAAAAAGAAAAAGAAAAAAGAAAAAAGCTGCTCCTGCAAGGGTGGCTTCCCCCAAGCACATTGCTCTGTGGGTCTCTAATAGTCAGCTTGGTGTCACTATGACCAGGCCCCTGACAGAAACATCTGGAGGTAGAAAGGCTGACTTTGGCTCCTGGTTTCCAAAGGGTTTTAGCTATCATAATGGAAAGGCATGCTGGGAAGAAGGCAGGAGCATGAAACAGTGAGACTGACCAGGGAACGTAGAATGGAGGCCCAAACCAGGGACC
Organism: Peromyscus maniculatus bairdii; assembly: GCF_049852395.1. NCBI lineage: Eukaryota > Metazoa > Chordata > Mammalia > Rodentia > Cricetidae > Peromyscus > Peromyscus maniculatus. Next base: position 83,596,687 of record NC_134863.1, on the reverse strand, counting down.
CACAGAATCTTCCAAGTTCTACCTCTGGTGAGTGACGTCTCACCAGCTAATCCTCACACTCTGAAGGCTCCCCGGCCTTCAGCGCCACAAGCTAGGGGCCGAGCATCCAACCAATGAGTGTGTGGCAGACATTTCAAACTCAAACCACAACAAGGTCTGTTTATCTCTTGCACACTTTCAGAATGCTCACAGCACAGCGGAGAATCTGTGGGGTTAAAGAAACAAATGAAAATCCCTAGGATTGTCCCCAAGATGGGGACGTCAGGCTTGAGTGTAGCAGGTTAGGTGGCCTCAGTGTGCTGCCCCTCACCTAGCTCTTCACTGTAGCAAACCCAGTCAGTGGAGCTTTGAGACGGGCCTGCCAAGAGAGACAAACTTTATGTCCTTCCAGACCATAATTTTCCCATGATTCCATATGTTCAACGTAATAACAGTTGTTGAATGGTCCCACTGCCCCTAAAATCAATTGCATTTCCATTCTTGGAGACTTCTAGATTTCCTTATGCTCTCAAGGCCCTTGTTTGCTTATTATACAGCCTGATATCTATATCTATATCTATATATATGTATGTATGTATGAGCATAAATATTATCCTTTTCAGTTTTTAAACATATCTTTATATGAGCAGTCATAATTCATATATAATTTTATATAGTACTTTTCCTCTCAATTTTGTATTTCATGGGTTTTTTTCCCCAATAGCATGTAGCCTACATGAAGTAATGTATCTACTTATTTTTGAGACGGAGTCTTATGTACCCCAGGCTGACCTCCAACTCCCTACGCAGCTGAAGGTGATTGTAACCCTCTAATCCTTCTGCCCCCACTTCCCAAGTGCTGGGATTACAGGTCTTTGCCACTACACCCGGCTGGTGCTGGTGATCGGACCTAGGGCTTCCTGCATGCTGGGCCAGCGCTCTGCCAACTGTGTGGGGTCCTCAGCCCTAAAGTCAATCTTCAGAAAGATAAGTGATTTCCCATTGAATCAGCACAATATAATGCAATTAATCATGGCGCCATTTTTGGTCAGAGTCTACCATTTCCATCCATCCTTTTATCCTACATAAATCACACTTCTGCAGCTTGCTTACACAGTAAGACCTATGGCTCCCTGTTGTCTTCCTTGGCTTGCGATGAAGAAATGATGCCACCGTAGGAAGGAAGGTGACTTCTCTGGCTGGGGTGGCTGAATTAGCTCATCAGAAAGTTATCATGACGTTGAACACAAGGAGCTGAGACAGGACCCCTATTCAGCCTGAGACCAGTGCCTTTCCCAGGTGTGTGAGTGAGATGTCCTCATGAAGGACACGAAACTGGCTGTGGCGTCAGACTCAGGGACTGTGCGCTGCGGTAGGACGAGGGATGGATCAGGACGGACCGGCACTGTGCGGAGGGCTGTGTGCCACAACAGCGGCATAGCAGTGTGGTTTGGCCAGCTAGCTTCTCCCCAGGGCATTCTGTCTGAGCACAAGGACTGTGAGACAGAAGGGACCCGTGGGTTTGCCCGCCTCTGCCACACTGATGATGTTGCTGGCAGCGGGAGAAAGCCGGATGCTTTCTGCCAGAGCTGTGCCGTTCACAGCCTTGTTCCAGCTCCCACAGGGGAGCTGGCGTCTGTCACCCTCCCTGTCTTCCTGCAAGCTGCCTGGTGTGCCCAGATGCTGCCCCGCCCTCCGAGGATTCCTAGAAAGCAGGACAGTGCCTCCAAAGTTATTCATTGTCATTTGTCAAATGGAAGTTTTGTTTTTCGGTTTTGTGTTTTGAGACGGTCTCCTGCAGTCCAGGCTGGCTTCGGACTCACTCTGTAGCTGAGGGTGACCTTGAACTTCTGACCCTCCTGCCTCCACCCACTGAGTGCTAAGGTTACAGACTCATGCCACCACGCCCTGTTTATGTGGCACTGGGGATTGAACTCAGAGTTTCACGGGTGCTCGGCAAGCGAGCACTCCACCAACGGAGACGCAGCTGCCGCTCAGAAGCAGAAGTGTTTCGTGAATTCACACTGCGCTCCAGTAAATGAAGCTGCAGATGCTTTTCTCTGTTACTGAGATAGAGAAATGATAGGATAAAAGGGTAGATTATTGAATCTACTCTGAAAAGAAAAAAGGGAGAATATGGATATGATACGATAAAAAGGTAGATTATTGAATCTACTTTTAAAAAGCAACTACTACTTTTAAATATTTTACATTGAATGGATTTTTGTATATTGTATACAAATTGTATACATTGATACAAATTTGAGATTAATTTTGTTAGAATATACTGTACATATATTTCTACTCTTGTTCAACGTATTGTATCTATACAGCTCATTGAACAATGTAATGCAAATTTCTAGTCCTTGAAAGTTATTCTCACCAACTAATTAGGACATAAGAAATGCAGGTTAGTAGTTAGTCACCTATTAAAATCAAACTTGTACTTAGGTTAGGTATGTTTTCAAGGTCAAACAGATATATTTTAGATAAACAGGTCACCTTCAAACACCTCAGAGATCTACAGAATATGGCATTTAAGATGTTTTAATAACATAGGTTCTTTTTTTATGACAATGAGACATGTCTGCTCCTGGCAGCACCAATCTACTTCAGAGAAGATGATGAGCATTGAAGAAACTCCATATGGAGTTTACTTTCTTTGTGGCAAAAGTTAGCCACTGGGCAAGAAAACGCCCTTACCTCGACTGCTGACAGCACACTGTCCAAAATGGACAAGCAGGACACAAAAGAAAGGACTGCTGAACCTTGCCAAGACAAGGTAGGAAAGCTCTTTAGAAAATCCTGCTTCACAGATGAGTCTGTCAGATATGCTAGGCCTGTAGGCCCAGGATGGATGCCCCAACATTGCAGAGGAACCTTGGGTGGCTGTCCAGGCAGCCAGCTGTTTCTGTCATTTCTCACATTTCTTAGAAGTCGCTTGTTTGCACTTCCTGCTTACTCAGTTAATATTGTTTCCTTCTCGGATCTCTGGGGGAGTTGAAGACTAGATACTTATAGTTTTCCTTGTTAACAAATTCAGAAAAGAAACTCACTACAGAAGTGTAAAGTGTATAAGTTTGAAAGACATCAAAAGATAGTTTTCAGTTAGTAATACAAGTTAGGATAGAGCGTGAATTAGGTACAACATTTTAGACTTACCACAATAAATAATGGAGTATTTTCTCATAATCTGTGAAATATTAATGGAATGGACATTGTTAATGCAATTCCTGACTGTATATATTGTATATACTTATTTTACTTATTGTATATAGTTTTTCTTATATTAATTATAACCTTCTTTTATTATTTTAGACAAAAAAGAGGAAATATTATGTACCCTAATAAAATTTGCCTAAGATCAGAGGACAGAACAAGCCACTAGATTAAACATAGAGGCCAGGTAGTGGTGGCACACACCTTTAATCCTAGCACTCGGGAGGCGGAGATCTATCTGGATCTCTGAGTTCAAAGCCACCCTGGACTACATGAGATTGACTCAGCCTAGGAGAGAAACAGAGGCAGGCAGTGGTAGCACAAGCCTTTAATCCTAGTATTTGGGGGTCATGCCTATAATCCCAGCACTTGAGATCTCACACCGTTAATCCCAGTATTTGGGAAATACACATGCCAATAATCCCAGCACGAGGAAGGAAGTGAAATGTCTGGGCAGAGAAAGGTATATAAGGTGTGAGGAGACAGGAACTAGAGGCTTCTCAGGCTGAGGAGTTGGTGAGGTAAGAGGTGGTGGCCATGGCTTGTTCCTTTGTCTCTCTGATCTTTTGGCATCTACCCAATATCTGGCCCTGGGTTTTTTGTTTTATTTTGTTTTTGTTTTTGTTTGTTTTATTAAAGGACCATTTAGCAATCCGTGGCACAGTTACTGAAGTAACACTGGTCCTGAGGGCTGCTTGCCGTTGACAGTGTTTCCTGTGTTGGAACACAGTCCCCATAACCACCCTGTTTATTTTTGTGTTTTTCTGGGCTGGAAATGGAGAGGCTCACCCACAGTAGGCAAGTGTTCTTCACTGAGCCCCACGTGCCACTGCCGCCTTTCAGACTCTGCCACCCACTCTGGACACACAAACTGTCTCTTCCGTGGCTACAGTCACAGTGGCTGGAGCATCCCCAAGCATGAGAGTATCTGGCCTCCAGAGGGCCTCAGGGATGGGCGAGAAGATTACAGAGAGAACCACCCGGAAAGTCTCACCCACTTGGTCCCTACCTGCTGTGGTTAGCTTTAACAGTTACTGACACAGCCGAGAGTCCCCTGAGAAGGGAGTCTCGGTTGAGAGATTGCCAAGACCAGATTGGCCTGCGGGTATATCTCTGGGGATTGTTAATTGATGAAGGAGGGCCCAGTCCACCGTGGGCGGCACCACTCCCTGGGCAGGTGGTCCTGGGCTGTGTAAGAAAGCTAGCTCAGCCTGAGCCTGAGGGGGATCCAGCAACCAGCATCCTCCATGGCCTCAGCTCCAAGTTCTTGCTTGAGTTCCTGCCCTGGCTTCCCCCAGTGATGGAGGGTGACCCGGAAGTGTCAGCCAAATAAGCCCTTTATTCCCCTGAGTTGTTTTTGGTCAGAGTTTTATCACAGCAGTAGCGGAAGAACAGGACAGCCACCAAAGAGTACAGCTCAGACAGCGCCTTCCCCGCGTATGGCCTGAGCTCCCCCCACGCCACCGCTGTTCTGTGGTCTGTGCAGCTGGCTCCTAACCACCCGGATGCACCTACCCTCCTGAGCTGAGCCTGCTGCCTTGCCTCTGGCTGCACGGTAGACTGCCGGCTGCCCTCTGGAATCACAGAGCATGCTGAGTTTACACCCCTCCGGATCACAGAGGCGGCTCTGTAGATGTTAAGTGTCAAGACTCTTGGTGCTTGTAAAACAAACCACGATCGGGGTGTGGTGAGTCCAGCAGGCAGATGTCAATCTTCCATACAGATCTTGCCAGCCATTTGGTAACATAGTAACTTTATATGGCTGGAGCGCCAGCTGTGGATATTTAAAGAGGGGGAAACATTTTTTATATCTAGATAAATGTATCGCTGATCATAAGCTAAATATTTTCTTTAGTGGAAATTTTCCTTTCTCATCATATTTTCTAAAGAAACCCTGCCTTTCTTTCCATTGTTTCTGCAGGTTTCCTTTTCTAAGACTGCGTGTGTGAGTGTGCATGTGCGTGTGTGTATGTGTGTGTGTGTGTGCAAGTGTGAGTGTGTATGAGTGTGTGAGAATGTATATGTGTGTGTGTTTGTGTGTGTGTGTGTGTGTGTGTGTGTGTGTGTGTGTAAAACTGGACACTAAACCTATAGCTACACGCGTGCTGGGTAAGTGCTTTATCAGTGAGCTATATGTTTCCAGCTCCAGTTTTACCTCTTATTTTGAGTTTTACACAATAGTCCTGACTAGCCTTGAATTCATTCTGTAGCCTTGAATTTGCCATCCTCCTGCCTCAGGCTCCCTAACAGCTGGTGTTCTTAGCCTGTGCTACCAGGCCCTGGTAAGAAGTATCTAGCGTTCTCTCCTCACATGTCAGTTTGCTCTCTCTGTAGTAAGTAACAGTATTTCCTGCGGCTTCACTCAGGAGACTGAGTAATGCCAAGGTCATGTGAGGGCTTTGGGGGAGAAGATAAATATTTTGACTGCCAGCCGGCTGTTTTTTGTAGCATGTCACACTCCAGTGACGTTTATAGCAGAGCAGACCCTCTTCAGAGGCGATGGATTCTGAGACAAATTGCTTTACTTTTTGAGATGGGGTGGGGTTGAGGCTGAGGTTGGGCGTGGTCTCACCGCGTTGCCCAGGCCAGTCTCCAGCACCTGGACTCCCAGGGTCTCAGCCTCCTGAGTAACTGGGGTTCAGCAACCATGGTGGGGGGAACATTGTTCTAGCACATTTTCCCAGTTCACTAAAGTGCCCCATGACTGTCCCATGAACTGTTGAATATACTTATTTCTGTGTTTACTAGCGTGAGACCGTGAGAAGCCATGTTCAGCTACTGGACACGAGCTCCTATGGCCAGTCATTCTGCATCTTCAGAAACCCCCCACTTTGAAATGCCAGCCCCGAACACACCCAGACAGAACATAATATGCTTTAGCACCATGTGTTAAAATGAAAAGTACATTAGATTTTTAATTGTTTAGATAACACAAAATAGATGCTCCTTAATTTTAAATTGATTGTAAAAATAAACATTGCAGGACCTGAGAGTGTGTAATCCAGTGGTAAAGCATGGGCTTAACATGTAAGAGGCCCTTGGGTCAATCCTCAGCTCTGAAAAACGCATACATATAGTTATGCACATTTACATACACACATAAGTGTGTGTGTGTGTATATATATATATATATATATATATATATATATATATATATATATATATGAAGTAAACATCACAGAAAATCTTTGGGCTCTAATCCTAATCCTCTACTGTCCTATCCTACGGACAGTATTGGTCTAGGTGTATATACAGAGGCCTTTAGAGGTAATTTACAGAACTAGACATATGGCTTCGGGGTAGAACACTTACCCAGCATGTATGAGGCCTGAATTCAAAGGCCCAGCACCACTAAGGACACAAAGTAAAGTATTCACAGACACACAGTCATGTGTGGATGTGCATACATACTTCCTTAAAGTACCCGCCAATTTTTCAGTCTTGTTCATTGAAGGCAAATTATTCTCCCAAACTTCTCTTTAACAAACTCTATCCTGGAACTCGTTTTGCCCTGGACAGCCTGTCTTGGGGGCCGTCCTGTGTGAGTTTATCTACGTGCGCCGTTCTTCCATTGAGCTGTCACCCCCAGCCAGACAGCCCCTCCCTCCCCAGGTACATCTGAAATGTCAGCACCTCCCCCTGCTCTCCACCCACTCACGCCCAAGACTGTTTTGCCCTCGATGACCTCCGACCTCCGTCAGATCGGATGTTTCCTTCGCCGCCTCTTAACTCCTCTCATGATGCTTAGATTGCTCTTCCAGTGTCACGTGACCTTCCCCCACTCTTCTCACTTCTGTGCTTACATCTACTGGTCCACCCTGCACTATATCCTGTGTCCAGTGCACCGTAGATGCTTAGTAGCATCAAGGAGCCCCTAAGGAGGCGCACAGAGGTGTGTCTAAGGAAATCGCTGCTGCATGATGGATGTACAGAGCGAAGGCAGAGCTGTGGTGGGCCAACCAATGGCTACCATGGCTGTGCAGGGGGATTGTTCATCAGAGCCCCTCACCCCAACATGCCCCTTTAGTTAGGGAGACTCAAGGCAGCTTCTTCATTTGTGGAGCATTGCCTGCCTAAAACGCCACTGTGGAACCAGCTTCCCACGGTGCTTCTGCCCTTGTTAAAAATAAACCAAGCTCGACTGGGTTTGCTTTGTTAAAATTAATGCAAATATTCCACACCCCTTCAAAACCTGCCTTTGAGCTAAAAGCCTGATGTGGATATTTAATCTTTAACCAAAATGCAGAGGGACGCACACACAAATCCTGGGAAAAACAGCCTCATTAATTGTCCACACAAAACCCACCAGCCAGAAATCACCTGCTCAGGTGTCAGAGGCTGTAGTCAGAGATGCAGCTATGATACTAGCATCATCTTAAAATCACACGGTGGTGGTTGCTCTGCGCCTGATCCTTTCCTTTGTGGCGTTTATTTCATACGTTGGCTACTGTGGACTGGAACAGACTAACAAATACAAGAAATAGGGAAACAATGATTCAAAACATCTGCATCTCCTATTTAATGAGAAAGGTAAGCGTAATTTAAAAAAACAATTTCTTTTTTATAGCGCACGTGTGTGTGTGTGTGTGTGAAAGCGTGCCATGTGTGGGTACCCTCTGGGCCTGAAGACAGCCTCAGGTCCCCTGGAGCTGGATGGAGTTCAGGGATGATTGATTATGAACTGCTATGTATTTGCTGGAAACCAAATCAGGTCCTCCTCAGAGCAGAACAGAGCTTAGCCATTAAGTCACCTCTCCAGCCCCCCATACTATTTTTTTAAACTAGGAAATACAAATCTGAGTTAAAGGAAAACAGTGTTGACAATTTTCTGTAGTGGTTCTTGTCTCAGATGTGACCCGGGTGGCTGAGGAACATTGTCATCTAAAGGGCACAAGGTAAAGGTTTGGCTTTGTCACTGGAGGGAAGAAACTTGGCCAGCTACACCTTTCTGTGTGTCCAGAAGCCCTGTCACAGAGTTTCCGTGAGGGAAGGGGATTTTAAATGCAGAAAACTTTCTGTAGAAAGATACCTCCTTTCAAACATGATTAACATGTCTTGTCTGCGGCTTTCTCTTCAAATTATTTGTGATTCTACTGAGGAAGAAACATTTCTTTGTAGCCACAACAGTCGTCTGGGTGAATCCAAATGAGTGTATAAAAGGCTTGAGTTCCTAGCAGGGTACGCTCTGGGGCAGGTCACATGGGGTGATGTCTATCATCCTGTGTAAAGGACAGAGGGCCATGCAAGGTTACAATTCATCCTGTCTGTGGTAGAGATGGAGGAGAAAAGAATCCATTTCTAGAACTCTCTAGAAGCAATTTCTGGAACTTTCTGGTCCACTTTGATAACTTTCCACAACTTCTAGAATGTTCTGCTACCTCGAAACATGTGCATTCTTTCACTGAAAAGTTAATTTATCGGTATGAAGAATGGGGCCTAGGGTGAATTGCTTGTCTCCAGATCAAGGGCAGGTGCTGCTGTGTGGATGGAGCCCTTGAGAGACCCCCGTTCCTCTAGGCTGGCTCCTTAGCGCTGTCCTCCTGTGAGAACAGAACAAGCAGGGACCTGCACACCCATGTCTGGTGGAGCACCAGAACCGCCTTTTGTCTGAGAAGAGAAGGGACGGGACAGAACTTTCCAGAAAGGTTTTCCTAGCTCCTGGTTTCCCTAGTGAGCAGAGTTAACAGCTTGGAGTCATAGGAGGATTCAAACCCTGCTAGGCGGTAGAGCGTGGACTCCTTGTTCTGTTACATGGAGCCTGGTGTTCAGAACAGCACTGGCCCCACACACTGGCAGTGACCGATGGAGGAAGTGTGTCATTCCCTGACACGCCACCCTGCACCTGGTAAAGGGCTGGCTGGGTGGCTGTTTCAAGTGTTCATCTTGATAATGTCATTATTGATCACTTGCCTCTAACAGTAAGTAAAGCAATTGGATAACCCAAACCAGTCACCTCCAAGACGCTGGTCAAGAGGGACATAGAAAAACACAGTGTCAAACATGTAAGGGTATGAACCACGACTCTCAACAGCAGGGCTTCTTAGGACTGGAGAGATGGCTCAGCAGTGAAGGCCACACACTGCTGTTATAAAGGGATCTGACTTTGGCTCCCAGGTCCCCACACCCGCAGGTGGCTTACAGCTGCCTGTGACCCCAGCTCCAGGGGCTCCGGTGGCCTCTTCTGTTCTGCACAGGCACTGCACCTATGCACGGAGACCCCCCAAAAGACACATTTTTAAAATTATGTTTAAAAAATTCTAAAGTAAAAAAGTAAAGACTTCTAAAAGAACTAGACAGTTGAGTCCACGTGGAAGAGAAAATTGGACCTTTAAAGACAAAACAAAACTGATGTTCACCACCTCATTTCTGCATCAGAACAAGAGGAAAAGAAACTTCCAGGTGACAAAATCATGAGTTCAGTGACCAAAGACAATTATTCTTCAAACCAGAGCTCAAATGTCTTAAGCAGCCAAATTTATTTTTCCTGAGCGATGGAAGAATAAGTAATAAGAAAAAAAAAAAAAAGAAAGAAACTAGGAAATTAAATGTAAATGTCATGGCGAATGCCTTAACAGTGACGATTCCCCTTTCCAGCCAAACACAGTGACCCACTGCCTCTCTGTTTTCTCCCCAGAGAGTCAAGAAATGACTGCATGATAATTCACTTATCTGTAGTGCAGGAACCGCAAGGACAGAACCACATATTATTCAAAATGGGGAATTCACGTCACATTATTTTCCATTGGTGAGTAATGGACGGGAAATGGGAAATGTCACTACAAGGCGGCCTGGCCATCTGGTAGGATCTTTCCTGTGACTGTGGCAGCTGATCGTAGTGTGGAAAGACTAAGGCAGCAGATCTCAAGCTGTTTGGCTTTCTCCAGGGAACTTGGGTTCATGCATGGAAGGCAGGCAATAAAGTCCAATTATTCTGGATGTGGCTGCACAAGGCATATGAAAATTATCTCACGCAGAGCAACGCTGCAGCTAAGTATTTTTCAGAACAGCCATCAGTCATTCCAGGTACCGGAATCAAACAAACCAACCAATCTCCGCGGAATGACTCATTAATCAAAAGACGGTGATGAGATGTTGGCAATTTTTCACTGCTCCACGTGCAATATTTTAAGTCTGACGTGCTGACAGGATGTTGGTGTGTAGGAAATTATCACACCCGAGAAGGACAGCCAAGCTTCACAGCTCTGGACTACTCGTGTGTTATCTATTTACCACGGAGCCTCTGGTCCGCCCGGCTGAGGCGTTTGTGACTTATGTAGGAACCGCGGTGCCTGTAGTTGAAAACGACAGTGGGATGAGGCTCTTAGTCAACCGAGACTTTGGGGGAACTCAGTGTTCCTGGGGTCCTTGGAGCAGACCAGAGCCTTGCCCATGGATACCCTGGTCTCCAGAGGTCAGCTTCTTGGTCCTTATGTTCACAGCTGTGGCAGGTCCATGATGATGAATTCCTTATCAACCCTGAGAGGGGCCACTTCAGGAGTGAGGTAGGCTCTGCTATTTAGCTTGGTGAAGCCTATGGAAAAGATTAATGACATTACAACAGAAAGGAATTTTTTCTTGTGTATGATTGAGCCAACCTCATGAATATCAAGTGCTAGTAGTTGCCTTTTGGGACTTAAAGTTTATTTAAATGAGCATGCTTTTAAAAATAGTAATAATTAAGTCCTTCATCTGTTTTTATTAATTAAGTCCTTCACCTGTTTTATTAATAAGTCCTTTGTCTGTTTTTATTAATAAGTCCTTCGTCTGTTTTTATTTTTCTCTTCCTCCGTGCAGACACAAACATCTCACAGTCCTGCCGGACTTAGAGGTCTAATGGGCTAATAAGTTCCACAGACTTTTCTAGGGCACAGCTTTGCCTGGAGGGGGCAGCTATGTGAGAAAGAAAATAAAAAGGGCTGGGGAGACGGCTCAGCCAGCAAGGTTCCTGCCGCACAAGAACCTGAGTTCAGTCCTTAGCACCCATGTAAACACCCAGCACTGTGGTACAGAACATGTCCATGACACCAGCCCTGAGTGTGGGGTGTGACAGATCCCTGCATTCCCTGTCCCCGCAAAATCAGCGAGCTCCAGGTACATTGTGAGATCCTGTCTCAAAAAAAATAAGATGGGGAGTGACTGGGGAAGACATCCAGGGTCACCCTCTGGCCTCTGGCACACAGGCATGAACATGTACACATGTGTGCAGGACACACAATTATAACCCTCTGGCCTCTGGCACACAGGCATGAACATGTACACATGTGCGCAGGACACACAATTATAACCCTCTGGCCTCTGGCACACAGGCATGAACATGTACACTTATGCACAGGACACACAATTATAACCCTCTGGCCTCTGGAATATGGGCATGAACACGCACACACAGTAATAATCAAAGCAATAAAGAACTATGGCGATTGGGAACGCCTGTTGGAGGAATGTGAATTGGTTGAAAGTTCATATTGATTTGACAGTTCATACTCTACTAGATGTAGATGAAGGTTTTAGCTTTTGCTCCAGGTGGATACTTTTAATTTTCTAGCTAAAATTATTGAAAAAGACACCATTTTTCTCTTTTTTTAAAAAAGGATATCATTTATTTTATTGTGTTACAGGTGTCCAACAGGGGTGCTAGGATTTGAACGCTGATCCTCTTGATTGAGCAGCCAGTGTTCTTAACCTCTGAGCCAGTTCCTTAGCCTAAGAGACATCATTAGCTCTAGACAGTCATATTTCTCTTTGGTAAGGATATCTTGATGTTGGGTGGTTGAAATACACCCTCTTTTTACATCCATCAGTTTTGAGCATCATTAAGATGCAGTTAATTATGCTCCAGACTGAGCATGTATAGACAGCTAAACCCTGAGCTATAATCAGAACTTGTCTGAGTATAACCTTTGAACAATGAAGCCTGTGTGACTAGATCAACCACCAGTTGATGGACGTCTTAACATCAACCTCTGGCCTCTAGCTGAACACTCATGTGTGTGTACATGTACCTGAACACACACACACACACACACACACACACACACACACACACACACACACCAGCAGAGTGAGAGAGAGCCCTTATGATTGAGAGGTGGGCCTTCTGGGTTCTGGTCTGGTTCTGTTCACCAAGCAGTGTTGATCCGATCTGTCCACCTCTCCGGGTTTCTGCCTTACCTGTAAAGTGGGAGTGCCCCACACCGGATCGGTGACAGTCTGCCACACCTGCCCACTGCTTGTTTTGTAACTAAAGTTTTGCTGGGACACAGCCATGCATTTTTATGCCATAACAGTGACCAGACATCCAATGAGGTTGAAAGTATTTCTGTTACCCTCTGGGTTAGATGACGTCCTTCTTGAGTCCTTCCAACAATTCTGGGCAGGAATAGACCACAAAGATTGGGGGCATCTGAGTGAGGGTCAGCTCTGAGATGGGAACAGACAGAAAGGAGGGGCTGGACTGGCGGAAATGAAAACACCATTTTCTTCTTTCCCGGTGGTGCATCCCTGAAGCCCAAGGGCGATGCTTTGGGGACTCACAATGTGAACTACAGTGGGCGGGGTAGGGGCAGGCTATGTCTCAAAGATTCCAAGGCCCAGGCTAGGGTGTAGCTCAGCTGGTGGAGTGTCCATCTAACATGCACAGAGCCTTGAGTTCCATTCTCGGTGCAACATAAACCAGGTGTAGTGGTGCACATCTGTAGTCCCAGCCCGAGTGCAGCAGTGCACATCTGTAGTCCCAGCCCAAGTGCAGCAGTGCACATCTGTAATCCCAGCCTGAGTGCTGCAGTGCACATCTGTAATCCCAGCCTGAATGCAACAACGCACATCTGTAATCCCAGCACATCCAAGGTTGTCCTCAGCTACCTACTAAGTTTGAGGCAAGCCTGGGTTACAGGAAGACTCTGTCTCAAAAACAAACAACAAACAAAAAAGATGCCGGAGTGAGCCTGCAGCAGATTCAAGGGTCAGGGTCCCCAGCGATTCCTTGCTGCTGTTTCCGATGGGCCTCGGTGTGGAGGACAGCGGTATGGCTGGTGGAGGCAGACACTGCTGGGCTCCTCCCTCGGAGGGCATCTGCTGCAGGCACCCCACACATGCGCCCCACCTGTGGTCACACACCCTGCCCTCCCCAACGTGTGGTTTGCCAGCTCTGGAAGCCATCATTCGAAGCCTCTGCCAAGTTTCCAGAAAGTCCCATCTGGCCCCGCTCGCCTCCCCAGCCTGCACCCCACTGTCACCAGCTCCGCCGTCACCCTCAGATTTCCTCCCCGTTTTCTAACAGCCTTCCCTTTCCTGACCCGAAACACCCTCTTCATCCTGTCCTCCTGGACATCGGGTGTGATACAAATCCCAGCACTCAGGGAGCTGAGACAGGAGGGTGGCAAGTTCCAAGTCCACCTGGGCCACGTAGTAAAGAGCCCGCACGGTGGTTGGTTTTGTTTTGACACAACCCGAGAGTCCCCATGAGGATTATCTGCACCAGGTGAGCATGGATATGGAGGACTGTCTCATTTCCCTAATTGGTCGGTGAAGACCCGGCTCTAAGGTGGGCGGCACCCTGGTCTAAGAGCAGAGAGAGCAGTGTCCACGCAGAAGGCATGGCCCTCTGCTCCTGGGGTGAATGTGCTGTGGCTGGCTGGCTGGGGTTCCTGCAAGCTTGACTACCTTCACGAGGGCCGTAACTTAGAATTCTAAGGCAAAATAAGCTCTTTCTCCGCTAAGTCGTTTTTGTCAGGGGATCCTATCACAGCAACAAAAACGAAGCGAAGTCTTCCTGTCTCAGAAAAAATCAACTTAAGGTTTGACATTCGTCTTCTCCAGGAAGAGGCTGGCCTCTCCTGCCCCGGGCTCCCCCAGAACCTCAGTGGCTGACACCCCCATTCTGACTGTCAGCCTGGCTGCACATCCCTGACCTCAGAGCTTTGTGTTAACCTTCTGTCATCGCAGGATGAGACCCCAAATGAGGAGCCAGTACTGACTGGTACCTGGAAGGCTTAGCCTACTGTGCCCAGGTAGGCCAGCCTTGGTGTTCATTATCTGGAGGTCAATGACTGGCGTATTTCACAGAGCACCTCGTTCTGGGTAACCTAAGGCCCAACTAGCAACAGAGAAGGTAGCCAGACCCCGGTAGCCAAAGGCAGACAAAAGTGATTCATGGTATTGAGCTCCTTGCATGGATGCCTTGCATCCACAACACAAGCCAGGGCTACCTGATGAAGACATGTTACGGTCCACAAGTCCCATCCCTCCGTGTGTGTCATGACCGGTGCAGAGGATATGGGTAGAGCCTCTCCACACTCCTTGTCCTGTCTTCTCCAGTTCCTGCCAGCCCTGCTGTATGCCACATTTGAATACTGATGGCAGCATTTGCCCTCATGGGCGCAGGTCCAGCAGGTCCTGGTCATGTGACCCTGCCTATCAAGTGTTGCCATCCCACCCATTGCCCTAATGTCTGAGCTCTCTCGGGCTCTGTGCAGAAGAGGCCCCGTCTGCCAGGCTCGAAGTGGGGAGCCTCGTTTACACCAAAGCTGACTCTCCTCCTGCAGGTTAGAACTGGGAGCAAGCGCGGCCAGTCTTGGACTGTCGAAGGGCTGGGAGCTGGAAGAGAGTGTTTACGCTGGGAGAGGGCATTGGGTTCTGCTCAGTCTTGAGGTGGCCTGTACCCCAGTATGGCATGTGGACGTGGAATTCAGGCAGGAGAAGGCGGGAGACCGATTGTGGTGTTCTCACCACGCTGAGGTCGGACGACAGATCATTAGGGCCAGGCAGGCAGCCAAGAGAAGGATGTCCTTCCCACTGGTTGTTTGGGGTGGCGGATAGTCACCTTGTACTTTCTAGAGTACTTTCATTATAAGGTTCACACTCACAGATGCAACCCTTGTTTACAAAGGCTTGAGTGAGCGCAAGACATCCCAACAATTTTTGAACTATTTTTAAATTTTCATGTATTTATTATTATATGTATGGGTGCTCTGCCTGCGTGTATGTCTGTGTGCCATGTGCACGTCTGGTATCCACAGAGGCCAGAGATCTCCTGAGGCTGGAGTTACAGGCAGTTGTGAGCTGCCATGTGGGTGCTGGGAATAGAACTCTAGTCCTCGGGAAGAGCAGCCAGTGCTCTTGACTGCTGAACCTTCTCCCCAGTCCCTCACCAAAACAATGTACCTCAAGAACTCTCTCTCTCTCTCTCTCTCTCTCTCTCTCTCTCTCTCTCTCTCTCTCTCACACACACACACACACACACACACACACACACACTTCATTTTTTTTTTCTGTGCTCAGATGGGAATTTCTAGAAGAATGAATCAGGACTTTTTTAAAGCCTAGAACAGATGTGCTAGAGATGATGTATTATTTGAAGCTGTCCACTTGCTATGGACAAAAGCATAGGAAAACACCCAAGATGGTGACAGGTCTGTAGCTCTAAGCCTGTGGGATTTCCAGCTGCAGTCTGGCCTCTTTCCCTGCTCCCTGGAGCTGTGAGTCGGGGGCAGAGGCATCAGGACATCTAGCGATGTAGGACAGAGCTAAGCAGAAGAGAGACCATTGACGCGGGTACCTGGCTGCCCGGCTCTGGCCTCTGCAGTGTCTCCCGCACCTCCTCAGCTCTCTTTTCCCTTGCCAAGTCCCTCTGCTCCCAGAAAAGCCCAGGACCGCAGTGAATGCCAGGGCGTTGGAGACAAGTGTTCTCACTGCTCCTGACAGCGTCTATAAGACAGGCATGCTATATGCTGGTTGCTAGACACCAGGTGGGTGACTAAGATGGAGCTAGAGAAAGTCGTTCTAAGTTGGGGGGGAGGGGGACCCTGCACTTCTTTCAAACTTAACCTTGACGGGAAAGAGCCAAAGTTAGGAGGGGAAGAGAAATGTCAATATTTCCTTCATATTTGAATTTGTGGTTTTTAATTTATGTGTTGAACTCCAGGGGCAGACAGACATATCTTCTTGCACGGCTCTCCGGTTACTCTCCCCCGCGCATCTGCATCCTGTTCTCTGGAAGGCACCATATATCACAGGGGCTTGAGACGGGAGCATGGGAGTGCAGGAACTTGGCTGTGCTGGTACCCAGGCAGGCTTTGCTGAGTACGTTTGGAAGCCCTCAGCCCATCCTGGGGACCCCTCACTGTCTCCCAAAGACAGCGAGGATGAGAAAAAAATTAGCATCTAGGCAAGAAACACAATTTGCACGACAGTTATCCTCTCTTGCGGTCTGTATTGTTAGATGTCGTTGAGATTTTTAATTTTTATGTTATGTTTACGAGTATTTTGCCTGCACGTGTGTGTGTGTGTGTGTGTGTGTGTGTGTGTGTGTGTGCGCCCACCTGGTGTCCAGGGAGGTGAGCAGAGGTGTCAGGTCCCTTGGAACTGGAGTTATAGACAACTGTAAGCCTCCGTTTGGGTGCCAGGTCTCTGGAAGAGCAACAAGAGCTCCTCACGCCTGAGCCATCTCTTCAAGCCCTTGATCCACATCTATTTTATTTTGAGACAGACGTCAAGTCTTCCCGGGGCGTAAACATGCATTACCACATAAAGTAGAATGTAGGTCCCAGGAAGGAAAGGTCAGCCTAATTGTACATGGAGAGTGACCGTCCTGATCACATTGGGCGTGGAGAGAGAGATTTTTTATCATATCAGTGGTGCCAAGGAAGTTACTCTTACCCCAGCTGGGAAACCTGTTTAATCTGCAGTGAGAAGTTCCAAGAGTTCTATGTTGTTTTTTGCTCTTTGCCTCTTGCGGGGGTGCGGGGGAGGCTGCTGCTCAGCTCCCAGATAAATACACGGAGACTTATTCTTTCTTATAAATGCCCAGCCTTGGCTTGGCTTGTTTCTAGCCTGCTTTTGTTAATTATCCTGTCTACCTTTTGCCTCTGGGCTTGTATCTTTCTCTATTTCTGTGTACCTTTCCTTACTTCTTGCTCCGTGGCTTGCTGTGTAGCTGAGCTGGCCCCTAGAGTGCTCCTCCTTATCTCACTCCCAGATCTTTTCTTCCCAGATTTCTCCTCCTATTTATTCTCTCTGCCTGCCAGCCCCACTCATCCTTTCTCCTGCCTTGCCATTGGCTGTTCAGCTCTTTATTAGACCATCAGGTGTTTTAGACAGGCATAGTAACACAGCTTCACAGAGTTAAACAAATGCAATATAAAAGAGTGCAGCACATCTTTGCATCATTAAACAAATGTTCCACAGCATAAACAAATGTAACACATCTTAAAATAATATTCCACAACAGTTCTGTGTGGGGATGTAGGCCTCAATGTTTAAACTTTGGGAAGGGGACATGGTTTGGTGGGTAGTGCTTGCCTAGCATTCTCAAAGCCCTGGGTTCAAGCCCATATAACATAAAACCAGGCATGTGGTGCCACATGTTTGTAATCCTAGCACTTGGGACTTGGAGGTAGGAGATCAGGAGTTCAAGGCCAGCATTGGCTACAAAGCAAGTTCAAGACCAGCCTGGGCTATATGAGACTCTGTCTTCAAAATAACAACAACAACAAAAAGTAAATAAATGAAGTCAGTCAAAGCTAAGCTGCTTAAGATAACTCAGCAGGGTTGTCTGGTGGTGTGGTACAGCTAAAGCCATCAATTCTCAGCCTTTTGGCTAAAATCAAGTGTTAAAACTTCTAAATCCTGAGAGCATCCTATCAGTCTTCTGGCCTTCTACAGAACAGCACTCTGTCCCATGATTTCTGGGTAGGAAATCTCAATGTTGCCATTTTCCTTGGGTGTTACTCTTTGAGTCAGAAAAGTAGGAACTAAGATAAGAGCACCGTTCTCGGACCCCCTTGCTCCAGGTCTCCACACACACAGTGACCCACCAGCCTGGGCCTCTCTCACGGCTCCTGAGACATCTGCCCACACAGATGGACCTCTGGTGTGTAGAATATCATTTCCTTGGGGGGGAAATCCAATCTGTCTACAGGACTTTGTTTTAAGATTTTCTTGGAATGTGGTGAAAAATCTGTGTTTCTGCCATGGGAATGTTCAGCAGGAGTCTGTGTGGCCCCCGTTACGGGATGGTATGCGTATTGCGGGCCTGAATGGATGGCTATTTGATGGGTACTTAGCTCCCCTGCACACGTGAGCCCAGGAAAGGGGGACAGACAGCCTTTATCAAATCCCCGCTCCTCCCGGCCCCCTCCAGGACAACCGCTTGACTCCCCCAGGGGGAACAGCCCCCTGGTTTAAGAAACAAAGCTGATCTCTACCAAGCAGCCTCTAATTTTAGAAATGTCCATGGCCATCGCTAAATTTTGTAATCTTTAATACCGAGTACCTTTTTCTGCCTTTTTGAAGTGACAGCTTTTTTGAGAAAGTTTGGATTTCCCGAAAGCCACAACCACTGGGTTGTGTGCTCTGCACAGCTCATACGCTAAAGCCAAAAGCTGCTGAGGCTGGAGCATGCCCCATGCGAAAAGGGCTCTGACTTCGAGGAGCCCACATCCATGGAAGCTGAGGGGAAAGTGTGCCTCCACAGCTCACCTAGACCAATGACAGAGCTGCCAAGATGAAGGGTTGGTTCCTGTGAGGCCCTCAGAAGGGCCTCTTTGGGTACCCATGAGCGCATGCCCAGTGGGGCTGGACCAGCCTTAGAAAGAGACTCCTTCGCTTGGATCTGTTGTAGTTCCTGGTGGGTCGTGTAGAAGCCTGGAGTCTCCATCCAATGGAAGCTGAATTGTACGCCCACACAGGGACCTGCAAGGCTTACCTCCCATTCTTGTCAATGGGACTTCAACCTGGAATGTCTTCTTGGCAGATTATGTTGGGTTAAGATCGTAAGCCCTAGAGGCTGCAGGGGTCCAGCTGGGGTGGGCGCCACTGCGATGAGCAAGAATGTGGTGGAGAGACGGGAGAGAAAGAGAAGCTGAGCAGATTGTGCACTATGAAGAGAGGCGGAACTGGAGAGGAGAAGGAGATGAGGAAAGCCTGGTGGGAGAGGCCTGCACTGCCACCTGAGGCCGCGGTGACATCTGGACCTATGCTAACTACCAAGGGCCGTGTCTGGGTCTGTGGCCCTTGTGCAGTGGGGGTCTGTGTTGATGTCTGAGGCCTGTGTCCCTACCAAAGACCATGTGCACATCTGGTCTGGGCTGCCCTCCGAAGCCGTGTTGATGTCTAAGTACCATGCTGAGCTGAACCATCCCCTCACTGGCCACTACACGGTGGTGCCAGTGGTGACATGAATGCAGGAAAGATGGCCTCACCCCTTACTGGATGCAGCACTTGAAAAAGCCAGTCCTGCCCCTCTCTGGGATGGTGTGGGAGAGCTGGTCCTGGCCCTCGCCTGGGCCCCTGGTGGTGTGAGTGTGGGAGAGCCGGCCCGGCCCCTGGCCTGGGCCCCTGGTGGTGTGAGTGTGGGAGAGCCGGCTCCTGTGGCATGGGTGCAGGAAAGCTGGTCCCACCCTTCACCTGGGCAGTTCTGGAAAGCTGGCCTACCCTTACCTAGGCAGGTGGTGTGGGCATGGGAGAGCTGGAAGGCTGACCAACTCAGCTACCAGCCAGGCCCAGATCCAGGGCTTTGCCCTGCCCCAGTACCTACCCCATCTATGAGCTGCCAGGGTGTGTGAAAGGTCCAGTCCTGCAGAACCCCAAACTGTGGAATCCCCATGACTCAGGGCAACAGCAGGACAGCCAAGAGGAGCCTCAGTGAGGCCAGCATCAGTGGTGCAGCAGAAGCCCAGGGCCTCAACCCCGACCAATGACTCACTGCAGTGAACATTTGCAAGCAGAGCTGAGTGGACAAAAGGGTACACTGTGTGACGCACCGGGACACCACAGCTGCCATGGCAAGACTTTATTTTTATTGTCTATTTTCTTTTGGGGGAGGTTACAAGGGTGGGTGGTGGATATGGATGGACTGGGAAATGAGTGGGATTTGGGTGCATGATGTGAAATTCATAGAATCAATAAAAATATTATGGGGGAAAAGAAGATCATGAATCCTAACACATGGCGATTGTCTTAGTTAGGGTTTCTATTGCTGTGAAGAGACACCATGACCATGGCAACTCTTATAAAGGAAAACATTTAACTGGGGTGGTGGACTACAGTTTCAGAGGTTCAGTCCATTATCATCATGGCCAGGGAGCATGATGGCTGGGAGTGTGATGGCATGCAGGCAGGCATGTGGCTGGAGAGGTAGCTGAGAATTCTACATCATGCAGGCAGACAGGAAGTGAACTGTCTCACCGGGCGTGGCTTAAGAATATATAAGACCTCAAAGCCGCCTCCACAGTGACACATTTCCTTCAACAAGGCCACACCTCCTAATAGTGCCACTCCCTATGGGGGCCATTTTCCTTCAAACCACTGCAATGGTGTATCAGCGTTTTCCAATGTTCTCTTCACAATAGGGAGGATATGGAATTGATCTAGATATCCATCCACAGATGACTAGATAATAAAAATGCGGTGCACGGTGGGATTTAATTAAGCTGTAAAGGGAAATGTCATTATAAAATTTACAGGAAAATGGATGGGATTGGAAATGTATTAAATGAGCTAGCTCAGACTCAGAAAAACAAACACTTGTATGTGTTCTCTCATATATGGATCCTAGATTCTGATTGTTATATATGTGTGTTATGTGGGAGTGAGTGTGGGTAGATGCCAGGAAGCTAGAAAGGAGAAGGTTATGCCGGGGGAGCATGGGTCCCATCACCCTGAGATAACTCTGGAGCAGAGCCCTAATCCATAGCCAGCCAGAGGCTGGACGAGGCGGCTGCTGTCCAAAGAACGCCAAGGGCTGCAGGCAGCTGCCAGAACTAGACAGGGGTGAGCAAGGACCCCCCCCCCCTAAGACTTCAGAGGGAGCATGGTTCTACCCACATCTGGATCATGGGTTTTTTCAGACTCATTTTTCAGACAGAACATTTTAAACTGTACATCGTCATCTTTTACAATGTTTCTAGGGCCCGTGGCTCTTGCCATGGAATTCTGTGTTGTCCAAGGATTCCGCACACAGTGGATGGTGAACACACATAAGTGCTGAGCTGAGTGCTGGGGAATTGCTGCAGCCAACGGCAGCTCCCCTCTCCTGATGGCGAGAAAGAGGGCTTGAACGGACCAGAAGGTCCTGCCATAATAAAAATGAGATGAGAAAATAAGAATGCCCATAATGGGGGGTTTCCACATTTCACAAGGTTTCCGTGTTTATGATAATGAAACGATGTGGATACTTTCGTGATTAAGAAGTAACACAGGAGCCTGGCAGGTGGCACACACCTTTAACCCCAGCACTCAGGAAGCAGAAGCAGGTGGAACTCTATGAGTTCGAGGCCTGCCTGGTTTACAGAGTGAGTTCCAGGACAGCCAAGGCTGCACAGTGAGATTCTGTTTCAAAAAACCAAACAAAAACAAAGAAGAACTACAAGAGGCAGGAGGGGTGTTCTTGCTGAAGGACCTGGACTCAGGTCAAGGTGCAGCCCTCGAGATAATAATAGCACCTCACTATGACTCCCTCCCTCCCACAAGGCTCCACCTTCCACGAGTCTCCTACCTCCCAATAATAATTCAAGTTTTGACTTCATCAACAGATTAGCCATTCATTAGGTCAACCAGACCCTCATGAGCTAACTGGCACTGGAAATGCCTTCACAGGCACACCCAGAGGTAAAGTTACCAATTTATCTCCTGGGTATCTGTAGTCCATATAACATTGGTGAATTGTCACACGCTTTTTTTTTTTTTTTTTTTTTTTGTTTTGTTCTTGATTTTTTGAGACAGGGTTTCTCTGTGTAGCCCTTGCTGGCCTGGAACTCACTCTGTAGACCAGGCTAGCCTTGCACTCACAGACAGTTCAGCTTCTGCCTCCTGAGTGCTGGGATTAAAGGCATGCGCCACCACAGCCTGGTGGTCACATGCTTTTTAAGTTTGTTTTGAAAGTGTCCTCTGAGAGTGAGGAGGCCTTCCCTCACCTCCTCCAGAGCCCCCAACCTGGGGTCAGGCTACCTCACTTTGTAATAGGGAGAGAGGAAAACAGGAAGCAGGTGAAGTGATTGAGATTTTAAAAACCAGCATGGTGGCTCACTCCTTTAATTCCAGCGCTCAGAGACAAAGGCAGGTGGATCTCTGCGATCAAGGACAACCTGGTCTATACAGTGGGCTCCAGTATAGCCAGGGCTGTGTAAAGAGCCCCTGTTTCAAAAAACCAAAACCCAAACGAAGACAATAAAAACAAGCAAAGAAATGAAAGAACATCGTGCCCCCTTTTCCCACTTTTCAGCAATCAATCTTTGTTCACTCTCCTGGAAAAAGAAACGAGTCTGAGAATGGACAGTCAACCCTCTCCACAGACATTACTATTATTCATCCCATGGTGTAAAAATGCCTGTGGTGGGAAATGGAAGCTAGAGGGTCATCCACAGAGAGGACAGAGAGGACCATCTGCCTGGGACTCCAGCGGGGCCAGCCCTTCAGCCCTCCATCACTTGGCCCTTCTCAGCTCCCCTGTCTGGTTTCTGTGGGCACTGGGAGCAGCTGATTCAAGGATGTTGTCCGGTTCCTTCTTTTTCTTGTGCTTGTTTTTCCATCAGGCTGTTCCAGTAGTTCTCGCTGGTTGAGGTAAGCGCCTGATTCCACGAGCTTTGCTGTCTATCTGCTGCTTGCTCTTTTCTCTTTTTCTTTTGTTTGCTACGTGCTTAATGAACTCATCCATCAAAAAAAAAAACCTGCAGCCGTCCAGATCATTCTCTGGGCTGTACATAACAGTGCCTTTCAATCCAATCAAGTTCAAAATCAAGATCACAGTCACATCTCTTTGGAGTTTTTCTAACCATTTGGCATGTAAAAAGCTGTCTTTCCCATGCCGGCTAATTCTCAGAGAGCCGGGAAGTGTTGCTACACAGGCTGCTAGGGAGAGAAAGCTTACCGGCAGCCCTGGCCAGCTGTGACGCTGCATGCTGCGCTGCTCGGCTGTCAGGCAGGATGAGCTCACCGGGGCAATCGTGGCATGGCTGTTGGGGGGCAACCAACTGCTGTCCAGTCAGACTCGAGGCCTGCTCCACAGGAGGATGGACAGCCTGTCAGCCTGGTGAAAAGCCCACGTCTGCCGAGGTCATGGGCCCTCCCGGGGAAGCTACTGCTGTTTCTGTTAAATGAATATGTGTCTGCCAAGCTGCCTTCTAGACGTTTATGTTTCTGCCTAAAGATCAGCCCCGTTCTCAGTCTTTGTCGGAGAAGCTTCTTTGGGCTGTGGGTGGCGGTTGCTGCAAACACTCTCTAAGTGCTGAGACTAAGTGACTGTTGGATGCTCCGTCCTATCGAGGATATCTGTATCTCCCCGGCCCCCAGCCCAGGATCAAGGACTCTCACAGAAAAGAGTGTGGGAAGAATGTAAGAGTGTGGATTGCTGTGGAAGGCTGTCTCCTGGGCATGACGTGGCCATTGCGCTTTAGGCTTTCAGCAGCTGTGGTTAACTTCCTGACAGAGGACCCCTCAACACCCCACTGAGACTGGGAGTGGGTCTCATGAAACCCCACCCCTCCCTTAGGAGCCGCTGGTTGTTAAGCACTGCTTGGGAAGAGGAGACATCTTCTGTAGAGGTATCCATGCTCCAGTAAATAACCGCTCATGACCAAGTGAACGACCCTCATTACATTCACTAGGTCACACACAGACAGACTAGACAAGAAAGCAGGAGGGAAACGGTTCAGGAGAGAACAGGTTCAGCTGGAGTGGTGGAGGACAGTAGAGGGTTACGGGGAGAATATGATCAAAATATATTATATACACACACAAAGATATCGTCATGAAACCCATTGTTATGTATAATCAATACACGTTAATAAAAAATGTTAAAAACTGCCAGGCACAATATTGCATGCCTGTATACTCAGGACATTGAGACAGGATCCCAAGTTCTAGGCCAACCTGGGCTAGTGAGATCCTGTCTAAAAAAAAAAAAAAATTAAAAGTCACTCTTAGGGCATGGCCAATCAGAATGAGCGCCCCTCTGACGCATCCCCCATGAGCTCTATGTGCGTCCGGATATAAAGTCAGCAATGGATGGAAGTCCTTGCTGAACTGAATCAAAAGGGAATTGAACAGACACAGGGCCTTTTCAAACATTTGTTTGACCAGCAGAAACTTTCTGCAGCTCAAGTCTGGTAAAGATCCCAACGTTTGCAACAGATGTAGCACTTTATTGGTAACGTTTTGTTTTACAAGTTCAAATTTATAATATTCATGTATTTGGATGACTGCGAAAGCCAAGGAAGGGAAAGCTCCAGATACCCCGTCAAGGTGCTCTTTAGTTAAACCGATCCAGATGTTTGTTATGGGAAGGAGAGAGGAGCTTCTGTATTGAAGCGGAACCATACACAACATCTCGTGGTGGTTTGTACTCCTGTCCACAGACATGGAAGTCAGACATGAACCGCCAAATGTTTCAGACAGTAACATTTACCACACAAACGACACGCCAGGAGCTGTTTCCACACAACTGGCTCTCCTGGTGTGTCAAAGCTATGCTCACAGGATTTTATATGAATGGATGAAAGTGAGTGTGAACCTTCAAAAGATCGATGCAAGACACACAAGCTTCCTGAGCATGCTTGTATTTGCCCCTACATGGAAATCTCCTTGCAGAAGTGGCAGAAGAGGTTTTAGTGAGCCGTGGGCATGGACTGGGAGTGGGTCGGGAGCCCAGCCCAGCCCAGCGGTAACAGTAAAGATGCCCAGGGTGGGAATTCATGCTTGTAATGCCAGCACTTATGAGGCTGAGGCAGGAAGATTGCCATAAGTTTGTGGCCAGCCTGGGCTACTGGGAGAGACTGTGTCATAAACAAACAAACAAACAAACAAAAGCCATAGAACAAGCCAACAGGACATGACTGGAGAAAGGACTCGCTTGCTGCTCTTGCAGAGGACCAGAGTTCGGCTCCCGGCACCCACATGGCACACCACCCACAGTTCTGGGGGATCTGATGCCCTCTTCTGACACGCACATGGTTCACTTCTATGTAGGCAAAACACATGCACACATAAAAATAAATAAACCTAAACAGCAAAACAACTGTTTAAAAACTGGGCACATTTTAGTATCTCAATATTTGTGTTGTTCATACCACAATTTTTTAAAGTAAGAAACAATAAGTTTTTAAGTTTACTATTTTAGTCATTTAAAGTGTACGATTCCGTGGCAATAAATATACACCGATGATGTTGTACAACCGTTATCATTATCCACTGTCAAAACTTAATCATGAAAAAAAAAATTTATCATGCCAAACAGAAGCTTTACCCTGAAACTTGTGACCCTCTTGCCTCAGCCTCGCAAGTGCTGGGATTAAAAGCATGCAATACTGTGCCCAGCAGTTTTGAACATTTATTTTATTAGCATATACTAATTGTACGTAACACACGATAATGGGTTTCGTTGTGACATTTGTTCCACTTTCTCCCCATGTCTGTGAGTGTCTGTCCCAGACACCTCATGGACATGGCATCATGGAAGTCTTGCTTATTTCACTTGACATGAGATCATTGCCCTAGTTTGCTGTCTGTTTCTGTGATCAAGCACTCTCAAAAGCAACGTGGGGGAGGATAGGGCTTCTTTATCATACAGGTTAAGGTCCACCGCGGAGAGACGTCAAGGGAAGAACCTGGAAACGGAAATTGAAGCAGAGGAACACTGCTTACTGGTCTACTCCCCCGACTTTCTCAGCTACCCTTCTCACACAGCCCAGCCCACCTGCCTAGAGATGGCTCTGACCGCGGTGGGCTGGGCTCAGTTGCCATCAAGAAAATGTCCCATAGACATGTCCACAGGCCAATCCGATGGAGGCGATTCTTCAGTGGAGGTTGCCTCTACACAAGTGTGTAAAGTTGACAAGTGAGATTCGCTATCACCGTCCTAACTCATCCCCCTTGGGCTGTGTATCAGAACTTTGTCACTTTTTCGGTTGAATAAGACTCTGCCATTTGTCCATCGATGGGTATTTGAGTCGTCCCCACTTGTAAGTACTAAGAACACTGCCATGGACACTGGTGTGCAAGTCTGCACTCCTGCTTTAGATCTCATCTAGCGGGCAACTGGTGGGTCTGGAGGCAATCCTGTGCAGGGGTTTTTTACTTTGAATTTTGAATTTTTATTGTTTTTTTATTAATCTCTAGCTGTTTTCCACAATGACCATGCCATTTGACTTTCCTACCAATGGTGTCGAAGGTTCTAGTTTCCCCACATCCCCACATCTCTTCGCTGGGAGTTTGCTGTGGAACAATCCTTTCCTACACTATGAATATGTATTACGCTCACTGGTTAATAAACAGCTGACAGGCCAGTAGCTGGGCAGGAAGTTAGGCAGGAAAGCCAAACTGAGAATGCTGGGAAAAAAGGAGGGAGGCGTCAGGAGTCACCAGCCAGGTGCAGAGGAAGCAAGATGAGAAAGTCATACTCAGAAAAGGTACCAAGCCAGGTGACTAAACATAGATAAGAATTATGGGTTAATTTAAGTGTAGGAGCTAGTTAGTAATAAGCCTGAGCTATTGGCCAAACATTTATAAATAATATTAAGCCTCCAAGTCAATTATATGGGAAGTAGCTGCTGGATATTTGGGAGTTACTAGTGGGACAGAAATTTGCGATTACATGTGGTGTTCCAACATGTGGCTGAAATTTCCACATAAAACCTGTGATTAAGAGTCTCATGAGCTACCAGCCAAGCATGTATAATTAATACAAGCCTCTGAGTGATTATTTGGAGGCAGTTGTGGGACTGAGCTGGACAGAAAAAAGCCCCCATTACAGGAGTTAGTATGTTTGTTTGCTTTTGGTAAGGGGTATACGCTTGAGATTTGGGTTGAGGATTCAAGGCCCCTGAAGGCCTTTTCACAGGATGCTAACTGCCGTTGAGTTCTGCAGATCCCAGTCTGAAAGCCCAGCCTGGCCTTTGTACGCCTACAGTGCCAAGGCTGGCATTGGAGCAGTGCCTGCTTTGACTCCATTCTGAGAAGTAAGCAAGGTGATCAATTTCAAATTGGAGGCAGGACCAGTGGTGGAAACAGATGCCTCTGTGTGAGGGCAGGAATGCAGAGCCCTGGTGGAGACCAGCCTTCCTCTCCTCCTGAGGAACCATCTCCCTCTCTTCTCTTCCCTTCTCTCCTACCTCTTCCCACCTCTCTGCCTCCTTCTCTCTCACACACAGGCAACTCCAATAAGACATCATCTTCCTGTTCTCCCTTCAGGTCCCCAAATCCAACATACTGGTAGAAGCCATCTTAGTTGAAAACCTTTTAAATCCATAGGTGCTTCTGATGGGCTGGGTTTCTCTCACAATTTAAAAAAACAATCAGTGGCCAGAGCTTATTATCCTGACACGCCTTTAGTCTCAGCACTATGGAGGCAGAGGCAGGTGGATCTCTGTGAGTTCAAGGCCAGCCTGGTCTATATAGAGAGTTCCAGGCCAGCCAGGGCAACACAGTGAGACCCTGTCTCAAAAACAAAACAAAACAAAACAAAACAAAAAACAAAAAACAGTGAAAGTCATCAGGGCTCCTGATTTGGGAATCAGGAGTTTGGGGATTCCTTCAGGGACAGAGCCTCAGAGCTTGGTCTGCACTCTGCTCTATCAACACTAAACCCACAGCTAGGAGAGGGCGAGGCTCTGCCCAGGGCAGTGCCTGCCAAACCTCCAGCCAACTCTCTCCAGATCCAGGGGAATGCTAACATTGTCTCTGGCTGTGCCTCCTGCGCCTAGGAAGGAAGGTGACTGTCCTTGGGATGGAGGGTGACTGTCTTCTCATAGGAAGGTCATTTGAGTCACCTCCCAGGAGGAGCTCTGGCTCTTCCCTTCATGACTTTGTGTAGAGACATGTATGGTCATACACACGCATGTGCTTTAATGTGTTTTAATCTTTACACACGGCATCTTGTCCTGCTTCTTGCCTTCTCCCACCTAACTCGGCACATATAAATAGACTTCATTTATTTTTTAATTAGCTTTTAAATTAGGTTTACTTATTTGATTTTGTGTGTAAGGGGTATTTTGCCTGCATGTATGTGTGTCTGTGCAACTGTATACCTGGTGCCCACAGAGGCCAGAAGAGGGCGCTGTATCCCCTGGGACTGTAGTTGTGGACAGTTGCGAGCTGCCATGTGGGTACTAGGGGTCAAGCCTGGATCCTCTGGAAGAGCACCCAGTGCTCTTAAAGGCTGAGCCATCTCCCAGGCCTCTGTACTTGAATCATTTTAAGGATCTGGTTTTTATTTATGGGAGCAGGGTCTGCATGTGAGTGCGTCACATGTGTGCAGGAGCCCTCAGAGGCCAGAGAGGGCACCAGGTCCCTGAACTGGAGTTACAGGACGTTGTGAGCCGCCAGGTCCTCTGCGAGAGCAGCAAGCACTCTCAGCTGCCTCAGCCATTTGCCTCGCTCATCTGAGTGACTGAACGTTATTCCATCAGGGGGATGCTCCATTGCCGTTTATTTTAACTAGTTGGTCAGTAACGGCCAAGATGTCAATAATCATGTCAATGTCAGTAATCCCCTAATTAGAATATAACCGTCGGGCGCAATCTTCTGTCTCCAGGTGCTCTCAGGCAGGACTGTCCTACAAATGAAAGCCAACCAGCAGTTACTGAAGCAAAGATCGCCTCTCCCTGACCACATGTAGCTGGCCCTCCATCCCTGGTTGCCTCTGCTGGAGCCCTGCTCATGGCCAGCTGAGGGGCCTCAGCACCCTCAGCTTCCTCTTCTTCACCCGTGTTTCAGCAGAGACACAAATGAACTCTTAACCAAGCAAAGGGCTTCATCTCCGTTCTTCCTTTAACAACCTTTAACAACGGTCCTGGGTTCAGCAGGGCACACCGTCTCCATCCCCTGGGCAAGCCCTCAACTTAGAGCAGTTGGCTGCTTAAGAAGCTCCCCATTATCTCTCCACACAGCTCCCCACAGGAGCATCTGGGCAGAGTCATTAAAAGCCAGCACGTCCCGGAGAACAGTTTCAAGGGTTACTAATAGTGTTCACAGACTGTTGAGTTGGGATAGAGCCATATGCCAGACACACTCTTCGTAATCCTTGCCAGGTTTCTCCAGGCAGTCAAAACTACATCAAGTAGATGATGACTGAACCTATTGTAGACCCTTTGGTTGGGAGAAATTGCTTCAGTATGAGGCTTTCAGCCCAAACAGACCAACCAATTTCGTGACTGGGTGAGCTTCGAGGGGCAGCCTCTCTCTCCAAGCAGATGCTGTCATTCCATCCTGATAACACTGAGGATGGTCACCTCAGGTCTTGGTGTGGCTTCTTGTACCTCTGAATCTACCCAGCTTCCTGCAGTCATAAAAAAAAAAAAATGACCACATGGAGGAGCAGAGAAAAGAAACACATGGCTTCCAGATGCCCCCACATCAGGAAGGATGTTCCAGATGAGAGGAAGCGGGCACGGTGGGAGGAGATCAAGGTACGGAAAAGAGGCTAAAATTAGTCTTATCTCTCAGCCGATAGCATACAGGACTTTTAAAGCAGTCATTTTTATTGATATCGACTGTGAGAATTATCTTCTGGACTACTAAGACATTTACAGCTGAATTGGGGGACCAGGGCACCCACATGTGTAAGATGGACAATAATACAAGGAAGCGAGGGGTTGAGATTAGGTAAACGTTCAGTGTGGACTCGGGTGGAGCCCTCAATGAGACAACAACATAGAGCTTCCAAACATAAGCCATTCTTGGTGGGGGTCCAACCTGGACCCCTCTACTGCCCTGAAGCTTTAGTGTCTCCACCCACTGGGCATGGAGGGTCCTCTCCAAACATCTCCCTGTGCCTCTGCCGTCTCCCCTACCTCGACACAGCTGTTGAAGAGGGTGGCTTCTCTTCTCTCATCTGCATCCCATCAGCCCTCTCAAATCCATCCAGAAAAGGAGCCCTGCAAACAGACGAGACAGGATCAAGTGAAAATGTGGTTATCACCTACTTAAGGCACCAAGGGTAGCTTGGGGAGCAAAGCGTGAAGACTGTATATGAGGCTCTAGAAAGTTCTTTCTTCCCGGGACCTCTGGAGGAAGTCAGTGTAGCCATGGCCATAGAGAAGCTAGAACAGGAAGCCGGCGGTGGGGATGGTGGAGCCTGGAGGATCTGAGCTGGCTTGCTTCATTTATTTA
Organism: Peromyscus maniculatus bairdii; assembly: GCF_049852395.1. Classification (NCBI taxonomy): domain Eukaryota; kingdom Metazoa; phylum Chordata; class Mammalia; order Rodentia; family Cricetidae; genus Peromyscus; species Peromyscus maniculatus. Next base: position 83,566,390 of record NC_134863.1, on the reverse strand, counting down.
TTCACTTGACCGGTGTTTGCATGCTTTCCTCTGGATGGCTTGCTTCGGACCAGGCTGTGGACCCCTTTTCAATAAAGAGCCGGCCTGGTACGGCGCGTCTCATACCTTGCTGTCTGTGCCGCAGAGATAAAGGGCTGGTCTGGCAACACAGTCTCTGAGGAAAATTAAACATAAAGTTGATGGTGTTCAGCACCATCAATGTTAAAATATAAATGTCTACAAGCCCCTCACAAGTAAATTTTAAAAAAATAAAAATAAAAATAAGAGCCAAGCAGAGGTGCCGCACGCCTTTAATCCCAGCACTCGGGAGGCAGAGGCAGGCCGATCTCTGCAAGTCTGAGGCCAGCCTGGTCTACAAAGTGAGATCCAGGACAGGCACCAAAGCTACACAGAGAAACCCTGTCTTTAAAAACAAAACAAAACAAAACAAAATACAACAAAAAAGAAAGAAAAGAATGTTCTTAAGCGGGTTGGGGACAACACGCTCAGTGTTACCGAGAAAGCCTTGTCCCTGTAACTCGTGTCCATGAGACTCTGTGTGTGTTTCAACAAATATTTCCCTGTATTGGTCCACAAGGCCGTGCACCCCAGGATTCAGTCCCTTGGAGCTTCCTTCCAGGGAGCGTCTTTACAGAGTACAGGGACTATCGAGGAGCGTGGGGGAGCGCCTGGTGTGGTGCCTTCTGTCCTCTCCAAGCCTGTACCTCAGGGAGAAGAGACCCAGGCAGGGCCACCTCACCTCCTAACTAAAGGCAACTGCTCCTGGGAGTTTATGGTCTGGTCCTTTTCAGTTTCTCGTGTGTCACTTTTCTAGGGGCTGCATGGGCCAGGCGTCTGGACACGGGCCAAGAAGCCGAAGCCTGTTGAAGCCACACACTCCACTCTTGGACTGACACCAGCGGCCACCCAGCCCTGCCAGGCCATACGGCCTCTCGTTTGCCTGATGTATGAGGTGGGTAGCAAGCTTTTCCCTCAGAAGAGGACTCCGAGGGATCAATTACTTAAAGTCCATAAACATGTATCGTTATAATTCTTATTCCAGTTTCTACTCAAAGCTGAAATGGCCAAGAGGAGAGAAAATAGCGAGCTGGGTTCCCCCCGAAGGCAGCTCCCTCTACCTCTCCGGTATTTCCGGTCTGGTGGGAGACTTGTCCCCAGAGCCCTGGGTTTGTTTGACACGGAGTCACAGTTGGCACATTTGAGAATGACGGGCCAAGAACCCAGCTGAACCCTGGACAAAACTAGGATCTAGGTGTTCCTATACCTTGCTCTAGTAGAGCAGACACCCCCAGTGAGACCCAGAAGATGTGTGCAGGCAGCAGGCTATAAGCTTCCCCTTCAAGATCTTTGGGGGCTTGGCAGGAGGTGTAAGTGGCCGGCAAACAGAGTTTGGGTTTGAAGGGTGTGTGTTTAAAAACACTGCCTTGTGGACGTTTTCAGCGAGCACAAGTTTTCTGTGTGTGGACTGTACTGGTTAAACAGTACCTCTCCATCTACCACTCACACTCCCTCATGAGAGTTCCTCAAGGGACGCTTACCCATGATTCCTGTCACTCTGAGGCTGAAACTACCCCCACCCCCTCAACCCCCCACCCCCGGCCTCGCTGCAGCCTCCCTGTGGTCAGCACGATCCATCATACGTCTATCCTTCTCCCAGGTCTACCCCAAACAGGCAAATGGTCGTTCTCACTTTCCAATCCCAGGGTACATTCACCAGCTTGGCTTCCCCTTGTGGGGGCTCCCATAGGTGGCCGACATCCGGAGGTGCCCATCATGTGCAGGGGGCTAAGCTGTCCCACCTTACCAGTAGGAGCCCTCTCCTGCTTAGCCGGGGAAAGTCAGGACAGAAACAGAAGGAATAGCAGCCATGCCTGGGGCCATGTTGAAGCAAGGTACTTCTGTGACATTGTTTAAACCCTCGGTTTTTAAACATTTGTTCAATATTTACTTAGATGAAAGGCCCAGTTCTCTAAATAAATAAATGGAGGGCTCAGCAGGAGGAAAGGCCCCAGGGCAGGTAGCTGCAGCCTCCCCAGAGTCTCCAGAGAATACATTTCTGGCAAGAATTTGTACCACCTCTCAGCAAAACAAAAGCCCCACAACTAATCTCACCCACCTGCCAGACAAGGCTCTGGAGTGGACTGGGCAAGGGTCTACCTCCTGACTCCAGGTGTTTCCAGATGCCACACTTCTTCCCTGGCCCCTCCCCACCCCCCTGGGGGTGACTATGGGGCAAGAGGATCCCATCTCCTCTCACTAATGGTTTGGACCACTCAGCTGGACCACCCTGACTGAAGATGTGGCTTCTTTTCAAGTGCACGGGGAGGCCCAAACGCTCAGCTGTTCTTGTAGGGGGAAGCTCTGTGTCTGCCCCTCCCCCGTCCCACCGGAGCTCTCTGGAGCTGCATGGCACATCTGATGGAACATGACCTGCACAGTGCATGAGAGTCAGGAAGGAAGCTTGTGGTTCTTTGGGTCTCATAAGCGCTGTCCTGGCTTCCTCCCCTGATCCTCCCCTTCAGATCTTCCCAGTTACCCTTCTGGCCTTTACAGCGCTACTTTTGATACAAAAACCACCCCCTCCCCACCCCCACAGCTTGCTAAACTTTGTCCTTGGCCTCCTCCATCGTTTCCACGAAGGCAACTTGAGCTGCATGGAAAAAGTAGCTTTTTGACATGCAGTCGTATGCTCTTCCCTTGCCTCTTTGGGGCAAGGCCCACAGCTGTAGCTCAAAGCTGCCCCTTAGAACACACCCAGGAGGCGGAAGAAAGGCTGGGGTGGAGCAGAGAATGTGTTCACAGAACCTTCTAAACTCTTGGCGGCACTGGGCTGAGAGTTCTAGAATAGACAAGAATCGATGTTTCCAACTCTCGCTGCCTGAGAACGTGCAGCCTGAGGTGTGTGTGTGTGTTGGTGTGTGTATGTATGTGTTGTGTTTATTCATATGTATACATGGGAACTATATATGACTTTTAAGGAAAGTATTTCTGAGACCGATGGCATCATAATGAATCAGGACTGTGCAGAATGGAATTCACTAGGAACCATGTGCACCCCATTCAAAGCATTAGGCAACTGTGGTTGCTAACACGCTCCCTCTCAGAAAGCAGGGACACGTCAACAATGATCTTTCCCTCCTGTTTTAGTTCTACAATGAAATTAAATACTTGGGCAGTTGCCCTGGGCCTTATCACCTATGGTGGCCATGATCCCAGGGGGCCCTGGGCCCCTGACACGCACCTGTGATCCTAGCACTAGAGGGGCAGAGACCAAGGCGGCATCCCTGAAGACTGTTAGCCAGGCTAGCAGAAGAGATGAGCGCCGGTGCAGTGAGAGACCCTGCCTCAAAGAGTATGAGGAAGGAAAACTATGGAGAACTGTGGCATCAATCTCTGGTCTCCACACATGCACATCCATGTGAACACATGCATACACACACCCATGTGTATACACCCATATATATACCCACACACACACCCATGTGTATACACCCATATATATATACCCCACACACATACCCATATGTATACACCCATATATATACCACACACAAGGAAGAGAGACATTTTGTTACGATGTTTTATCAGTATCGATGATTATAACTTAGTATGTTGGAAGTTATTTTTCTTTGAAGGGCTATACAAAATATGTGAGTATTTGTTCCACTACTTAAGCAAACAAAAATATACACAAAAAATAGGGTTTTTCGTTTATTAAGACTTATTATTTATTTATGCGTGTGTATCTGTGTGTATGTGCATGTGGTGCAGATACCTCCAGAGGCCAGAAGAGGGCATCAGATCAGATCCCCTGGAGCTAGAGGGGCTGGCAGTTGGGTGCTGCAGGCCTTGGGTGCTGGGAGCTGAACTCAGGTTCTCTGTAAGAACAGCGGGTGCTCCTAACACAGAGGCAGCTCTGCAGCCCTGCCTGATTGTTGTTTTGTATTGGTGTGTGTGTGTGTGTGTGTGTGTGTGTGTGTGTGTGTGTGTGTGTGTGTGTGTATGTAAGAGAGGGGGGGTGTATTAAAATCAGGGCTTCTCAAGGGCTAAGCAATGCTATGTATCTCCTAGTCCCCCAATCTCTTTTCATTGGATTTAACATTACTCTGTTAATTTACTGTGGGAGTTTTAATTGCTTCCAATGTTTGTCCCTGCCTAGTGGAGGTTACTGAGCTGTTACTTTAAGTATATCTCTGGAAGCTTCCAGGGTTTTCATTCTGCCCTGAAGCCTACATCCCTAAGGCCAAGGTAGTAAATAATACATTCCTGGCGGGGAAAATCTAGGTTTTGAATGCCTAGAAGGCCAATACTCACAAAAACAGTGGGCTGGGTTACATTTAACCGACCAGCTTCCCCTTTCCCTTGCTTGTCCGTGATAAGCTGGGAATAACTGGAGCAGAGCAGAAAGATCTGCAGCCTTTGGGACAGAAGACACCATATTTTTTTCCCACTCACTATTACTTTAAATTTTATTCTAATCCAGTGCCAGCCTTTTCTGTCAGTGTTTAGATGCCCTCTGCACAGCCCATCCCAGACCAGTCAGTAAAATGCAAGTGATTGTCAAGTCGGGGGTGTGGATAAAAGGAAGCAACCACTCTCTATCCAGACAGAACAGCTTTTCAGTTCACTCTCTAAAGAAGTTGACAAGTTGTGAGATATTTCGGAGAGGCCATAATGCAGAAAAGTAATACACCTCGGTGCCTCAAATTATGAAGCTTCTAAGTCTTTTGTCTTTAAAGGGAGCAGCGTGCTTCCAGAACTTGGCTTTCAGAGTTCCTTTTGGAGCCTGAAAGAGTGGATCACAGCGCCATCCAGTGGACATCAGCGGTTTAACGGTTGGCGCCAAAGAGGAGGAAAACACATTTAAATGCTGTGTTTCACCTTCCTTCCATTCACTTTGCGTTTTTTTTTTTTTTTTTTAAACATCTTTTAAATTAGGGTGTATCTGTAGCTGACAGCATGTCACAATTTAAATCATTTCTTTATCGGTGATCCTTCATCCAACAACTGACTCCCAGTTTCACCAAAATACAACTTTTATTGTACTTTGTGGGGTACCATTCCTTCAGTCATTTTTCAGGGACAGTTACTGAATATCCACTTGGTGTCTGGGACTCTTTGATTTATTGTGTGTTAATCACTGCATATGTTTTTGTTCAATCACATTCAAGCTCTTGATCACGATTTCTTCGGTGATCCGTCGGTGTTTGTGAGAAATAACTCCATGCATTTACAGATCCATCACCGTGGGCTTTCCTTTGGCCTTAAAGGCTGTATCATTTGACTCAGAGAATGGTGCTCACCTGAAAAGGGAAACCCAGGTAGAGTCCTCACCCCTGACTGCACGTTAGAGTCCCCTTCAGGGATTCCTAAATGATCATTTTCTCAGAGATCTGACATGAGGTCTAGGAGCAAGGCCCAGACATTCCGAGGCACCTACTGTGTGCTGGCGTGAATTTTCTCCTTCGTTATGGTCAGATTCATGCCAGGTTGTATAGTTGGCAGTCAAATGATTAGGCATGTCTGTTAAACAGTTAGTGGAAAACTTCGTATTTCAAAGTACAGAGCTCTTGGCTGGGTGCTGTGGTGTACATCTATAATCCCAGCACTTGGAAGGTGGAGGCAGGAGGGTTAGGATTTGAACGGCCTCCCAAGTCCAGAGTGAGTTTGAGGACAGCCTGAGCTATTTGAATCCCTGTATCAAAACATGAAAAAGTAGACAATTCTAATTTCTTATGAGAAAGACGTTTAAGGATGTAAAAACTACTCTGTGAGTGTTCATGTATGTGTACGTGCGAGTGTGTGTGTGTGCATGTGCACGCGCATGCACTTGAGGCTGTGTGTGTGCATTACAGTGGGAGCCGTCTTGAGTGACATTCCTCAGGAGTCATCAACCTTTCTTTGAAAATAATGTTTTCACTAATCCTTTGGTAATTTCATATTTGAACTTCTTCTTCTTCTTCTTCTTCTTCTTCTTCTTCTTCTTCTTCTTCTTCTTCTTCTTCTTCCTCCCCCTCCTCCTCCTCCCCCTCCTCCTCCTCCCCCTCCTCCCCTTCCTGTTTTTGAGGCAGGGTCTCTCACTAGCCTGGTGTGCCCTGATGCTGCTAGGCTGCAGTGAACTAGCTACAACACACAGCACCATGCTGGACTTTCTGTCCATGCTCTAGGGATCTAACTTAGGGCCTTCGTGCTTGCAAGAAATCACCTGGCAAAGAACAGCAGGCAGACTGAAGCCATGCTCGTCAGGGGAGTCCGCTCCTAAGTGCAGCCAGATGACACAGTCGCCCCTAGAACCGTCACCCAGGCAGCGTCATTTGAAATGAACACAATAGGCATGTGACAGGTGTCGGCGCCAAAAGGCGCCCCCACAATACAGCTTAACACGCACAACTCTGTGAGCTGAGGGGTCTGAGGTACCATCTCCTTGGGGTCCTCTTCTTGGCTGAGCATGATCTCTGCCCACTCTGGAGCTGAGCCAAGCATTGCAGAGATGGCCTGGCTGTCCCTTGCCTTCAAATAGTTGTGTATAATGGGATTCTGTACCAGACCACTCCTGGCAGAGAACAGGGTTTCGCTAGCGCCCGCATGTGAAGAAAGGATCCCATTCGCCTCAGGGCTTCCACCTTTTGCTGACTTTGTCATCTTAGGCGAGCTTGAGCTCATCGAGTCTCTCGTTGCCCCAATTCTTATGCAAAACTGGGACAGAAACATCAAGAACCACACAAAGCGCACAGCTTATGGTAGAGATCACTACTGCTCATGGCAGGTTCTTCTGTACGTCTTTAGTGTGCTGTGGTGATTTCTAGAGCGTTCAAAGGCTTTGACGTAACTAATCCCTTTTAGTCAATCTCATGCAGTCTTTACAGACCTGAGTGCAGGGCACAAGATCTAGCTGCTATCTGCAGGCCTTTCACAGCAAAGTACCAAAAAATAAACATTTAGGGCTAGAGAGATGGCTCAGTGATTAAGATGGCTCTGCTCTTCCAGAGGACCCGGGTTCAATTCCCAGCACCCACATAGCAGCTAACAACTGTCTGTAACTCCAAGATATGACAACCTCACACAGACATACATGCAGGCAAAACACCAATAAATATGAAATAAAAGTAGATAAATTATTTAAAAAAAATAAAAATAAATATTTAGGGAATCTGGTAACTTACTAATCGCCAAAGAAGGAAGAAAAGAAAGAGAGAAAGAGAGGGGGGAGGGAGGGAGGGAGGGAGGGAGGGAGGAAGGAAGGAAGGAAGGAAGGAAGGAAGGAAGGAAGGAAGGAAGGAAGGAAGGAAGGAAAGGAAGCTGAGAGCATAGCCCTGTGGTAGAGTGCTTACCTAACATGCATAAGGCCCTGAATTCAATTCCCAGCTCCAAAACTAAGTTAAGAAAATAAATACTTGGTGTGTGGTGTGCATAAACCCTCACATTTGACCCATAAACCAGACATGATGGTGCATGCCTGTAATCCCAAACTTTAGGAGGTAGAAGCAAGCAGATCAGAAGTTCAAAGTCATCCTCAGCTACATAATGAATTTGAGGTTCTCCTGGGCTACATGAGACCATGACACAATGGATGGATGGATGGATGGATGGATGGATGGATGGATGGATGGATGGATGGATGGATGGATGGATGGGTGGATGGATGGATGAATATTGCCTAGGGGGGAAATATGGCTATACAGTTGGACCTGAAAGTACAGAATGCATTGCCTGTCTGGTCAGGTCAGGCAGCGGCTGGATGTGTCACAGTTCTGAGGCATCTCTGAGGCTGCAGAAGCAGCATGTGCCCAGCCTGACTGACCTCAGGTTAGCTGCAGGCTGAGGGTCAGATGAGGAAAACTGATTCTTCTTCCCTCCCGACGAATGTCCCATTTCACTTGCCCAGCCCCTGGTTTAGACCTGCTGTAAGGCTCCTGGATGTGAGGCTGTGCGCGCACTGTCCATAAACAGACTACAAAGGGGGACATCTGCGGCCAAGCCAAGGCAAATACAACTATGAAAACCTATCCCGGCTTGCCCCAAGGCGTTTCCAAAAGGAAAATAAACATTGTGAATGAACAGCACGCTCTAATTCTGTGCCTCAGGGGAGCCAGGAGAGGATGGGCCAGCTCTGTTTGCAGCTGGGGCAGGCTTCTGGGCTCAGCTCTGCCCTCCTGGGAAGCCCTGGGGACCCTCAGGTTCTGCTACCAGCCGCTGATCTGTGAGAACACCCTTCTATGCGGGGCTGCGGCCCTGGCAACTGAGCACCTGGGAAGCAGGAAGTCACTGCTGGCTTTGCCAGTGGGGCTCCGTGGGCTGGAGGAACCCAGGGTCTGTCTCCAGCTGATACACAGCTGGATGACTATTGATTATCTCTGTGTCTAGATGGCTGATTGTACTTTACCATGTGTAAGAATTATTGCACTGGGTGGAGCTGACATGGAGGCTGATTCCCAGCTCTGTACCCCGAAATCCCGACTCAGAAGAATAGGGCTTGAGGTCCTGATGTTCATGTCAGTGAGCCCCCAGACAGCCTTGGGCACACTCTAAACACGGTACTAGGACCATTTCCAGCCTCACTTGTTTTATACTAGTCCCCCAGGAACCCAGCCCATAACGCAGAGGGATGTTCTGTACAGATCTTACATGAAAAATGTTCTCAGCATCTGGACTGTTCTCAGGGGCACAGAAGTCCAGTGGTGCCCTGGAATCTGGCTTCAAAAACCCTAAACCAGAGTAGGGAGACAGAGTGTGGGTGCAACACCAGTGATCAAGAAGGAGCAGGGCATGCAGGGAGGGAGGATCCTTTCGTGCGTCTCCTCCCAGATCTGCACAGTCTACCTTGCAGCCCACCGGCCACTTGGGAGCAAGCTCAGGGAATCCCTTCACTTCAGTGATACTGGAGGAGACTGGCTGGATCCAAGGCCTAGAAGAGGAGGGAAGGCCTCATAGAAGGGAGAAGGAAGAGAGGACCTGCCAGTGCCCGGGGTCTGAAATACACACCCAGAGGCTGCCGGTACTTGCAAGGATTGAAAAGTTTCGCTTCTTTAGTGTAGACTTGATAAGGTAAGGAAGGGCTGGGATTTTTTTAGGATTTCGACAGTGACAAAAAGAAAAAAAAAAATCTCTCCTATATCAGAAGAGGAAGTTCCTGGGACAGGGGTGGGCTGAGATGGGCGGGACTGCAGGGGGCCCAGAGCTGTCCATGTCCACTCCCGACAGCATCCGGGCCGGGAACAGGTCCTCAGAGCCGATCCCGTCGGCACGGTGGCTGTCACTGCCCAGGCTGTCCTCCCTCCTTTTTCCCTCAAGTTCTTGTCACAGGATGTGCGCCCAGTGAGGTTCTCTAAGCCTCCGCCAGAAACCAGGGGATTCTCTGACACTTGAGTGTGAGGACGCAGCTCAGCGGCAGAGCGTTTGCTGAGCATGTGTAAGGCCCGGGGCTCACATGTTGGCACCGAAGGGTGAAGACGCTCGGCTTCACAGCCTGGCAGAACCTGTGTGAATGTGAGGAGAGAACCAACTCCACAGGGCTGTTCTCTGATCTCCACACGCTGTCCCCCATAAATCCCAACATGGGGAGGGTGGACGCAGAGCAGAGCTGAACGTACAGGGAGGTGAATTCCCATGAGCCACGGTTCACTGCCTCCAAAGCTCGTGTGTGTTCTCTTGCCTGTTCCTGAGGCTTTCCATCAGGAGTTCTTCTCTCTGTGTCTCTCTGCCTCTCTCGGTCTCGGTCTCTGTCTCTGTCTCTGCCTCTCTGCCTCTCTCTCTCTCTCTCTCTCTCTCTCTCTCTCTCTCTCTCTCTCTCTCTCTCTCTCAAAGAAATCTGAGAGCATCCATCTTCTTAGAATTACCCATATGCCTGCCATATCCCAGCCATTGGTACCACTGGTCTCTTCAGCTGCTGGTTGCCTAGGAGCAGACAGGCTGCATCAGGACCTGCAGTCTGGGTCTGCCTTCTGGGTGTCCACCCAGTGTCTCTGCTGAAGACCAGGGCCTGAGGGACTGGGGTGATGGGATTTTCATATATGTAATTCCCTGCCAGGCAGGCCAGTGGGATTCCCACTCCATCCCTGGTCGAGATGGACCTCTTGTAGTCACTGGCTTCCAGCTAGACTCTTGGGTGTAGGCTGTGTCCACTTTGGATAATATGACAAAGTCCTCTCTACACCCAAAAGGGTAATTGGAAATCCTAACTTACTTAAAAATGTTGTCAAACAGAATTCAGAAGTATTTATATTATATACCATAATCAAACGGGATTTATTCCAGAGATGCAAGAGTGATTCAGTATCTGAAGACCAATCAGTGTAACCCACCATCACGACAATAGGAAAAGACTCAAAACTGTTCAGTTTGACACTCATGCGGTAGAGGTGGGGACAGAAGAAGGCCGTCTGTGAAATACATACAGCTAATGTCACAGTCAGCTAAGGTCACAGTCAGCTAATGTCACAGTCAGTCAGCTAATGTCACAGTCAGCTAATGTCACAGTCAGCTAAGGTCACAGTCAGCTAATGTCACAGTCAGCTAATGTCACAGTCAGCTAATGTCATAGTCAGCTAAGGTCACAGTCAGCTAATGTCACAGTCAGCTAATGTCACAGTCAGCTGATGTCACAGTCAGCTAATGTCACAGTCAGCTAAGGTCACAGTCAGCTAATGTCACAGTCAGCTAATGTCACAGTCAGCTAAGGTCACAGTCAGCTAATGTCACAGTCAGCTGATGTCACAGTCAGCTGATGTCACAGTCAGCTAATGTCACAGTCAGCTAATGTCACAGTCAGCTAATGTCACAGTCAGCCTTCAGGAGCTGTAGGTTCTACATCCACAGAGTCAGCTGACTGTGGGTTGAAAATACTAGGGAAGCCTGCATCTCTGTCACCACTCCATAAACTATACCACAGGACCGTGGCAGTCCCTGACCTGCAGGGCATCAGCTCACTCAGCACTGTCTTCACACGGCCCACTTCCCCCACCCCACCCCCCACATACACACCATGCCCTTCCCTTTCCGGACATCTGCCATTGGGTTGAGGGCCATCTTAATCCTCATATGATCTCATCATATTTTTCTGTGTTGAGACAGGATCTCCCTGTGTGGCTCTGGCTAGCCTGGAGTCCACCATGTAGACCAGGCTGGACTCAAACTCATGGGGCAACTCCTGCCTCTGCCTCCTGAGTGCTGGGACAGGCACGTACCACCATGCCCAGATAATAATTTCTTATTTACATCGGCAAAGACCCTGGTTCCAAACAGGTCACATTCTAAATTCTGGATGGATGTGAGTTCAGGGGTAGACGGACACACAAGGGTTCATGGCAGGGGTTTGAGGGCAAAGTTCCACATCTCTGTTCTTCCTGAAGCAGTGGGACCCCAGGAGGGCGCAAGTTCTAGGAAAAGATCAGCCCTGGATCATCTGACTCATCCTGCATGTACCACATTTGTTTCAGTACTGTCTATGCTTTCACAATTGACCTTCATAAGTCCCCAGCCTCCAGCAACGCTGTCCCATAGTGCGTGTGCCCCCGTAGTGCGCGTGCCCCATAGCTCACGTGCCCCGCAGCGCGCGCCCCGCAGCGTGTGCGCCTGGCTCCCCTGGCTCCCTATTCTAACGCAGCCCTTCCCCTTCCTTTCTATGACATTTGCTTATTTGTTCATACCCTTTCCTGTTCCAAAAAAGGTCTCAGGCAGATGGCTTTTATTACCGGCTGCAGGAGAACACTGGGATCCTGTGGCACAGTCTCCTCGGCAAACACAAACTGCCGTGAAGCCAGCATGAAAAGGTCCAAACGCGCTCGGCAATTAAAATGACGGGGTGGAGTTTGACACTGGGTTCCTGTCCCCGCTATCCCTGACTCCAGGGTACACACCCAGTCCTGGCTGTTCTGTTTCTAAACGCTGGGTGTGTGGCTTCTTGTTTTCTGGGTGACCTCTGAAGAGGGTAGATTCCCGGTTAAACTGTAGGGCCCTCTGTGAGGAGAGTCCACTGAGGGACATGGGGCATTTAAGTACCAGAATTGAGCCCCGTGGTCACATGAGACCCTAACTGGCTTGCTGGAAAAGCTGTGAGCCCCTTGGCTAATACTTTATAACAAGACATGGCAAAAAAAATATGCAGCTCCCTGGTTTAACATGAGGCCAAGGAGGGTCTTTCTCGGGCTTAATTATTCTCCTTTTTACTTTATTTACCGAGAACTTCTAGAATGATTGGGCTCTGCCACTTTCAAAGTCACTTCTACATGTGCAGGTGTATACATGTACTTGCCTGAGTGAGTGTGTGTGCCTGTGTGTGTGTGTGTGTGTGTGTGTGTGTGTGTGTGTGTGTGTGTGTGTCTGTGTCTGTGTCTATGTGCACTTGTGCGTGCATGCGGTGTGTGTCCATGTGTGAGCTTATGTGGGCAAGAGACAGGGCAGAGCAGGGCAAAACAAATCTGTCACACACACACATATTAAATTGACTGTCTGTATAATTCAGACTCTTCCCTTCCTGTGGGCAAGGCCCTGATGGTGTCTGAGGCATCTCTCGAGCCCCTGCCTTCCTCCTAAGGCCTCTGCTGTCTGGTCCATGGCAACTGAAATATTTTGGAAGTATGTGGCCCTGCAAAGTCCTGCAGGCCCCTCAGATGTGACAGGCACACTCTACAACCAGGTGCAGACAAGGAGAGTTATCAGAACCCTTCTTGATAGCTACACCTGGGCACACAGCAGATTCTGGACTGGTACCCTGTACCTAGACACAGGGCCCATCTCAGACCCTTTTCTCAGAACAATAGTCATTTCTGGTGACTCCAGGGAGGGCTGGTAACTCTGAGGTAGTGGTGGTGCAGGGAAGAGCTCGAAGCTTGTCTGGAAGGAGGCCTCGGGTGAGGAGGACCAGACTGGAAGTCCAGACAAGATGGCTGGCAATGATAGCAGCTTCCTCCTGTGCTCACACTTCATTAAATACCACTCACATGAGGGCGCTTATATCATTACAAGGTCTGAGGCACACTAGAGGTGTGACGTTGGGTGCCAGCAGACAAGTGTGTTAGAGAAGTAGCAATTGGGGGTGTGGGTTGCCCAGGGCAGGTGTGGCAGGCACCACTCTGCACCAGGTCTGCTGCAGGCCGTGTGGCACCTCTGCCTGGGGAAGCCTGGAAGGGCTGAGGGAGCCTCCCACAGCATCAGGCTTCCTGTCATGACCCTGAGTCCTAATGTAAGCGTTCCCCGGGATTTCCATCGGGCTCTTGGCCACAGACAGAACAGAGATGGGAAAGGACGTTTCCATTGTCTGAGAACACAGTATCCCACAGAACTCCTTCCTCATAAACGTGGGCAAGGACAACTGGGTAATCATGTGAGCTCAGCGCATTTGTATTTATACTTTTACACTTACATCTAAAATATGAGGTAAAACAATGCCACCCTAAGGACCAGTTGTCTCCAAACTTCAACCTCAGGGTGGCACAATTGGGCGGTGATAGGCAGGACCTAGTGAGAAGGTTTTTTTGTTTTTGTTTTTGTTTTTTGTTATGAGACATTCTCGTGAGGAGATTGTGAGACCCCAGTTTCTCTGCTTCCCCTTTCCTTCCTGTCCCAGAGAGCAGCACGCCACCTCACACTCCCGGTCACGAAGCCCTCAGCGCGCAATAGGCCACTGGTCATGGGTGAATCCTCTAAAACTCGGAAGCAAAATAAACCTTTCTTCTTTTTAAGTTAATTGTTTCAGGGCTTTTGTTGTTGCAATGGAAAACTAAATAGCATAAATACCCCAAAAATAAAATGTACCACTTTAACGGTTGACTCAAGACAGCTCTCACTTCCAAAGGAATCAGCGGTTCATTCTGAGCTAAATCAGAGTGACTCGGGAACAGATTTGGGCTGACTCAAAAGACATGTTCCGGGGTTGAGAAGATGGCTCAGCCATTTGAGAGCACTGACTGCTCTTCCAGAAGACTTGGTTCAATCCCCAGCACCCACGTGGTGCCTCCCAACCATCTGTAACTCCAGATGTGGGACTCTGCACCATTTTTTTTTATCTCCATGGACACTGTACTCATGTGGTGCACAAACATATGTGCAGGCAAAACATCCACACACATACAACAGAATATTAATAATAGATTAATGACAGAAGTATGTAACCGGGCATAGTGGAGCATGCCTTTAATCTCAGCACTCTGGAGGCAGAGACAGGCAGATCTCTTGAGTTCAAGGCCAGTCTGATTTACAGAGTGAATTCCAGGACAGCCAGGGCTAGCCAGAGAAACTATGTTTTGAAAAAAAAAAAATTGTGTAAAAAGACATGTTCCACCATAGAAGCCGCTATTTTGAATTTCATTAGTTTCATAACAAAGATAAGTCAAGGTGTTTATCATTAAACTGGCTGGTGCACAGGCTGGGGTTACTACACCATGGAGAAGTCTGTTATTGGTCTCAGATGTTAGCTGGTGACAATCTTAGCCTAGGCTGGTGGGAGCTCTCGTCTGCTAAGGATACAGTTCAAAGGTTTACCCGATAGCCATAGCATTGCCAGTCCAGGCACAGAGACAGCGGAGGCCATCTAAGGCTCATAACTGCCTGTAATTCATGTCTGTCATGCATGAAGCCCCGAGTTCCATCCACAGCACCATGTAAAAACAAAACGAAACAAAAACCCTTTATTTTAATGATGTTTTCAGGACTATTATATTAAGCAGTGAGTAAGGCAAACACAATGTTATGGTGTGTGGACATTTTGTCAAACCCTTATAAGTCTTGACTTCCTTTTGGAACAACTGTTCCTATTTGGGACTAAATCATGGAAGGTCTCAGCATTATGGCTTGGTCTGAGTCTCTGGATAGACAAGATTGCACCGTTCTTAGGCGTAAAGGCAAAGTCGCTGGAGCATCACGGGAGTCTGTCTAGACATAAAGGTGTGGGTTGGTTTCCATCCATCCGTCGTTAGTGACTCCAGCCTGAGTGAGCATCGGGTGCGTGGTCACTCACCCTGCCTACTCTGAGCAGGGGTCACAGGCACAGCTGCCCAGGGACAATTAGCAGTCCGGGAAGATTGTCTTGTCAACACTTGACTTCTAAGTGAAGTAAGCTAGTCACAAAACTATGAATACTGTCTGTCCCCACCACACGGGATGTTTAGAACAGTGAAGTCCGTAGAGACAGTGGGATGGTCGGCCACTAGACACGGAAATGGGGGGGGGGAGGGTTGCTTAATGACTCCAGATGTTTGTTGGAAGTCACAAAAACACTTTGGAGCTAGAAGTTGACATATCTATCTTCAGTGCCCAATGTGACTGACTTTGTACATTTGGTGGCAGAACTATGCTCTTAGATGATTCTGTGAGCTGAGGATGCCGGAATAAAGAAGATCCGCACCTGGGTCAAAGGTTCTGTGAGGCTGAGTAACTAGTCAGAAGTTCGTGACTGGGGGAGTTAGAATCTTTCGGCTCCAGAGCCAAATTATTATTATTATTATTATTATTATTATTATATTTATATTTTTAGTTTATTTTGATGTGGAGTAGTGTGTGTCTGAGTGTGTGTATGTGTGCATGAGTGTGGCGGCAAGAAGAGGGTGTCAGACCCCTGAAGCCACTCAGCTTAGGTGCTGGGGTCCAAACTCAGGTCCTCGGCAAGAGCAGCAAGTGTTCCTAACCACTGAGCCGTCTTTCCAGACTTCCTGGGCCGTTTTCGGTCCCCTTGAGATTCCTTCACCGGTACCTCTCCGCCTGACCTAACATGTTTTTCCATCACATGTTGTTATCTGAGAGCTGGAGAGTAGGCTCAGTGGTCAGAACATGAGCCGCTCTCGCAGAGGACCAGAGTTCAGGTCCCAGTACCCAGGTCAGGTAGTTGACAACTTTCCCTTACTTCAGTGCCAAAGATTCACCACCCTATTCTGGCCTTAAAAGACATCCACACTCATGTTCACACACACACACACACACACACACACACACACACACACACACACACAATTTAAATATAAAGTAAGATCTTTTTTAAAACAAAGTAAATTATTCGCTACTTTTATTTTCTCTCTACTCAGGACTTCCTAAGAATGTACAATGAGTGTCGAGAAATCAACACGTTATGTAAAGTGCCGGGGATGGGATGTAGGCGTAGAGTGCTTGTCTGGCTCACATGAAGTGAGTGAGTTCCCTCTAATCAGCATCCAGAAGGCTGAAGGAGGAAAATTCAGTTTGAGGCTATCCTTGGCTACACAGTGAGCCCCCACAACAACTCGGGGGAAAAAAGTCCCTTCAGAACATTTGCATCTTAGTGTCCTGCTGGCACCCCAGCAGACACCAGTGATCTTCAAATGCCCCGGCCTGTCCTACCTCCAGGGAGGCTCATTCCTTCCATGACTCCATCTCAGCTCATGGGAAGTCTTTCCACAGGACGGAGGGTGCAGTCGGGTCAGAAACTGTCAAACCTGGGCAGAAGACTCAATGAAGTCTTTGGCCCAAGCACAAGGACCTGAGTTTGCATCCCCAGGACCTCTACAAAGAGCTGGGCACAGTGGAAAACCCGGAACCTCAGGGCTGGGGAGGCAGAACAGGCAGATCCCAGGGGCTCCCTGGCCAACAGTCTAGCCAGTCATCAAGTTCTGCCACATATAGTGAGAGACCCTGTCTCAAAACATAAGGCAGAGAGTAAAAAAGGAGACACTGGATGTCAGCCTCTAATATCCACACGTATACACATACACATAGACAGACAGACACCTACAGAGAGACAGACAGACACACACACACACAGATACACACAAACATAGACATACATGCACACACACAGAGACAGACAGACACACACACAGAGACACATACACAAACACAGACACACAGAGAGACAGACAGACACACAGAGACACACAGAGACATACACAAGCAGACACACACACAGAGACAGACACAGAGAGAGACACACAAACACAGAGAGACACACACACACACAGAGACACACACACAGAGACACACACACAGAGACACACACACAGAGACACACACAAACACAGATACAGAGAGACACACACACAAAAAAAATTAAATGAAGCACAAAACTTTTAAAGATGAAGCAGACACTAAGTTGTAGAAGCTCACACTACCACCCCTCAGGTGCTCCCTCCCTGTCTACACCATTGTTGCTAGGGACGAAGGGACCAGACTGAACCATGCCCAGGGCCATCTGCCCAGCAGAGATTTTTCACAGCATCCCCTCTACCAATGACTGATGAGTGCCGAGAGAGGTTCCTGAACACTTAGATTCGTTACCATAGAGAAGCTAATGGAATCAACCAGAAACTCAGTGGTTCTCAGCACACCGTGGCCTCCCAGAATCACACCCTGGACTCCTGAAGGGCCTGGAGTCATTCCTAGCCGGGCCAGGTCTCTGCACCACCTTGGAGGTCTCAAGGCCAACATCTCCCACCTCCCGAGAAGGCTGTCTTCTCCCTTCGGCTCTTACCTCCAACTCCCGATGTACTTACTGCCCGTCATTCAGCACGATGCCCCATTGACCTACCTACTCAGTACCGTTTCCTGCCTACAGACATCACCTGAATCAGCCACCAGGCTAAAAACAACCAGAGAAGGAAGTTGCTCCTTCCTCAGAATTCACTGGCCCTTTTCAGTATTGAGAAACCAAATTGCTCAATAGGAAAAAAAAAAAAAAAAAAAAAAGTCCAAAGCCGTGTGGGGACAACTGCCAGGTGGACGGTTCAGAGGACGTGCCACTGTGGCCACAGCTGGCATGCAGGAGACCTTTTTACTCATTGACAGGAGTCTGGTGACTTTTAGAGAAGCCGACAAATAAAGCCAGAGCAGAGAGGTCGGAAAAGGGTGACGGAGCAGTGGAGGGGGGGACGCTTCACCTGCTGGCCACAGAGACCCCTTAGTCGGCCCTGTGTGGATGTCTCGGGTGTTCTTGTTCCAAATGCAGATATGACGTTTCCGGTTGGTCTTGAATGCCTGCCTCAACGAGGCCACCAGGTAGGGCGCCCCGGGTGGTTAATGTTAACCAAAGGGCGTGTGTGCCCACGCAGGCTCTACTCAGAGACCGTAATTGACCAGACAACTGTCTCTCAAACACCCTGGCCTCGAAGCTTCCGGTTGGTGAGTGAGGCGAAGCTGGAAGACCTGCTGTGTCCCTGTGGTGTCCCTGAGCCCAAGCCAGCTGCGTTCCAGAGCAGCGAGGTGGATGGGACTCCAGGTCTTCTGTGAGTGAGTTGGCGGTTGGCTGTCATTTCTCTCAAAAGCTGGGCCCCTGCCCTCGGGTGTGTGGGTGGATGAGTTGGAAGGCAGTCAGTGGCCTGGAGAAAGGGAGCGCTCTCCAGGTGAAAGAGTCACTGTGGTCCTTGGGCCTGGGTGTCTCGGGGGACCGTAAGACATTGGGATGAAGGGCAGCCAAGCTGCCGAGGACCCAGGAAGGGCAGGAATCTGGTTCCACAGTATCTGGGCAAAGCTCTCTCTTCGCTTGCTGGACCTCAATTTGGGAGCAAGGACTGAATCCGTGGGATGTTCGGGACGCTGTGTCAGCTGGGGAGCTTTATCATGACTGTTCAGAACTGCTACCTGAGAGCATCCTCCTCCTCCCCCTCCTCCTCCTCCTCACGGAAACCTCTCCCTGACCCCCAAGCACGCACACATATACTTGGGAGAAGAAGAAATGAGTCAGTTCGGTTCCTCTATCTGTCTGTCTGTCTGTCTATCATCTATCTATTTATCACCTATCATCTATCTATCATAGCTCTATGTGTGATTGTGAGGATGTGTGTGTGTTTGAGTGTGCGTGTGTGCACATCCATGGGGAGGCCAGGAATACTGTCCACCTTATTGTTTGAGGCAGGGTCTCTCATTAACTTGGAGCTCACCCATTAGTCTAAGCTGACTGACTGGAGAGCCCCGGGGACCCACCACCTCTCCAATGCTGGGTCTTTAATCCTCCACTCCCTTGAGCCCCACATCCTCAGCAGCTGTCTTCCCAAGGCAGGTGACAGGACTCTCTGGACAAGGTAGAAAAGGAAGCAGGATTAGCATTCTGAGAGGGTCTCCAAACTGGAGATATCTGGGGCTCTGGCTTTTAATTCCCGTGGAAAACTTGACATTTTTGAAGGTTTAAGTCCTTTAGGTACTAGGTTTAGATTTGAAGTTGGTAAACTAGAGCATCACCCACAATGGCGGACCTGAGGTCCCCATCTGGGTCTGAGGCTGCCTGTGGCCTCAATACTTACTTGCCCACCTCTCTCTCTAGCTGGCCCCTGATCCTTATGAATGATCAAACCTCAACCTCATACTCCTTGCGTTTGCTGGTGGCCCCCAAACTGGCCCTTCAGGTTTTCACTGTATTATCTCGGCATCTTCTCCACAGCTTAGGAAGCCTCTGCCTCGAGGTGGGTGGTGGTGAGTCAGGCTGAGCAGTTTGCCTCCGACGACTCAGGCTGGGAGGCAGTGCTGGCCTCTGCCCTTATCTGGATCCCTGTGATCCACCAATCTTGGAGGCTTCCTGTCTTTTACGTACTTATCTGTGCAGTGAGATCGATGCCTCGTGAGGCATCTGTGGACAAAACTACACAGGTGAAGAAGAGCAAATTCATCTTTGGGAGCCATGGAAACATTACCCCTCTAATGACTTCTCCTTGCCGTAACAGAAGCAGCTTACGGCAGAGGGGTGTGCGGTTCGAGGCAGAAAAACCATCACCACAGGGACACGAGGCAGAGATGAGTGCTGCTCCCACACCCCTTTCGCATTCAGTCAGTGCTCCCAGCCCCTGGAACAGCAGTGCTCCCAAAGTTCACTATGAATCTTCCTCCTTCAACTAACCTAAATCGAGAAACTCCTTTGCAGAGCCATGCAGAGTTTTGTTTCTAATGTTGGTTCTGGTGCTGTCGATTGGTCAATAGCAACCATCTCGATTACTAACAAGTATTTCCTGTTATCCATTTTTTTAAATATTTATTTACTCAGGCAGGCCGTGCATGTGGAGGTCGCAGGACAACTTTCGGGAGTCAGTTCTCACCTTTCATCCTGTAGAGGCAGGGTCTCTCTTGTCTCCGATGCGACACTGTGGGGCACTGTGTACTCCTGGACAGCTGCCTCCACCTCCCATCTAGTCATAAAAGTACTGGGATTGGAAATCCGGGGCTCCAAATCCAGACTTTGTGTGGGTTCCAAGCATAGGACTCTGGTCCTCCGACCTACACGGCTAATGTTTCTCTAAGCTATTTCTCTAGCCCTGAGTTGGGTGTGTGCATGTAGATAAAAATCGATGAAGTTTAATATGTTTGTGGGGTGGGTTTTTTTTTCTTGTCTACATCAGAAAAGACGTCCTGTAGTACAGAAATATATCAAAGTCAAGCTTGTACCAAGGCCATCTTGAGATTCAGACAGTGGATCTTGCCAGCTCAGGAGTGATTCCTCTGTCTGCCTGGCGTGTGTGTTTCTTAGTCAGGCGGCGAATCCCCACACTGTTTGCCAAGACCATGAGCTTTTGTGGGGCTCAGCCAACAGCAACAGCGAGAGGGGAGCTTCCGCCCGGGCCGTTTGATGGCGGAGTCCGACCAGGCAGTCTGACGGCTGCCCGGCATCTTGCCGTCGAGTGACTATAAAGAGAGGAAGAGAGGAGGCGGGGTTGCCACTCTGCAGCTTCCCTCCCGGTGGGTGGGCCATCATGGGGATCCCATGGTTTCTCTATGACAAGAGAGACATGAAACCTGTGGTGGGGAGCCCCAGGTCTGTGTCCACTGGCCGCTCCTGGGCACCGGAGACCAGCGACAGCTTTGTCCCCAAAGCTTCCGGTGCCGTCCAGTGGACGACAGTAACCATCACGATTACTGACAAGTATTTCCTGCTTTCCACTTTTTAAAATATTTATTTATTTAGGCAGGACGTGCATGTGGGGGTCAGAGGACGACCTTCAGGAGTCAGTCTCACCGAGTTTCACCCTGCTGAGGCGGGGTCTCTCTTGTCTCCAGGCTGTGCTGTGTTCTCCTGGACAGCTGGATAAGGGAGCTTGGACCATATTCATGGAGGTATCCAGGCTACACTTAAGAAAAAAACAAGCACATGAAGCCATATTTTTTATACCACAGGACACTGTGAGAGAGTCCCCGCTCCTTTCAAACT
Source organism: Peromyscus maniculatus bairdii (assembly GCF_049852395.1). Taxonomy (NCBI): domain Eukaryota; kingdom Metazoa; phylum Chordata; class Mammalia; order Rodentia; family Cricetidae; genus Peromyscus; species Peromyscus maniculatus. The sequence continues at coordinate 83,545,302 of NC_134863.1, read as the reverse complement.
CACAACCAGATGTTCTCGACTGTTTAATGGGGGGAAAGCCCCAACGCCCAGCTCTTGGGTTCATCCTCACGGACAGGGCTGCAGGCCCGATCTGTGGCTGCTCCAAGGAGCCAGCCTCCCTGTGAAAGGTTCACTCAGCTGTGAGCACTGCTCGTTGCTACCGACATCTTGGAATTCCCAGTAATTTCTGAACAAGGATCTGTGTTTGTATTTGTAATGGGTTCAGCTTGAAAGCAGGCAAAGGTAACACCTAGCACCCAGTATGCCTCAGAGAAAGTGCACAGCCTGATCACATGTACACATGAAAGGCAAGCCAGAAAGGCCACATGCTACCCTCTCTCTGGGTCCTTGAATTCCAGGGAAATCTACAATCTGAAATCCCATCAGTGACTCAGTTAACTTGAACTTCTAAACATGTAAAAGGTGTAGACAGGGCTGGATGTAGCTCCGTTTGTAGAGTGCCTGCCTGGCACACGTGAAGCCCTGGGTTTGATCCCCAGGACTGCACAAACCGGATGTGGTTCTGCACACTTATAATACCCAAACTCAGAAAGTAGAGGCAGGAGGATCAGAGATTCAAGGACATCTTTGGCTACAAATCAAATTTAAGGCCAGCCTGGGCTATGTGAGACTGTCACAAAATTAATCAATTAGTTAATTTAGTTAACTGAAAATTCAAAGTCGGTATATTGAAGTGGCATCGGCTGCACCGTAAGCCAGGCCTGGTTGTGCCTGTCTGAAATCCCAGCACTGAGCATCGGGTAGAGTCAAGAATGTCACAAGTTCATCCTTGGCTGCACGTAAATTTGAGGCCAACCTGAGTTGTGTGAGACCCTCACAAAAAGAGAGAGGCAGGAAGGGAGGGAGGGAGGGAGGGAGGGAGGGAGGGAGGGAGGGAAGGAAGGAAGGAAGGAAGGAAGGAAGGAAGGAAGGAAGGAAGGAAGGAAGGAAGGAAGAAACCCGTATTGCTTTAAATGTTAATGTCACCCAAAACACTGTAACAAGGACATAAATGATGCCTTGGGACCAGATGTCTAGACATCCAGAGAGCTAACACCATGGCCACAATCCTTCATCATCCCATCACTGTCTGTCTTCACCAGCCATTGTCTGGTTGCCCAGGGCCATCTGTCTCTCACCCTGCCAGCCTCACCCACCTGGTCACAGCTCTTCCAGTGTCTCTCACCCAAGTGTCACAGTCTTTTCCTCTTTGGTCTCCTTGCTCAGCCCAGTCACTTAATGACTTTGAACTTGAATTTCCCCACCTTTCAATGAGAATAACAAAATGCACATTGTAGATGCTCAAGAATCCACCATTGGTGGAAGCACAAGGTCCAAGTACCAGGGACACTGAGCACTTTCACCTGAGGAGTCCCTGGACTCAACATGCAGTCTCGGAGAACGGGGTTGAAGCAGCCTCCACAGTGTTTTATTTAGCATCGGTAAATCTTTGCTTTACATTTTCATATGCACCACATTTGTTACAGCGGCCCTATGTCCCAGTTCAATGTTCAAATGGATAACTTTCAGAGGTTCACAAAACTCACAGGCCAGCTGTGCTGTCTTACCCCTGGAGGTTTCCAATCCGGCCGTGACAGTATCCTGTGGCTTGGTTTGGGGTTTTCTCTTCCCCTCCCTCCCTCCCACTCAGCTGTATGTCTGTGTTGATCTAGGTCCTAACTGAAGGGGGCCCCACTGAGCTCTATTACATTTCCAAGGCAAAGCCTGGGCGATCACTGAGTCACCTTATCCACACCTGACCCAAACCCCAAATTTGGGTTTTTATGATCTATGAAACCAAGACATGTTGATTTAAGAAAAACTGACAGTAATTCAGACACTGTCCGGGGGATTGAGGGGGGTACTGGAAAGATGGCTGCCTGGTTGAGAACACCTACTGTTCTTGCAGGAGCTGTAGCAGGTGGCTCTTACTGTAACTCTAGTTCCAGGGGATCCAAACCCCTCTGACCTCCACAGGCAACACACATGCACACTCACACACAAACTCACACACACAGACACACACACACACACACACACACACACACCACGGTGCAGGCACACATACATACACATAATTAATAATTAATTTTTTTTAAGAAAGGAGAAAGAAAAGCAGACAACCAACCTAAGAAGGACAGCCAGCCAGTGGTTGGGTGCGGGCAGCAAGCTGAACACACCTTAGCCTCAAGCTCTTCCTAGGTTAAATATTATTATTATTATTATTATTATTATTATTTAATGTGGAGAAGCCCAGTCATTTGAACCATGTGTGGGCCACTTAGACAAAGCCTGTTTTTTTGACAAAGCCTGTCTTTGAACTTCATATCTACAGGAGATTTTCCAGATCTTTCTTCTCTTTTTCTATCTTCTACATTTAGAGACATGAAGGTAGACGCTGCTTTGTTTAATGCAGTGACCACACAAAGCCACCAGATCTTTCAGCACTCTGCTCTGGAGGAGGCTCACTCTTGTATCAGACTTGGTGTGTGTTTTTCTCTAACTTCCTGGGCTAAGTAGACAGTGCTGGGGAGAGGGGGGAGTAGCTGGAGGGAGGATTAGCTGAAGGAAGGAAAGTAGCTGGGGAGGGGGAGTAACTGGGGGCAACGGGGGAGTAGTTGGAAGAAGAGGGAGTAGCTGGGGAGGAGGATTAGCTGGAGGAAGGGGAGTAGCTGGGGGAGGGGGAGTAACTGGGGGCAGTGGGGGAGTAGTTGGAAGAAGAGGGAGTAGCTGGGGGAGGATTAGCTGGAAGAAGGGGAGTAGCTGGGGAGGGGGAGTAACTAGAGGAAGGGAGAGTCGCTGGGGACACTTAACGAACAGAAATTGATTCTAGAAGTCTGGGACCTCAGAGGTGCTCCTCCTGAGGGCTGTGAGGGGCAGCCTGTCCCAAAACTGTCCAAGTTTCCAGGGGCTGCTGGATCTGGAACATTCTGGGCTTCTAGATGCATCGCTCCAAACTCTGCACCAATCTTTGCATGTTTTCTCTTAGTCTTCAGGTGTCTTCTGTCTTCTCATAAAGATGCTAATCTTGGCCTGGAGAGATGGCTCAGCGGTTAAGAGGGCTTTGCTCTTACAAGGCAGGTTTTAGAAAAATGAAAAATAACCTAGCATATCTATGCAACTAGGAAAAGAACAGCTATAAAAACAGTTTTTTTTTTACTGAAATTCAGTTATTTCATCTTAAAATGTTGACAATCTGCATTCTTAAAAATTATTCATTTAGTATGTTGTGCATGTATGTACGTGCACATATGTGGGGGACGTGAAGATAGAGATTGGGGACAACTTGAAGGGTTGGTTCTGTCCCTTCCACCGTTTGGAACCCAGGGATCAAACTCGGGTCCCTCAGGCTTGGCAGCAAGCACCTCTACCCACTGAGCCCTGGTCTGTATTTGTAAAGAGTCTGAGTAGTGGGATGATGCCTCCTGGGAAAGGCTTAGAATTCCTGTGATCCAGGCGACTTTCGGTGTTTTACACTGAATCTGGCGGCTCTTGCAGATTGAGAAATGACGTCTGAGGTCCTGCACCCTGAAATGGTTTTCATCTAACCAACACAAGCGTTCTTGTTTGGAAAAAGTGTTTTCTTTGCCCGCGTGTGCAGACATGGGTTAAACTACAACATGTCATTTCTGTTTGACTTGGGGGAGACATCTCCCACTGATGTCCTGAATGAGCACAGTAGGCACTATCATGCAGTTTAGTTCTGGTTGCGTGAGAATCAGTGATTCTCACAGACCGCGTGAACGGCCTAGAAAGTCCTGTCAGTTTAAACTATCAATGCCTGCAAGGCTGACAGGAAACTTAAAGTTATAGGAAGTATGGGGCTGTAACAACCATCTCTAAAACTCTTTAGGGTGCAGGGAAGCCCCCCGACACACACACACACACACACCAATGCCTTCACCTTGTCAGATGCTGCGCTGCCCACCTGGCCCACTGGGGGCTTTCAGAACCTTTGTCTTGGACCTGCACCTCCCTTGCAAATGTTCCCACAGGCAGACACATGCCTGTGGGGAAAACAGTAGCCCACAGGGAACTCCCAAGTCAGCCCTGGGTGGGCCAGTCCCGCCCACCATCCTGCCTGCCTTCCTATGCAAACAGCAGGGCAGGTGATGCCTTCCGCAGCAGCTTGGGAGGAGAGTCACGAGGTTTCCAGGGAGCTGTTCAGTTAATATGTTTTCTACAGAATGAATGGCCTTAAAGTGAGGATCGAGGCCAGGAAGAAATGCTTGATGCCAGCAGCCGATGCCACTATGGGAGAGAGGGAAGCTGGAGGTGGGGGGAGGGGGCTCATTAACACGTCTTAAATTAGAAAATCCTTAAATTAAAAATAGCAACCTACTGATTTCTAAAATTAGCCCTCCTTGCTTTCCATAAATACACACTGAGACCTCCCCAGACTGGTCCACTCACCAAGCCCGTGGGCTCAGGCAGGTGAGCTTTCCTTATGGTCCTTACTTAATGAGTAACTTCACAAGGAAGGGTTGGACAGGCTCTAGAGTTTGAGGTCAGGGGTCATCCGGGGAGCCCAGTGTAGTCCCACCGAGGGCCACCTGGAGCAGCTGAGGACTGACCTGACTTCTGCTTGAGGGAATTCCCCACCCTGGGCTGCCTCTGTGGCTAGCAAGGCAGAGCTGGCCCTACACCGGGCGGGTGGGGGCGACACCCTGTTACAGAACCTAAGCTCCTGGCCACCTGGGAAACCTGTCCCTGGGCAGCAGTCGGCAACCTTGATGTCACATCGGCTCTGAATTCCAAAGCAGCCTCTGGCCTGCCTCTGGGGTGCCTGAGAAAGTCACCGCCTTAGAGACACAGCCACCCAAGGCTCTTCTCCCAGTCACAACTGGTACACCTTAACAGGTGTCAGTCAGTCCAGGCTGTGTGGATAACATTGTCACCTCCAATGACTGACCAAACAGAAGGAAGGTCCAGGTGTAACAGAAAGACCGGAGGAGGGTAGACAAAAGGCAGAACTTCCTCCACGTGCTTCCCGTGAGTAGGTCCCAGGAGACATTCAGAATGGGGGCTCTGAAGTGCAGTTCCCTGGGGGTCTCCAGGAAGCACAGGCTGCTGAGACCTGCATCTCTCTCTTCCAGATCTGTCCGTCCACCCTGTGAAGTCCCCGAAACCATTTTATTTTTAGGACATGTTAATTATCATACCAGCTGCCTATGGAAAAGTGTTTGGGCGACAGAAATAAGTGCATCGAGATAATATTTAACCCAGTTCCCTTTCTCACCCTCCCTCTCCTCCTCGGCTTTATTAGGCCTCCTGCGGGCACCTGAGGACCAGACCCACCCCTGGGGACCTGGGCGCTGCCCGGCGCGGCTAGCGGGGCCCCTTGGCCATGGCCAGCACAGCCGTCCAGCTCCTGGGCTTCCTGCTTAGCTTCCTGGGCATGGTGGGAACGCTCATCACCACTATCCTGCCTCACTGGCGGAGGACGGCCCACGTGGGTACCAACATCCTGACTGCCGTGTCCTACCTGAAGGGGCTGTGGATGGAGTGCGTGTGGCACAGCACGGGCATCTACCAGTGCCAGATCTACCGCTCACTGCTGGCGCTGCCCCGGGACCTGCAAGCTGCCCGGGCACTCATGGTCATCTCCTGCCTGCTGTCGGGCATGGCCTCCGCCTGCGCTGTGGTGGGCATGAAGTGCACTCGCTGTGCCAAGGGCACACCCGCCAAGACCACCTTCGCGGTGCTGGGGGGCGCGCTCTTCCTGCTGGCCGGCCTGCTGTGCATGGTGGCCGTGTCCTGGACCACGAACGATGTGGTGCAGAATTTCTACAACCCGCTGCTGCCCAGCGGCATGAAGTTCGAGATCGGCCAGGCCCTGTACCTGGGCTTCATCTCCTCCTCCCTGTCTCTCATCGGGGGCACCCTACTCTGCTTGTCCTGCCAGGATGAGGCCCCCTACAGGCCCTACCAGGCCCAGTCCAGGGCTGGGGCCACCACCACAGCCACCGCCCCTGCCTACCGCCCACCAGCAGCCTACAAGGACAACCACGCCCCCTCGGTGACCTCAGCCTCGCACAGTGGGTACAGGTTGAACGATTATGTGTGAGTTCCTTCCCCGGGCCTCTGCCAGGGCTGCTGGGCCCCGAGGGACCGCTGACGGATGCAGGGGAACACAGGGACCCACGTGCACGTGTGGAAGTGAGCCCAGAACACAGGGAAGGGCGCTCTTCAAAGCAAAGACTTCCCAAAAGTGCTGGTTTTGTATTTATTCTATGTATTTATGTGAGTGGTCTAATAAGAGCTCAATAAAGAGTGGCCCGGAAGCTCGGCCCACGGGGTTGGTTTGCCGCCCAGGAAGAAGCCCCTTGGAGGTGGGTCTGTGAGGTGGACAGCAGCAGGTCCTGCATCAGGCATGGAAAATCTCATCTGAGCCCCAGGGATTTGGAGTATCCTGGTTGTGCAGCCACACTCAGGATGAGGACCCCTGAGCCTGACACTGAAGCACTAGCATCCACTAGTGCATGATGGGAAAATCACAGAAAGCCAATTGCTGTGCCCCACCCTCCCCCACCCCCACCCCCAGGAAGTCACAGAAGCCTCGAGCAAAAGTAAAGAGGTTGCTGTCTACCTGCAAAGCATTCTCATTTTAATATAATGTATTTGTGTGTGTGTGTGTGTGTGTGTGTGTGTGTGAGAGAGAGAGAGAGAGAGAGAGAGAGAGAGAGAGAGAGAGAGAGAGAGAGAGTGTGTTTCTGCCACCACGTGGGACTTGGGATCAAACTCAGGTCACTGGGCCTGCCCCAAACACCTCTCCACACTGAGTGATCTTGCTGGCCCAACAGTTCCCACTTCAGTGAGCTAAAAAGGGAAGCACGTCTGGTGCCTCCACTTACTATGCGTTGGCCAGAATTTCAGTCAGGACTGCTTGAATTTGCTAGACTCTTTTCTGGGGTAATCAGTCCTAGTTGTCATGACAACAGGTTCTAGAGGGCTCCTTCAACTAGAGAAAAAACTCCTAGAAAGTTGGCGGGGGGGGGCTTGAAAGCTTCGGGAACCCTAGAGTCTGTCCTTTCTGGCTTCAGTCACATGACCAGAGAGCTGAATAATGTCTCCCCCAACCTCCCTCCTGCAGCCTAACCATGGTTCTGGGCTCGCATCCTTGCTCTGCCTCAGCCTCGGTCCCGGGCTTTGAGTGTGGAGGAAAGATCCACAAGAGAATTGCAGTGGAACAGGGGAACTCAGTGGTTCTCCTGGGAGACCCTGGCCCATGATCACAAAGGTGAGAATAAATATCCAAAAGGGAGGTGAAAGGGGGCTCACTACCCAAGTCCTGGACCTAGACAGGCCTCAGGGAACTTCCTCACCCATGCATTAGCGACTTTTCTAATAATAAGCATACCTGTCAGGGACTGGGATGAGGTCCCACTGGAGAGTGTTTGCCCAGCATGCACCAGGCCCTGGGGTTGGTCCCCAGCATTGCATAAAACTGTGTGTGGAGGTGTGCACCAGCTGTCTCAGAAATTAGAGGTGGAGATGGAAAGATGAGAAGCTCTTGACTACACAGCCTGTTCAAGGACAGTCTGGGCTGCATGAGACCCTGTCTCAGAAATGAAAAACAAACAAACAGCCTGTTAAGATGCAGCTCGGGGGACTGTATTTATTGTGGCTACAGTCTAAGGGTTCAGTCCACCACGGCAGCGGGATCGTGATGCAGCTGGTTACGTGGAATCCACAGTCAGGAAGCCATGAGTGAGAAATCCTGGTGCTCGGCTGGCTTTCTTCCTGCTCTCAGTCCGGTGCCCCAGCCCACAGGATAGTGCTGCATACACTTAAGGCAGTTTTTCTTCCTCTGTTTAACCAGTCTTGAAAGTTCCTCATAGACATGCCAGGTAGTTAATCTCCTAGATGAGTGGTTCTCAACAGTCCTAAAGTTGCGACCCTTTAATACAGTTCCTCATGTCATGCTGACTCCCAACTAGAACATTATTCATTCCTACTTCATAACTTTAATTTTGCTGCTGTTGTGAATTGTAATGTAAATATCTGCTGCGTGACCCCATAGGAATCGTGACTGGCAGGTTGAGAATCACTGTTCTAGAGCCTGTCAAGTTGACAACCAAAGTTAACCATCACACTCCCTGGGGTCAACTTTGTCCTGACATTGCAGGGCTCTCTCGACCCTCAGGTCCCCAAATGCTGGGGAGAAACCAGCTGCTATTTCTAGGCAGGCAGAGGCTCTTAGGGGTGGGCAGAACTGAGGAACCTCTTTGTTTCCTGCAGCCAGTCCAACTTACAAACTCTGTCCATGAGCCTCACAGGGATCTCCTGGTATCTCAGGGTTTCTATGGCCAGGACAAGACATCACAACCAAAAGCAAGTTGGGGAGGAAAGGGTTTATTGGGCTTATACTTCCACATTGTAGTCCATCACTGAAGGAAGCCAGAACAGGAACTGAAGCAGGGCAGGAACCTGGAGACAGGCACTGATGCAGAGGCCATGGAGGGCTGCTGCTTACATGCCTGCTTTCTTATAGAACCCAGGACCACCAGCTTAGGATGACACCACCCTCAATGGACTGGGTTGTCCCCTATCAATCACTAATTACAAAAATGCCTTAGAGCCAGATCTTTTGGAGGCATTTTCTGCATTGAGCTTCCCTCCTTTCCAGTGACTCCAGCCTGTGTCAAGTCGACATAAAACTAGCCAGCACATCTGGCAACATGAGGCAGCTGGTCAGATCAGAGTGGGCTTGAAGGTCCCCGGGGATGGACCCCCCTCATAATCAGCAGCTTGTAAAATGAGGAACTCCATAGAAGAAGAGCTGTGTATACAACTGTGTAATTACTGAAGAAGAAGAAAAGGAGGGTGCTGTGGATGATTGATCCATAAATAAAACACTGATTGGCCAGTAGCCAGGCAGGAAGTATAGGCGGGACTAGCAGAGAAGAGAATTCTGGCAAGTGGAAGTCTTAGGCAGAGAGACGCTGCCAGCCGCCACCATGAAAAGCGAGATGTAAGGTACCAGTAAGCCACGAGCCACGTGGCAACTTATAGATTAATAGAAATGGGTTAATTTAAGATAAAAGAACTAGATAGGAAGAAACCTGCCACAGCCATACAGTTTGTAAGCAGTATGAGTCTCTGTGTGTTTACTTGGTTGGGTCTGAGCGGCTGCGGGACTGGCAGGTGAGAGAGATTTGTCCTGACCCTGGGCCAGGCAGGACCAGGAAAATTCTAGCTACAGGGGGGCTGGGGAGATCTGAGTTTGTCTCTGACCTTGGGTGGTTGATTCTCAACCACCTGGTAGCTAAGGATGTGGCTCAGTTGGTAACATGCTTGCCCAGCATACATGAGGCCCTTGGTCCCAGCCCAGCAGAGCTTAAACCGTGTGTGGTGACACTCACCTGTCTTCCCAGAATTTGGGAAGAGGCAGAAAGAGCGAGGCATTTAATATCACTCTGGAGAGGAGCTCAGCTGTTCAGAGCACTTGCTGTTCTTACAGAGGACCTGGATTCTGTTCCCGACACCCACATCATGGCTCACAACCATCTGTAACTCCATTCCAGAAGATTCAACACTCTCCTCTGATCTCTGAGAACACCAAGCACTCATACAAATGTGCAGATAAAACACTCATAAAACAGATAAAAAGAAAAAAGAAAGACTATCCTTGACTACACAGCAAGTTCAAGGCCAGCCTCAGTCTCAAACGATAAAAAATAAGTAAAATTCTTTGAAAAATGCAAAAAAAAAAATCCTTGGATGATTATTAGATTACTGTATAGCCAGAAGCACTCTAGTAAAGAAAAACATGCCATAGTCCCTTTCTTAAGAGTTCATCCAAATGGGTCGCTCAGTCACCCAGGCAGGAAACCAGACCTCAAGCAAGCTGCCTGGCCTAGAAATGTTCAGGACAGGAGAAGGTGGGCTGGAGAGATGGCTCAGCAGATCAGAGCACTTGCTGCTCCAAAAGAGGTTTGGACACCAACACCCACATCAGGCAGTTCATTCCAGCCTGTAAACACAGCTCCAGGGCTTCGACACCCTCTTCTGGCCTCCTTGAGAACCTGTATGCACAGCGCACATGCACGCATGCACGCACGCACACACACACACACACACACACACACACACACACACACGCACATAGAATAATAAGTCTAAAAGAACTGTAGGAAGTGGATTTGAACCAGGACTTGAATCTGGATTATGAGGCAGGGATGTACGTCAGTGCCAGCACAGGACCCCTCCAGTCTAATCACCATGGGAATCCTGACCAGCACATAGGTGGTTTGTGGCCATATGTGGAGCTTCCCAGAACTATCATTCATAGATCATGGGGGTGGGGTGAGGGGTGGGGGTCTTGACTGCATAAGATGAAAGGTGACATCAGTCACACATCTGAATCTCCAGGAGAAAGAGAAAGTGACATGATATGTCTGCCCTAGACCTAACAGGAAGTGACATGGTGGGTCTGCCCTACACCTGGCCATCTAAAGCTGGGAGTAGACCTGAGGAAGACTGGGTTTCCTCCTGCAGGTAACAGCACGTCCCATCACTTTCTCTTTCTTGTTTTCATTCACCCCCAGGACCAGTGTCTCTGCCCCTCTAAGCCTCTTACAATCAGGGCCATCACCATGGAGTAGATGCCATGCCATGGGTAGATGCCACCTCCTGCCCAAACCTTCAGGACTAGGTCTTAATCAAGATTGACTCCTTTGAGGCACGACACAAGACCTCAAGTGTCAGAATGAAAAGGAAACATGAGTCAGACTCAGACGTGTTCCAGGAACCCATTGTTACAATGTGGTATGAGTTACAGCCTTGCCCCTGTGGACTGAGAAACGCTACATTTTGGTTCTCTCTAAACTTGGCTCTGATCCTGAGAGGTCCTAGTCAGCCCTGCTTTCTGGGTCCTCCCTCCTCAGTTCAGGCTGCCTAGGGGCCCTGGCAAGGAAGAGCCTAGTTTCAGAAAAAGCGAGAGACCAGCCTATACATACACAGACCACCAGGCACCGATGCCTTCCAATCTCGAGTCTCCTCCACTCACCTTGAGAGACACTGGAATCTTCTACCTCTGGATCCCTGGAGAAAATACCCTTTCCTCAGTGGATCTCAAGGAAGCCATATCCTACCACGGGTCTGTGCCCTCCTGAACTCGGCATCTGCCTCCCCTCTCCTGGACCTCATAATGCCCTCATGGATTGGGGCTTTTGAAATCTAAGACCTCTGACATCTCCCTGAGACATCCTAACTTCACGTTGGCTGCAGTGACCGCAGCGGAAAGACTATGGAACCAAAGCAGTCCAGAATCTATACAACAGGCATTTTCCTTAGTGACAAACCAGAGACAGAACGAGGCTTTTCACCTTCACACTGGGTGCCTGGGTCACAGCTCCAGGTCAGGTTCCTCTGGCTGGGGTTGGCATGTTCCACAGATTGAGGCGGGAAAGAGAACACAGCCTGAGTTTGAACCCCAGAACCCCACATGGTGGAAGGAGAGGACTCCTGAAAGTTGTCCTCTGCTTCAGGGGTCATGTGTTACCTGAAGCTCTTACACACACACACACACACACACACACACACACACACACACACACACACACACACACGAGGAAGTGGGATTGCCCATGGGAGAGAGGAGAAAATGAGTGTGGTGTGACAGCTGAACTGAGCAGGTTTATCTGAGACTTGAGGTCTGTTTCTAGCTGTACCACGGGGGCTCAGGGCATGGCTCAGCTGGTACAGTGCTAGCCTAGCATACATGAAGTCCTGGGTTCAATCCCCAGCACCCCGTATACTGGGCATTGTGGTACATACCCAGTACTTGGGAGGTGGAGGCAGGAGGGTCATGAGTTCGAGGTTCAGAAGTTCAGCCATCCTTTGGCTATGACTGGAGTCTGAGTGAGATACCAGAGACCCTGCCTCAGAAAATACACAAATAAAGGTATTAGAATCCTCAGACTTTCTCTCCTTAAGAGAAAGGAAAAGAGAAAGAGAGAGGGACAGAGAGAGACACACAGGAAAACATTATAATCTGAATTTAAAAAAAAAAAAAAAAAAAAAAACAGCCGAGTCGATTACTGGGCAGCTGTCCAAAGGAAAACATAGAACTTCATCTAGTAAATTATTTTAAAATACTACCAACAGGCTTTGCAGGTGCGTGGAAGGGGAAGGCATTAGTAAACCGCCCATTTCCTGCCGGAGAAGGGCCAATGGAGGTCACCCCATAAATCACACACCCCCAGGCTAATCACCTGCCTCTTCCTCAAGTCTCCTCCTGCTCAGCCAGCCTCACACAGGCAGGTAGGCAGCCCAGCACAGGTCTACCTTAACTCCGCTTTCCTGAGGGCCTCTCTACTGAAATGCTCACCACCTTCCCCGACGGCGGCTGGCAAGCCTGGCAAATGATTAACTGGCTAGAGTGCTCCCCCTGCCAGGGTAGCCTACCAGCTCCTGCCCGGGGCATCAGCCGCCTCCAGCTTTGGGGGGGTCTGGAAATTCTTTAGTCATCTCAGGCATTTTTCCAACATAAGGCATTTGCATCAACTTCTCATCTAGCCTAATAACTAGAGAGAAAAACAGGAGGGTTTTGGTCCAGTGGCTTCAACAGGTATCTGAGGAAGTGGATGCTTGCCTTGGGTGGGTGTTCCATGACCTTGTCCATCATGAGCTGGATGAGCAAGGAGACCCTGGGAAGTGAAGTGGGAAGCCTAAGGCTGTCCTTGGGAGTCCTCCACCCCGCCCCCTCCCTCCTGAAAGCTACTTACAGACACACCCGTTTGGTTTCTGTCTCTTTTTAGTTTTTGTTTTTGAGACAAAGTCTTGCTATGTAGTCCAGGCTAGATTTAAACTAAATCCTCCTGCCTCTGTGTTCCCAGTGCTGGGATTAATAGGCCTCCACCATCTCACCCAATGATCTCACATGCTTTTATTTTTACAAAATCAAAGCTGATTAAAACCAGGATGAAACAGCAATGAACAAAATGTAGAAGATGACAATATCAAGTGTGGACAAGGAGGAGCAGCCACAGTTTAGAGTTGTACAGAGATGAATTAGGGTGATGACTTGGTTCATCCCCGAAGAGGAGAAGCTGCACGCTCCACACTCCCCTTGTGGACCTGGGAGGCAGTGATATGGGTGTATTCATCCCAGTGGCCTCTGTGGCAGACTCTTAGAATCAGGATGGGTTTTGCTGAGCTCTGTGCTCACAGCTCACTCAGTGCTGGTCCATTTTCTTCATCAGTTTGTGAACTCTGCTGTCATGGTTACATTTTTATTCCCATGGCCTTGTACATTGTAGTTGATCAGCAAGCCACCTGTGGCTGAATGTAGCTAAAAGCACGACTTTGCGCTGGGCAAAAAGGACCACAGTAAGTAGAACATGAGGCCTCTGTTGCCACAGGCTACTCCATGGCTGGCCATCAGGTAAGGTCAAGCCTGAAGCAGAGATGGAAGGAAGCACACAAGTAATGCATTTTTAAAGGTTTATTTTATTTTTAGTTGTGTGTGTATGTGTGTGCACGTGCACGCACGCGCACAAGTGCAGTTGCACGCAGAAGCCATAAGAGGGTGTCAGATCCCCTGGAGCTGGAATTACAAGCGGTTGAGAGCAGCTTGGCATGGGTGCTAAGAACTGAATTCAGGGGCCTGGAGAGATGGCTCAGAGGTTAAGAGCACTGGCTGTTCTTCCAGAGGTCCTGAGTTCAATTCCCAGCAACCACATGGTGGCTCACAACCATCTGTAATGAGATCTGGTGCCCTCTTCTGGCCTGCAGGCATACATGCTGTATACATAATAAATAAATAAATCTTTAAAAAAAAAAAAAAAAAAAAAAAAGAACTGAATTCAGGTCCTCTGCAGGAGCAATGTTCATTCTTAACTGCAAAGCCCTCCCTCCAGTCCCCAAAATCCCCACAAATTCCCAGAAGTGAAACAGAAACTACAGGCATAACCTGAAATAAATAAAACTGAAACTAATAATATGTTGAAGCAAAAAAGAAATTAATGCTCAACCTATTGGAAATGTAAAAACAAAAGTCTCTCTCTCTCTCTCTCTCTCTCTCTCTCTCTCTCTCTCTCTCTCATTTTAAAGAGGAGCTCAAAGCACAGTGACAGCCTCTCTAGAAAGTTACAATAGCAAAGTTACTGTATCAAACCCCTACCAGGTGGGCGAAGCTGAAGGCAGACTAGTAATCATACCTGTAAAGGCTTCACAGAGAACAATCAAACATTCTGGGGGGCAACATGAAAGATCATAGAAAAAAAAACAGGAAGAAGAGGAAGGAGAGACTGATGATGAACCCAAGATTCTGAAGGGCAAAGTAGAAAGTAGAGAGCAGTGTGTTTACGGGAAGGTGGTGAGGAGAGCGTAAATAACACAGCTAACAGCAAAGGCCAGCGAGGCGGCCCAAGGGGAAAAGAAGCCTGCTGCCCCGTGTGAAAACAGGAGTTCAACCCACACGGCGGAAGGAGAAAGCCACTCCCACAAGCTGTCCGCTGGCCTCACACATGCACTGTGGCGCATGCCTGCCCACACAATGGGTACAAATGCATATGCACACTAAAAAAAGAAAAAAATGTAACTAAAAACGTTAAATTAAAAAAAAATGCACATGGGGCTGGAGAGATGGCTCAGTGGTTCAAGACTGCTCTTCCAGGGGTCCTGAGTTCAATTCCCAGCAACCACTTGGTGGCCCACAACCACTTGTAGTGAGATCTGGTGCCCTCTTCTGGCCTGCAAGGACACATGCAGACAGAACACTGTATACTTAATAAATAAGAAAATAAATAAATCTTAAAACACACACACACACACACACACACACATAAGAGCTGAGCAGTGGTGGCACACGCCTTGAATCCCAGCACTCGGAGGCAAAGGCGAGCCAGCGGAAGTCATGGGGTGTCAGGGGCTCTAGCAATACCGTACCACTCATCTCGTACCACTCTTCTCCCACCCATTGAAAGCTCTGTGGTTTACAAAGTAAAACATATTTTTATTGGGCATATTTATATGTGACCTTTGTTCTAATATTTTATTACAATTTACATCAGCATTTGTAACAGATTGACCTGTTTGGGGACTATATTTGTAAGGGCGTGTGTGTATGTGTGTGTGTGTGTGTGTGTGTGTGTGTGTGTGTGTGTGTGAAGAGAGTGAGCAGAGCTTGATTTAATTAGCTTAGTGTGCTGACCAGCAGGGATTAATACACCGAGTTATGCAGAGGAGAAATCAAAGTCAACTATGATTAATGACTTCAGGCCATAGGGCCCAGCTAGCGCTGGAGAAATAAAAGAGCCTGGGGACACCGACGGCCCCAGGAGCAAGTGTTCAGACAGACTGCCACGGAAGCCACCACACACAGCTGTGACTCTGAACCATGCGGAGAGGTGTGTGGTGCGTGCAGCCAGTGACAGCGGCTGAAGCTCAGCCCACTGTGCTGGACAGTTCTCTGTCAACCCCACACAAGCTGGTCATCTGAGGAGGGAGCTCAATTAAGAAAATGCCTCCGGGGGCTGGAGAGATGGCTCAGAGGTTAAGAACACTGGCTCTTCTTCCAGAGGTCCTGAGTTCAATTCCCAGCACCCATATGGTGGCTCACAACCATCTGTAATGAGATCTGGTGCCCTTTTCTGGCGGGCAGGAATACATGCAGACAGAACACTGTATTCATAATAAATAAATAAATTTTAAAAAGAAAGAAAGAAAAGAAAATGCCTCCATGAGATCAGGTTTACACAAGTCTGTAGGGCATTTTCTTAGTGATTGGTGGAGGAGGACCCAGGTCATGATGGGTGACATCCCTAGGTGGCGGTCCTGGGTTCTATAAGAAAGCAGGCTGGGCAAGCCAGTGAGCAACACCCCTCCATGGCCTCTGCATCCGCTCCTACCTCCAGGTTCCTGCCCTGTTTGAGTCCCTGTCCTGACTCCCCTCAATTCACCCTTGGCTGTGGAGCTGGGCCATAAACAGACTGAGGAGTGCTGCTGAGGACCAGCCTCGGCAACCCAAGGTGGGCAGGTCCACCGGCTCCACCCACGCCCTTTGTCTTAGCTCAGCAAGGTTGTTCCTGGGAACCCGAGTCGCAGTTGCAGGGCCCCAGTGGTGGACTAGAGGCAAGCCAAGCCACAGGGAGATGGAGACAAATCTGGCAGCCTGGGACTCGGGAGGGTCGAGGTGGTTCAGGTCCTCCAGGTGGGGCTGGGACACTTGCCCAGCAGGGCCGGAGTGTTACTTGGGTCTGTGGCTAGCCGGACCATTTCTTCCGTTTGTCCAGCCGCCAGGAAACAGGAGCCCCGGACAAACCCGCTGCGCTGGCCTGAGAAGAAAAAGTAGCTTCACGGGCTAGGGCCGAAAGCACAGACGCTGTTTTGTCTCTCCGGCCAGGTGGCTCCATGGCTCTGCCTCCTGGTTTCCTCCGCCCAGGGAAGTGCAGGGGGTGGCAGCTTCTAGGTCTGAAGGCCCCCTCTCCCCAAGGGTGCTTAGCCTGGAAGAGAAAGCCCGCGGGAAGTGGAGTTGTCTTGAGTGGGGGGTGGGGGGGTGGGGTTGCGGGCTGCTGTGTGGGGCTCGGCAAATGCAAACTGAACTGGGGTTTGACTCAGCGGAGGGTAAGGCCAGCCCCTCAGCGGTGAGCTCCTTGTCGCCAGAGGGAAGCTGAAGTTGGGTAAGCTTCAGCAGCAGGGACAGATTAACCCACCAGGGCTTCTGATCAAGTCTGTTTGCTCACTGGGGAGGAACGGCCTCCATCTTTGAGGCAGTTTCAATGTTCAGCACTGGTCCAGTGTCTTTTCGTTCTGAAGGTGAGGAAGGGCATCTGGATGGAGGGATTCTACTCAGCATCTGGGAGGTAAATTAGCCACAGACTCGGGCTGCAGACTGCTCTGGTCTAGGCAGGCTTCCCACTGTTGTCCCGAGTTGGTGGCTAATTTTGTGTCAACTCCGAAGTTTTTTAGATGCAATTAAAAGTCATGGGAGGCTGGATGGTTCAGAGGTCAATGGCACACGCTGCTTGTGCACAGGACGCAGGTTCAGTCCCCAGATCCCCACAAGATAGCTGATCACTGCACTAGGGATCAGATGCCCTCTCCTGCCTTCCTGGGCACCAGGTACCCATACATACACATATCCAGGCAAAACACTCATACACATCAAATATTCTTAAAAAGTTTAATTTCTCAAGTCTGAGCATAGCGAGAGGTCCCCAAGAGCATTGCATCTGGCTTGAATTCCCAAGTGTTAGCATCTGGACTTGAACTACCATTTCTGATTGTTACTTGGATCTCGCTTTGTAGACCAGGCTGGCCTTGAACTCACAAGAGATCCACCTGCCTCTTTCTCTTGAGTCCTGGGTTTAAAAGTGTGCAACTTTGAAGTGTTTGATTCTTATCTGAGTTCTTCCTAAAGGACTCAGACCTTTTCAAAACTTAGTTATGGGAGGACCTGGAAAACCAAGATGTCTCACTGCTAAGAATCGTTAGGGCAGCTGGCTCCTTCAAACAGCTTCAGAGGTTTGGATCTGTGGAAACTGACTGCTAAGAGGTATAAGTGGCGTGTAACAATAAAAAAAAAGTTTTTCCAAGTAACTGTCAGTTCACCAGCTGATCCCCCTGCTGTTTGGCTAAACCTAAAATTCACCTTGGAGTGACCCTTATTCCCTCACGGACCCACGCAAAACAGAACACGGACACTGAGCAAGCAGCCTGTGGAACCGCTCCAACACCTGAGGCTGAACTCCCCCTCTAGGCACGAGGGGAGCCTGCAGCGGAAGGCCTGCTTCCTGCCACGCTCCCTGGTCCACGGCCACGCTCCCTGGTCCACGGCCATGCTCCCTGGTCCACGGCCATGCTCCCTGGTCCACGGCCACCCTTCCCACCGGCTCTGTTCTCTGGAGAATCAGGAGTGTCTCGGGCAGCTACATCTGCATGTCTGTTACAGATTTCCTGAGGTCAAGTCCCACCTGCCTTTCTGAAGTGTCCTCCAGCTCCCTCAGCTCCCCAGAGGGGAGTCCTCAATGCTGGCTGCCCTGGAGCCTCTGGGGGTGGGTGTTAACTATGCCTGGCTGACTCTAACGACCTAACCCAAATGGGGGTTGATTTTATCCTGCTTTCTGAGCAAAGCAGGCTGGGACCCAATGGTGATGCCACCAGATCCACCACTCTAGGGTGGATAGGCAGGGGTAGGGTGGGAAATAAGAGGAAAAAAGGGAATTGCTAGGGAAGGGGAGACCTGGGAAGGGGCGCTGCCAGGGCCTCCCACTTCTCCTCTCCTCCAAATTCATGTTTTCCCCAGGGTCTGACAAAGGCCTTGACCAGAGGCCAAGTAACCTAGAGCAGATCCCACTTGAGATGCCCTCTGAGGACACCAAGTCAGTTGAGTATTCAGAAATAAGTACCCGTGGGTGATCAGTGCTAAGTACTCCTTACCACAACCTTACAGACTCTTCACACCTCCCTTCAGAGCTCAAACTGGAGGGAAGCCCAGGCTCTGCTGGTGAGAACCGTACATTCCATACAGGACACGAGGCAGAGGCCACACTGAAGAGATCGCCTCCTCGACCACCACACTAGCTGCTGAGATGGCTCAACAAATAAAGGAGCCTGCTGCCAGGCCTGGAGACCCGAGTTCAGTTCTCAAGACCCACCCTGTCAAAAGAAGAGACCTGACTACCAGACTGTTCTCTGACCTCGGCATGTGCACAGGGATCATACGCACACACGTGTGCACATACACATACAAAACTAGAAGCCCAAATGAACAAATGAGCATTCACACATTTCACTCATAATTCTCTTGCATGTGTGTCCAGCTCTGGCCACCAGGGCCTTAAGCTGACGAGGGAGACCACTCTGGCCACCAGGCAAGACAGCCCTCAAGGCCTCCGAGCAGATTCAGTGAGCGAGTGACCTCCAGTGGCCACTGGGAGCACTGCATGCTTCCACTTGGATTTCTCATTTGTGGTCCAGGTGGCTGGCCCCTCCTGTCTCTTCTCCTCAGCACCCAAGTGTATAATGTCCCTCAAGTGAAGGGACCCAGGTGCACATCACACTTCCTAGCCTCAGAAACTCATCAAAGAGGCGTGAGCCGGGCGGTGGTGGCGCACTCCTTTAATCCCAGCACTCGGGAGGCAGGGGCAGGTGGATCTCCGTGTGCTTGAGGCCAGCCTGGTCTCCAAAGTGAGTTCCAGGACAGCCAGGGCTACATTGAGAAACCCTGTCTTGAAAAACATAACAAACAAACAAAAAAAGAGGCGCTGGCCTCGCTCCAGAGTCCCCGTGGAAAGGGACGACAGAAGAGGGTACACAGGCCGCTGGAGCAAAGGCAGCACACACATTTCTCTACGGGAATCAATTCATGGGTATTTATTCCACTCCGATATCACTGTAAGCAGCCTCAGCTCTTGGGCCTCCTGCGCACACGGGTGCCGGGCCCGGCAGGCCTCAAGAAGACTTGGGAGCCTCATCAGGACCCAGGGTTTGGGCACCTCCTTCAGGTTCCTGAAGTCTGGGCCTTTTCACTTCGGGAGGCTCGTCCTGGGGCTCTCCAGGCATCTCTGGAAAATTAACAGACATAAGGTTAGCAAGCAGTGAGGGCGAGTCAGGTCAGGTGACAGGAAATACAGAGCCAAGATGAGGGGCGAATGGCCTGGCGAGACACCGTACCGCCACACGGCACAGAGATACACCAAGGTGACTGTGTATCAAGACAGCGGAGGGTGTGACAGGGTAAGAGGTGGCATCGGGTGGGGACTGAGAGGTGGCTCAGCAGTTAAGAGCACTGAGTGTTCTAACAGAGAATCCGAGTTCAGTTCCCAGGCCCCACATGGCAGCTCACCACTGTCTGTAACTCCAGTCCCAGGGGATCTGACACCCTCACACATTCCTACAGACAAAACCCAAAGTAGATTAAATAAATAAATCCTTTAAAAAAAAATAAAAGGTGGCATCAGGGATGTTATTAAACCCCCTACAATACTACTCATCTGCCCCAGACGTCAGCTGGCATGAGTGGAGAGACCCCATCCCCCAGAAGCCTCTACCGCTCAGTGCAAGGGTCCCTTTCCTCCTGGTGAGGCAAACGCCATCACGTCCAAAGGACGGTTGCGATAGGACACTGGCCTTCTCGGAGCTTCTCTTTAGAAGGTCAGGTGTTAACTTCCAAAGAACAACCCTCTTACCTGACTCCATCTCTTCTGTGGAGGAGGGGGCAGTTCCGCTGGTGGGCAGTGGATTGGGCGAAGCTTCTGCTTTTAACGGTGTTAAGTTTATTCTCCTTAATTAGAAAAAGTAAAGGGGGGTGGGGGAGGCTGCTCCTTAGTGTCAGAGAAACTGTTTAGGTATAAAGCTACGTTTCCAAACCACCAAAGGAAATGCATAGCTTTTCCCCCAGAGCACATCCAGCAGGGTCTTAAAGGTTGTGACATGCTGCCATGCCCAGTGAGGACAATGTTCTCGTGGGAGGCTCTGCCACCACAGCTCATAGTCAACCGTCACCATAACCAATCCACCATAACCAATCCCCCAAGTTCCAAAAGCTGAGCCCTGCTGGGTAGGAGTCTAGTTCACACCTTGCAGAATGTGAATCCAAAACACACAAGATCCCTTTTTAAATTTGGAGTTTTGCTTCCCAATAACTAGTGTTTTTTTTTTTTTTTTTAAGTTAAAACTGCAGGGAGCTTGGTGAATGGATCAGAAGACCTCAAGAGAAGCAATTTAACCCCAAAAATATCTCACAGAATGCCTTCCCACACCTAAAAGAAACAGAATATTAAAAACACATCTTGTGCCCGGTGGTGGCTCACGCCTTTAACCCCAGCACTCAGGGAGGCAGAGGCAGGTGGATCACTGTGAGCTCGAGGCCAGCCTGGTCTACACAGCGAGTTCCAGGACAGCTAGGGATACATGGTAAAATCATGTTTCAAAACACCAAGAGAAGAAAAAAAAAAAATCCACCACATTGTGGGGTTGGAGAGATGGTTTAGAAATGAGGGGTGTTTGCTGCTCTGCCAGAGGACCCAAGTACAGCTCCCAGGACTGTCAAGGATGTCTAGAGGACCTGACACCGTTTTCTAGCCTCCAAGGGTGAACGGACACGAACAAACACACACACACACACACACACACACACACACACACACACACACACACACACAGAGTTTTTTAAAATGCCTTCTTATTCTATACAAAATAGATTTCAAAAGAGCCAAACGTTACATTTGAATTGTATTATGAATTCACTAATAGTCAAGGAACACTGCAGGAGACTGGGAGGCAAGGAGTGGGAATCCAACTTAGCAGTCCACACCTCACTGAGTCCATCCAGAGGATGAGAAGGGAGACAGGTGGCGTGGACAGTGCAGTGTCAGGGGATAACTGGGCATCAGAGATGAAGAAGGAAGGAAAGCCCAGCCTGGCACCTCCTGGTGCAGAAGGACGCGGGCAGCAGCTGATTGCAGCAGGAAATGCCAGCACAAATGCATGCTAGCAGATGGCTGTGGCCAGGACATCACCCGGGAGGCCCCAGGCCACCAATACCCACAGCTAAGCAGCTCAGGAAGATGCGCACACAGCAGTTCTCCTCAGCCCTGAAGGAGGGAACCCCCCATCTGTGTCACATGGATGAGCCTGGAGGACTCGCTGAGTACAAGACCAGGATCTCCCCCCAGATGAGGGATCAGAAGGGTTGCGCTCATGGATTTTTCTTGGGGGTAGGGATGGGGGACTGAGACAGGGTCTGGTATGTACTCAAGCTGGTCTAGAACTTATTATGTGGTCCAGGATGCCCCAAACTCAGTCTTTCTGCCTCAGCCTCCCAAGTGCCTGGAGGTCCGTGCCATCCTGCCACGTGGATCGATCTCACATAGAGTGAGGGTGTGACGGAGGCTGGAGGGACGAGAGGGACGAGAGGTTCAGCAGTTGGCAGTGTCACAGCTAGACAAGGAGTGAGTTTTGGTGGCCCAGCGCACAGCAGAGGGCCATGGTTAACAACGGGGATGTGTGTGAGAGCAGAGTCTCAAAAGGCTCTGTGCTTAGGGATGGAAATGCGAAATGACCCAACCTGACCCATACACAACGTACACACACACACACACACACCAAAATATCATGTGCTGGGTGTTGGTGGCTCATGCCTTAATCCCAGCACTCATGAGGCAGGGGCAGGCCTCTGAGTTTCAGGCCAGCCTGGTCTACAGAGCAAGTTCCAGCACAGCCAGGGCTACACAGAGAAACCCTGTCTGGAAAAAAACAAACGCAACGTATCCCATGGGGACCTATGGTAATAATGCACTAGTCAAATTTAACTCAGGAGTTGGGAATGTGGTTCACTTGGTAGGGCGCTTGCCTAGCATGTACAGAGTCCCCAGCAGTACATAAAACTAGATGACCCCAGCACTCAGGGGACAGGGCAGGAGGACTGCAGAAAGTCCCAGGCCAGCCTGGGCTCCATGAGCTCCTGCTTCCATTTTAGATAAATAAATACAAGACTCGAAGTTTACAAGGAATGTGCCTGTGACGGTGTGGATAAGCCTCCTGCAAAGGCCCAGCAGAAGGTCCCTGGGCTGTGGTGTCATGGGAGGGAGGTCCAAGGGACGCTGTTGGGTCACTGAGGGGGCCCTTGAAGGGGATACAGGGACACTGGTTCCTTCTTCCCTGCTCTGTCCTCTCGGCCGGCCTCCATGAGGTGAGCAGCCCCTTCCCGCACACGCCCACCATCCTGTAGTGACACGGCCCAGAGCTAAGAGGCGATTCGCTGTGGACCAAGCCGAACAAGGCTTTCCTCCTTCTCTGTGACTGTTACAGGCATTGAGTGAGTGTAGGAGAGCCCCGAGATGCGGCTCCCGTGATTTCCTACACCACGGGGTGCCTGGTGCCGCTGAGCTGAAAAGGGGGCTCTTCCTGTCCTTGTGCGCTTATAACCTAAGCAGAAACAAAGCCCTGCCAGAGAACACTACCCGGGCAGGGGTCACAAGACCAGGACAACAGAAGACACATTCAAATGGGTCTCAGCAAGATTCTAGCGTCACCGGGAGTAGGTATCCAGGGCCTCCCCCAGGAAGCATGCGCGAGGAGAGGATCTCAAAGGGCAGAGTGTACTCTGGAAACATGACTAGAGTCGGGAGACAGGGCAAGAAGACAGAAGAAAAGAGCCAGGACCGGACGGCAGCGGAGGCAGGCCACCTAGCACACATCACAGATGGTACCATGGGCAGAGGCTAGGCTTTACCCCTAGGTAGGACACACAGGTCCAGAAGGAGGGAAGTGGCCCACGTGCTATGCTGGGGCTCATTTCCCAATGACAGTTTCTTGTTTTGTCAAATGCTCTTACCGGGGAGCTGTCTTGCCCCAGGACTGCAGCGTGTTCAGTGTGACCCTCCGGGGTTGCGGGGCTTTTGTGTTTTGACTAGCGGGCTGCAGGGTCTTCTCCTCAGAAGGTCGCGGCAAGGAGCTTTTGCCAGCAGGCGTGGCTGAGGGACTGTCCCTGATGGCAGATGGAGCTGGAGACTGTGTGGTGGGTGAGGGGGTGGTGCAGGGACTGCTGGGGTCCTGGATTCTGCCAGTGGGGGTCCCTTCGACCGATCTGGATCCCGGTGAAGATCCCTGGTGTGTCTGGGTCTTGGTTTTCTTTGCTGTATCAGGAGTTCTTATGCTCAAAACTGGCTTCTCCTTCAAAGGTACGCCAAGTTCACCCTTCTCGAAGGTCACAAACGAGCAATAACCATCCGTGGAGGAAATGGCCAGGAAGGTCCCATCACTGGACCTGTGTTCCCAGAACAAGGAAGAAGTTAGTTACTGACGTCTACAGGTCACTCTCACACTTCCACGACCAGGCAGGAATCGGAAGATGGAGCCAATCACGTTGTGTTTGTCTGAAGGCAACAGCCAGGGGAACCACACAACAGACGTTTGAACAAGCTCTTCAGGCACGCAGTGTCCTTTCCCAATCCCACCTCAGTCTCCAGGGCCAGCGGGGTCCATGTGCCCTCCGACCACCTTCACCTGGATAAATGTGAGGCGATCTTTTCCTTTCTCAACATAAAGAATAAATTTAGGGCGGCTGAGACAGGTTAGTCGGTGAAGGCGCTTGCTCTTCAAGCCCGACTACGAGCTGTTCCCGGGAGCCATGTGAGGAGACAGCAGGGAACCAACTCTACGGAGCTGACCTCTGACCTCCATGTGAGCTGTGGCACACACACACCAACACACACACACACACACACACACACACACACACACACACACACACACACACCAGGAACAAAATAGAAACTGGTGAACAAGACCAAACTGGAGATCTGTGGAGACACAGCACTCCCTGATGGAGAGGCCCTGCCTCCTCCACATCCTCTGTCTGTTAGCTACTCACCAGGAAATGTCGCTCAGGGTGTGGTAATGGATGTTAGACACGTAGCCAAATGGGAAAGGCTGCTGAGTATCATACAGCAGCACGGAGTCCTCAGAGGCCACGGCAAACACCATCCGGTAGGGCAGGCTCACCAGCTCGGGGCTGGGCTCCCCCGACGCCTTCTCTATGGGGAGAGGACAAGCTAACGGAGGCCGCAGAAGCGCAGTTCCCAAAGGAGAGAGCCGGTCCCCCCCAAATTCCTCCCTCTGGGGAAGGAAATGCCAAGTTACTAGGAGCTAGTTTACTGTAAGCCGCACAGACGAGTTCAGTTCCTGGCTGGCAGGACGGATCAGTGGGTAAAGGCGGCTGCCACCAGGCCTGCCCATGTGAGTTGGATCCCCAGGACCCACATGGCGGAAGGAGAGAACTGACTCCTTTAAGCTGTCCTCTGACCTGCACACATCTAGTGAGGCACGAAACCGGCCCCCTCAACAGACACACTTGCACACAATAACAAAATAAAAATGTCAATAAAAAGAATTCAAGCCGGGTGTTGGTGCGGAACACCTTTAATCCCGACACTCAGGAGGCAGAGGCAGGCGGATCTCTGTGAGTTTGAGGCCAGCCTGGGCTACAAAGTGAGTTCCGGGACAGCCAGGGCTGTTACACAGAGAAACTCTGTCTCAAAAAACAAAGCTAAACAAAAAACAAAAAAAAAAAAAGAATTCAGCTCCTTCCATTTATGTGAGGAAGAATAAGAGGCCCAATCAGGACCCGAGGGGTTCTGAGTGTCGTGAACCTTCTAAGAAGTGCAGCTTTCCGTTAGGAGAACGGTTTCTTTCATTTAGTGTCTACTTCATAGAGTTCATAAAGTGTTTCCTGTAGCAAGTGATAGCTTGTCTCTTTTGGGGGAGGGCGTGGCAGGAGTGTGTGTGTGTGTGTGTGTGTGTGTGTGTGTGCATGTGCGTGCACATGCAAGCCTCACTATCTAGCCCAGGCTGACCTATAATCCCCATAGAGCCCAAGCGAACTTCAAACTCACAGCAGGACTCTGGGCCAGCCTCCCAAGTGCTGAGATAACTGGGTGTGAACGACCACGCCTGCTCAAGCCATGTTTTTAAAGCTCTATGCAGTTAGTGATGTCATTTACATTAAGGATTAAAAAGTTTAAAGTAGGGCTGGAGAGATGGCTCAGAGGTTAAGAGCACAGGCTGCTCATCCAGAGGTTCTGAGTTCAATTCCCAGCAACCACATGGTGGCTCACAACCATCTGTAATGAGATCTGGTGCCCTCTTATGGCCTGCAGGCAGAACACTGTATACATAATAAATAAATAAATCTTTAAAAAGTTTAAAGCAGTGTCTGCTTCTACCCTGAAGGAAACAGGGACCAGAATATGAGACTAAGTAAGTGGACAGCAGCTTTCAAGACACTGGCCAGCAGGTGGTGAGGGACAGTGACCCCAAGAGTGAGCCGGTACACAGAGTCCACAGCCACCTCCACTGGCTGCTGGGTAAGCCCAGGGAAGGCACAGACCCCAGGCCCAGCCTCAGAGATTCTCAGCTGAAATCCTGGGCCTCAGAGCTCAGGAACACCAAGGCAGCTGGAAAGCTCCAGGCTACAAGTGAGTTGTCAGCTCAGTGAGGACTGGAGCAGGACAGCAGAGACACTTCCTGAGACTGAGACTGAGGAAGAGCCTCAGAGAACGAAACATCCCCAGCGGGGTGTGCTTCCCAGGCTCAGGGAAACCACACAGTCCTGGGCATCAGTTAGTGTGCAAAAGACTTTGCCTTAGAGTGCCAGGTGTGCTGTGAACCAAATACTGCCTGGTCCTTTTTTTTTTTTTTTTTAATATTTATTTATTTATTTATTATGCATACAGTGTTCTGCCTGCATCCCCGCAGGCTAGAAGAAGACACCAGATTTCATTACAGATGGTTGTAAACCATCATGTGGTTACTGGGAATTGAACTCAGGACCTCTGAAGAACAGCCAGTGCTCTTAACCTCTGAGCCATCTCTCCAGCCCTGCCTGGTCCTATTTAATGAACCTTAAAAGCAACAGCCCAAAGGATCAAAACGTTTCTAAGCAATATAACTTCATCCCCAAACGAACAAGACCTAAAATGCCCAGCATTGGTTAAGGTGGACACTATGTATGGCATAAAATTAAAAATTCAGACACAGAGCGAAGAGGAAGGGCTGGGGCCACAGCTCAACTGGCTTAGCACGCAGAGCCCCGGGTTTAATAGTCAGAGACACCTAACTGGGTGTGGTGGTGCATGCCCAAGACGCCAGTGTCCAGGGCCATCCTCAGCCATGAGACAGTGAGTCTGAAACCAACCTAGACTACTCAAGACCCAAAACAACAAAAAGCCTAGTGGAAAAACAAAAAGAAACTAGTTAGTACTAATGTATGTTTTAACGTTGCTCTAGATGAGAAAGCGTACTCTTGACAAAGAGAATAAAGGCACGCTATGCATTATGGGACACTACACGGGAATATGCATGTCAAAAAGGCATGGGACGGACTCTTGACGTCTTCACAGCAAATGTCAACATCGAAGAGATGAGACACACCCTGATTTAAACATTACATTGTACACACACACTGAAACATCCTAAGAGACACGCCCTAATCTAAACATTACATTGTACACACTGAAACATCATAGGATGGCCCCAGAAATAGATCATTTTTACATGTAAAAGGAACAAAATTAAAAACCTGAGCCAAACCCGCATAGCTTTCTCCACAAAACAGCCACCAAGTCCCCACTCCGGGGAAAGCACACCCCCCACACACTGTGGTTCTGATGTACCTGTTTCCGCCACTGGCCTCAGTTCGAAGTAGACAGGACAGCAGCGGACAGCGAGAGTCGCTTTCCCAGGGCAGGGAAGGTGGGCGATGGGCCTGCAGGGGTGACCACAGGTTAGCAACAGACGCCTCTGCCCGGCAGGGCAAACCCGAGACCGCGCTCTTCAGGCGCCTACCTTTTCAGGTGCTTTCTGGAGAACACATACGTTGTGTTTGTCACATTTTCACCAGATTCCATACATCCAGCTGGGGAGCAGGGGGAGGGAGGGGAGGAGGGAGGGAGGGGAGGAGGGAGGGAGGGGAGGAGGGAGGAAGGAAGAGTCATGGTTACACTGTGTCCCAGCAAAAGATCCCAAGCCTTCCCATCTGGCTTGCAAAATATTCTTCCCCTGGGGTGGTAAACTAACAATGTTTCTGTGACAGAAAATGTGTCTGTGACAGAAACACACACAAATGTTCCCTTTGTCCCGTCCCACTCAGCTCCAGTTCTACCTGCCTGTCACCTCCACCTGAGGGAGGAAGCCCAGGGCAGGACGAACTGGAGTCAGGAGCGTTCACTTGTAAACCCTGTCTGTGCTTGAGAACAGAGGCAGTCCAGCAGGCGAGCGTCCTGCGGACAGGCCGCTCCACCACCAACGCCACCCACTGGACTCTAACCTACGAGAGCCACCGAATCCATCATCCGCCCCTGGCCAAGCATCCCCCCAACACCAGCGGCCTCTAGAGAAACAAGCACCCCCTACAGCAGCTGGAAGAGCAGACCAATCCCACCTACCCCACCCCAGCTTCCTCCCCGGGAACCAGCAGACTATGGGCACAGGCACCACCCACACCAACGGGAAGAACAGACCCCACAGGCACAGGGAAAGCCCACATCAGCCAGAAGAACTGGAGGACAGGCGGGATCTAGGCACCCAAACCCCACAAACCTCAGCTGAGACAACTCTACTGGACCTGACAACCGCCAATCACCAGGACCCTTGGCCATTCAGGCCTAAAGATAATAAAGGAAATAGACAAAAAAAAGGAACAAAAGACCCAACCAGCAAAGACATCACAAGAATCAACACCTGTACCTGTAACTATCCCAAACCCAGCTGGGTAGATGGCAGTGTACGAATACATTCAACAACATAAAGGGCAATATGGCACCACCAGAAACCAGTGGTTCTACATCAGCAGGACCTGAACATCGAAACAAAGCAGACGAGGCAGAAGAAAACGATCTTAAAAATAACTGTATGAAGATGATAGAGGCCCTTAAAGAGGACATGAAAAATTCCCTTGAAGAAATTGAGGAAAAGACAAACAAAAGATTGGAAGAAATCAATAAATCCCTTAAAGAAAGCCACGAGAGCAGAGGCAGACCCAGCTGCCGGAGCTCCACCTCAGAGCTCCCAGGCTGTTCCCAGCATTCAGACCTTAGCTGTCCATCTCTCCAAACCAACCCTTGGGTCGTCTGGAGACCTAGCCCACGCTGCAACCTGCAGCCTCTTGCAGAACCTGACTGTCACGTGGTTTAAAACGTATGTGCATGCGTCTGACATGTAACCGACCAATCTAGAACTACAAGGGACTCTTGCTTTTGCGCTTAGCTAGTCCCTGCCCACCTCTCCTCACTACCCCACTGGGACAAACCAATGCTGGTTCTGTCTCCCTGGGCACATCCAACAGCTCGCCACAGCTCAGGCACACACTCCCACAGGGTGGTCTTTTCAGTCTATCTGTTGTAAACGGCAGAGATTCACGCTGTTTGCTTGTTCCTGTCAACAGCCCATAAATCGGCACACAGGGCACTAAGGCCTTTTTTTGGTCGTGCTACAATATTTACTAGGAGAAAACCATCTTCCTCTGTTGAGAGGTTCTGATTTGGGGGCTGTAGATGTTTTGGTTTGGTGGGAGGGTTGGTTGTTTTTATTTGCTTGGTTTTGATTTGAGACAGGGTCTCATGCATCCCAGGCTGGCCTCGAACTCACTATACAGCCAAGGGTGACCTTGAACTCCTGGTTCTCCTACCTCCTCCTTCCAACACTAAGTGATGAATTGCAGCCAAGTGCCCCCACATGGAGCTGATATACAGGCCTAGAGATTCCTATGCCCTTTCCTTGCTAAGGAATTGTGTCTCAGATGTGAGACAGGGATTGGATGGCTTAACTGTTGCCAGGCTGCATTCGAAACACTCTAACAAGCGGCATTCCCAGCCTACCCACATCCTGCACAGCCTAACGGGAACTGTTACTTTTTTCAATTTGAAGAGAGTAGCGATATCTACACTGTCACCACAGATCAGTTCTGTGTTTGCCTGTTTCTGGGCGCCAGAACCGTTCTTGGATGCACTGGACCCTTCCTTCATCACTCTGTTTATTTATGGCCCTCAGAGCCTCACACACGTTAGGCCAGCACTTGACCAATGAGTTACAGCCAGTCCTCATTTTCCTTTAGGGCTGTCTCCATTTGTGTTTTGTTTTCTCACCGAGAGGGCTGCTGCATAGGATACACTGTATCAAAAGCATCAGCGCCACTTCTATCGTGTGTCACAGCCGGCTACACCTTTACCACATGAAAGCTACACCTTCAGATCCAGGCCTGGCGGGGCACACCGATAACCCCAGCAGTCGGGAAACGGATTCCGGGATCAGAAATCAAGATCATCCTCAGCTACATAACAAGTCCAGGGCTAACCTGAGCTACACAAGACCACGACACAAGACAAAACAAAACAAGTTCTGGGATACAGACGTAGCTCAGTTGGTAGAATGCTTGCCTAGTATGCTTGAGGTCCTGGGTTCAAGTCCCAGTACTGTTTAAACCACGTGTGCTGGTGCATGCCTGTCATCCCAGCTGCTGGGGGTGGAAAGGGAGGTGGAGTTCTAGGTTACCCCCAGATACACAGTGGATTCCAGGTCTGCCTGGGATGTGTGGAACAAACAAACGAACAAACAAAAATTAGGACAGACGGATGGGAATGTGGAAGAGCTAAAACTCTTCTAAGTAAAATTCATCTTAGAGAAAACACCGATCCAAGCCTCTCAACTCCCAAACTTCTGTGAACGTCAAAACCATGACATTATCCAAGGGCCAGGGTGGCAGTGTCTGAAGTTCCCGGAGGACGTTGTACGCTCTGCTCACACTTGCCAGAGCTGAAAAGTGTCACAACGGGAACACAGGGGTCCCCATGCCGCCATCACACCCCTGTCACGCGTTTTCAGACACACCTGGAGTGAGAAGCAAAGATCCGTCTGGAGTGAAACTGAGTCTGCGGAAGAATGACTTCATGCTGTCGTCATGAAACATCCGGAAGCTTCTTGCCTGTGGCACACAGAGCTTGAAGTCATTCCAAGACACCTCGCACAAAGGCTCACCACCTAGAACTGGCTTGCTGAGAACTGAGGCACACCAGTCAGGAATCACTACCCAGAAACACAGAATTAAACCATTCATGAGAACTGGTCGGCCAAGGAGGCAGTCCGAGAGGAAGCCTCATTAGTTGATCCGCAAGGGTTAGGAGTCCCCAGATCTCAAAGGAATGGTGAAATAGTCTATGCTGGGTTGGCAAAATGGCTCAGGGGTAAAGGCACTTGTTGCCAAGCCTGTTGACCAGAGTTATCCCCAGGATCCACACAGTGGCCTCAAAGAACTGACTTCTGACCTTCATAAGCCCGCTGGGACATGTGCCCACACACAGATGCATTTATAATAAAAAGTACTTCCTACCTCTCCTTCAGGCCCTAGTCCAGACAGCATCTTTGAAACGTTGAAGGCCACACGCTTCTTCTGAGTGCTATAGACTCGCAGCACCCTGAAGAAAGAGAAGTCTGAGTCGACTGGACGCAGGAACTGGATCTCTAACAACGTACTGCCCGTCTGTGTGAGCCACACAGATTCAGCTGAGCTGTTATGGACAACTAGACTTCACTGAGGGATTCAGAAGGAAGCACCTAAGTCTGCCACAGTGGGAAATAGGGAACACATTTATTTTTACTTCATTTCCCTTCTCAGTGAATATATAGTTCTGCTCCCCACACGAGGAAGGTGAATCCTCATCTTCAAGCCATGACGCTTCGCCCAATGCCAACATGTATGACCAGAGTGAGATCTGTTCTGCGTAGACAGTCTTGTTTGCAGAGATTTCTAGCATAAGGAATGCCAGACACAGAAACTCACACCTGTGATTCAAGCACATGGAGGACTGAGGCAGGAGGATCACCATGAGTTCAAAGCCAGCCTTGGCTACAGAATGAGACACTAGAAGCTGAGGCAGGAGGATCAGAAAGACATGGTTGTGCCCCTCCCGCCCTCTAAAAGAGCAAGGATGGAAAACACCAGTGAATGAATCTTGCTCCCAAGTTACATTGTTCCCACTAACCAAACTGTTCTCTCTCATGCGCCTCAAGGAGACATCAGAAAATGAACAGCATTCCGAGCAGGAGTGTGGTAGTTTGAATGTAATTTGGCCCCCATAATCTCATAGGGAGTGACACTATTAGGAGGTGTGGCTTTGTTGGAGTGGGTGTGGCTTTGTTGGAGTGGGTGTGGCCTTGTTGGAGGAAGTGTGCCACTGTGGGGGTGGACGTTGAGGTTTCTTATGCGCAGGATACTGCCTAGTGAGTCAGTTGACTTCCGGTTGCCTGCAAGATGCAAGATACTCGGCTATCTCCAGCACCATGTCTGCCTGCACGCTGCCACGCTCCCGGCCATGATGAACTGAACCTCTGAAACTGTAAGCAAGCCACCACAAATAAAAGTTGCCTCTCTAAGAGTTGCCGTGGTCATGGTGTCTCTACACAGCAACAGAAACCCTAACTAAGACAGGGAGCATCTACAATAAACAGACCCTAATCCTTACATATTGTCCTTATTCCAGGGCCACATTAGACTCAATCTTTAAATTAAAAGCAGCCGAGGACTGGGGCTGTGGCTCCACTGCCCAAATGCTTGCCCGGCATGCCTGACGCCCGTCTTCAGACCCCAGCACTGCGGAGCCCAGAGCATGGTGGAGCAAGCCGAAATCCTAGCACTCAGGAGGCGGAGCAAGAGGGTGTGAACTTCCAAGACAGCCTCGGCTATGCAGAAAGTTTGAGGCCAGCCTGGGCTACATGAAATATTGTCTCAAAAAAAAAAAAAAAAAAAAAAAAAAAAAAATAAAGGGCTGGCCGGGTGGCTCAGTGGTTAAGAACACTGGCGGCTCTTGCAGAGGACCTGGGTTCAATTCCCAGCACCCATATGGAGGCTCACAACCGTCTGGAACTCCGGTTCCAGAGGATTTGTCACCTGTTTTCTGACCTCTGTGGGCACACATGCAGCCAAACATTCATACACATAAAAGTAAAATAATCTAAAAAACAGTATATAAAAGCCGCTACAGCAGTAAACCAAGATCAGCTTCAAGTGTGGGGTGTTTGCCCAGCATCAGCAGGCTGTTTGATTCCCCAGCACTGCAAAAGAAATGGGAAGTGACCATCTCAATTTGTTCCCAGCACTGACGGCTCCCAGCTGCTCGTAACTCCAGTTTCAGGGGATCCAATGCCATCTTCTGCCTCCAAGAGCACCGGGCACACACATGGTACATGGACACACATGCAGGCACACATACGAGCTCCTTCTACACACAAGCTCTTTCTCCATTAATTCACCCAGCCAATGAAGATTCAATGCTGTCGCTCTGCATAAGGCACCTGACCTCATCGGTTTCTAATTCCTGTCTTGTCAGAATAAGCAAAACAAAACCAAAAGCCCAAACCAGACTGTCAGTCCCCTTAGAGAGGCCGTGATGAACTCTCTGCAAAACCTTTCCTGTTACTTACACACCTGTCACAACTCAGGGTCGCAACATATTGACCCAAAGGGTCCCAGGTGACTCCTTGTACGTAACTTTTATGTTCGTTGAAAATGGAGATCTTCTGTCCTACAAAGAAGCACACAAGAGCATTCATTGTGAATGCTTGGGAAGGGGAGGGCAGGGGGATCCAGGGTCCGAGGCTAGCCTTGGTTATAAAGAGTTTCAAGACACCCTGGGCTACCTGAGACCCTGTCTCGAAAAACTCAAACAGACAGACAAACCAATAAACCGAAGTTTAGAAAACAGGACAGAAAGAGTCGAAAGCTAGGTCATATCCACAGAAGGGTGGAGGGGCTGGAGCTGGCAAGGCCGGCACGGGCACTCAGTGGGTGAGCCAGCGGCACAGAGCTTTACAGGATGAAAGGGAAACAGTTACCAAGCTATAACCACTGACTAGAATACTTCAGACTAGTATACTTCACTCAAACTCTGCAATATTTAATCATTTAAGTTACTGTGGGAGCCCACAGAGGTTTCCTAGTGAGATCTGAGCTTGCTTTACCAGCAGAGCGGCATAAGAGGATGATGACCACGGGCCTGGGTA
The DNA here is from genome assembly GCF_049852395.1 of Peromyscus maniculatus bairdii. NCBI lineage: Eukaryota > Metazoa > Chordata > Mammalia > Rodentia > Cricetidae > Peromyscus > Peromyscus maniculatus. The sequence goes on along the minus strand of NC_134863.1, from coordinate 83,511,798 downwards.
CCAGGTGCTTGGAAGGGTCTACACTTGGCTGTGTCTCACAAGGGGAAGGTCTTTTGCTCCACCCCTAGGCATTATGATAAAAAGCCCTTCAGAATAAAGTTCTGGGCTGGTGGGTTCAGACCCAGGCCCTCCCAAGGCTATCCTGTGTGTCTGTCTTTCCTCTCATCACCTGGGTATCTCCTTCTGTCTAATATTTCTCACTTCTCCCTCCTCAAGAGTTCCCTGGGGTAAAAGTGGGAGCCGGTCTCCCACCAGTTACCATTCAAAGGCTTTAACCATTTGAAAGCAAACAAAAAAGCAAGCCCAAGGCCCTGGGTTCAATCCATGAGAGGGATGGGAGAGAAAACCTCCTTCAAAAAGTGGTCTACCCTTCCTTCTCCCAACTCCTTCACCTCCTTTCCATCCTCTCACGCACCCCCTGCCACCCTGCTTCCACACCCACCACCCACCAGCACCGCTAACCCAGTGCCTGTGGCCCACACGGCACAGGGACATACTTCAGCCTAATCTCTGTGTGTGTGTGTGTGTGTGTGTGTGTGTGTGTGTGTGTGTGTGTGTGTGTGTGTGTGTACCCTTGGCTGTCCTGGAACTCACAGACCAGGCTGGCCTCGAACTCACAGAGATCCATCCGCCTGCCTCTGCCTCCCGAGTGCTAGGATTAAAGGCGTGCGCCATCACCGCCCGGCCGCTTCAGCCTAATTCTAATTGTGCCGTCCTCCTTCCTCAATCTTTAGGGATTGAAAAGATCGCTCAAGGGGGCCTGTGTAGCTCGCAAGTCAGCTAGTCAAGAGAGGAACCCGAGGACACGCCTGCCCAAGGGCAAGGGTTCGAGAAACAGGCCTGAGGCCAGGGCTGGGAAACAGAGGTGGGACACAACACAGACGCCAGCTGGGGTTTGTCCCCAAGGGTGAAGGGAGTCAGAGGGACAGACTCTGATGGTTTCGGATCACACTGGAGACAAGCTAGACAGAGAACAGCAGGCCAGAGGGAGCCTGGAGGTTCAGTGACACTGGCCCCATGGCTCATATATTTGAATGTTGGGTCCCCAGTTGGTGGAACTGTTTGGGAAGGATTAGGAGGTGTGGCCTTGTTGGAGAAGGTGTGTCACTGGGGCTGCATTTTAAGGCTTTAAACGGCTGTGCTATTTCCAGTTAGCTTGCTCTCCCTCTCTGCTTCACAGCTGTGGAGTAAGACATAAGCGCTCCAGTGCGGCTCCAGTGCCGTGCCTGCCTGACGCTGTACTTCCCACCATGACGGACGCGGACTCTGACCCTCTGAAACCATGAACACCAAATTAAACACTTTCTTTTATAAGCCGCCTTGGTCCTGGTGTCTTACCCCAGCAACAGAACAGTAACCCTGATAGGGGACAACAAACCAGAGGGGGAGAACTCTGGGGCCTGGGGGGTGGAGGTTGGGGGTGGGGGGGATAGACGGACACAGACTGTCAAGTAATAGCTCTGGTAAACAGGAGGCAAGAGAGGGACATGCCACTGAGGTTGACACTGACAGAAGACGTAATAGAGGTCTGGGATGAGGCCTTGACTTCTGCCTCTACCGAAACTGCTCCCCGCTCAGCACCCCTGACAACATTTCCCGCCTCCTCATAACAGCAAAGGTCTGGAGCTCAGCAGGTCCGAGCACTTCCTGCTCTTGCACAGGAATCAAGCTCGGTGGTTCCTAGTACCCAGACTGGGAGCCTTACCACTGCCTACAGCTCTATCTCCAGGGGATCAGCCAACCTAGCCTGGACTCCACGACACTGCACACATGTGCACATACACATAATTTTAATAAAATAAGTATATCACTCACCTTTGCTGACATCCCATATGATAACTGTGTTGTCCACAGAAGCAGAGGCCATCAAATTCCCGTCAGAGGCCCAGCAGATGTCATACACATCTTCCAAGTGGCCCCTAAAGCCCAAAGTCAGGAGAAATAGCATTATTTCTTCAGAAGAGAAAAGCTATCAAAGAGTTCGAAGTCTGGGACCATGCGTTCAAATGAGACTCTAGAAATTCTCAGTGGACAGGTGTCAGCCCTGGCTACAAACAGTGCTTTCAAATAGCTGTATCTAAAATAAGTCAAAGCGCCTTGCAGGCCTACATGGATAATCCCAGCACTGGGAACTTGGGGCAACAGGATATAATTCAAGGCTAGCCTGGGCTACACAGCTAGGCTGCCTAGCTCAAAAATACCAGGTGCAGAAGGTGGGGGTGAGGGGGGTGGGAGGGGGGGGATGTGTCAATTATTTTTTTTAACCAAGGAAAATCTTTTAATAGAAGGAAATATCTATTCTTAACTGTTTTTAATCCTTTATTATGTTATGAAGTAGGCAAAAGTTTTAAGTTAGGCACATGAACATTTTGCTTTGTTTTTTTGAGACAGGGTTTCTCTTGTGCAGCCTTGGCTATTCTGAAACTCGCTCTGTAGAGCAGGCTGGCCTTGAACTTAGGGGATCTGCCTGCCTCTGCCTAAAGGTGTGTGCCACCACCATCCAGCAGGTATATGAACTATTAAAGTATTCAGGCTGTAAAGAAGTCACTCCAGCTAGAACTTAAGCACACTTGTTGCCCTTTCAGAGAAATCAAATTTGGTTCTCAGCACCAACGAGTAGCACAGTATCCCCTGAAACTCCAGTTCTAAGGGACCTGACGCCCGCTTCTGACCTGTGCAGGTACCCACGCACACAACGGCATGCACTCTCACTCGTACACATCCATAATCATAAATTATAAAAAGTAATAAAAATAGATCTTTAATTTAAAAAAAGGGAAGGCTCACTCCCACGGCCCCTCCCCTTACCTCAGGGTTTTTACCACAGTCCAGTGCTCCTTGTTCAGCTGAGCCTCATCCTCATCCTGAAAGGCGGTCTGCTCTGGCTCCTTGCTGTCATTCATCTTCCACAGCAGAATGACGGCGTCTGTGCAGTGAACAGGCACAGCATGAACAAGGCTTTCCCACACCATGCCTCCTCCTTCTCTGGAGTTTTAGGGTGTTCTGTAAGTTTTATGTTGCTCAGTGGACACTCTGGCCATGAAGAGCCATTCACTTCTAAGAATATGGACAGACTGCATGATGGAATATGCCTGTAATCCAGCCTTGGGGAGTCTAAGCCAGGAGGATCAGGCATTCAAGGCTAGCCTTCACTACATGGTGAGTTTAAAGCTAGCCTGGGCTACATGAGACCCTCTCTTAGAAAAACACAAAGAATTTGAACAGGATAAGTAAATTTGCCTTCATCAATGAAACAAAACAAAAACAAAACCAATTCATAATAGACCCGACCTAGGATCATCATACATATAGGCGTCCCTGGGCCAGCTAAAGACCACTTCAAAGTAACCGACTGCATCGAGAAACCAAAGAAACACAGATAGCTGATCAGAAAGAGGAAAAGTAAGGGTTTGCAAACCATGCCTGTGAAGCTTCATCGGGCTGCATACCCATCTCACAGGGCCCCTGTGAGGCCTGCATGGGGCAGTCCGCAGGAAGCCAACACGGGAGCCTGGACTGCTGCCCCCTATTCATATCGTCATGGACGCATCGGAAACCTTAGCAATGGTCTGAACCCGCCGACTTCTCCCTGCTGACTACAGGCTCACCGTATAACCTGCCATGCGATCCTTTCGGCATGTCCAGGTAGGAGATCGGATGAGTGAGCAGGAAAGAAGAGACAAAAACAGCTCACTCAAAGCCACCTGGAATCCTACCTCACAAGCTCATCATGGAGCCTGCGGGAGAGGAGGCAGGCCTGGGAAGATCGACCGACTCTCCATGAGGTGACTAGAGGGAGATTTTGGTCTTCAAGGCTAAGGGGCTTTGTATAAGGGGAACTGTCCAGGGCCAGCTCATAGGAGACAGCCTATAGTCTCCTCAACTGTTCCACGTACCACTTTCCTGTAACTGTGTATACGCAAGTACATTGTATGCATGTGCACAGACACACACCCACACATTCTGGGCATCATGACACTTTTTCCAAACAAAAACCATGATTTGCTTTACTCTATTCTGTCCTCTAGAGTATTTAATGTATGGTATAAAGATTACTTTGTCTGTATCCTTTTCTCCCATCATAGCACAGTCAGACAATACAAATCAATCTACCCCAAACAGGCACAAATTATGGGAAGATTATACAGAGGTGCAGGCCCACGCCCAGCACCGTAGACAGGCTCAGCACCATCCCGGGCCAATGGCAGTGTCACTGTGTGTCAACTCTTCCTACCACACCCTACCAGCCTGCAGGGGACAAATGGGAAAGGAGCTATTTTCAGACGTATCTTCCGAGTGTAATGCTCTGTCCTCCATCTTCACACTCGGATACAGTCCAAAAATGTTACTTATTAAATAATTTGAAAGGTGTACAGGGAGGGTAATGACACCCAAAATGGAAGACACAACCAGCTCAGGTCTCATTTTTTGACTTTCTTTCCTTACAGTATCTTGCTATTTATCCCAGGCCGGCCCTTCAATTCTCAGTCACCCTGCCTCAGCCTCCAAGGTGCTGTGGCCCATGTCACTCCCAGCTCAAAAGTCACCGTTAGACAGGACACACGTTAAGTGTCAGGCTGAAGAGCTATTAAGTACAGTACTTACCATCTCCTCCAGACGCTAAGATCTCCCCAGTTGGAGAAAAACGGACGACATTAACAGCTTTGGTGTGCCGAGCAAGATTGGAGAGAAATTCCACAATGGCTTTCCCATCTGGCCCCTTCTCCACCTTCCAGATCTGTTGACAGCAAAACATTCACAAGAGAAAGACACTAGCCACCTTCCTCTCTCCCTCTCACTAGACAACTATCTGTTTTCTGGTAGAAAATGCAATTTCCTTTTTGAAACTTGGCAAACTGAAGAAAATGTTAGCAAAAATGTAAGCCAGCAGTCCCAGGACCTGCGACCTTCCCTTCCAGTTCTTTCTAGAGGAAATGGGCACGGCACAGGAACTCTACTCAGTATTTTGACAATGTCTCACCTAACCCAGGCAGGCCTCAAACTCATCGCCAAGGAGAATCTCCAACTTCGGATCCTCCATCCTGTCCCTCACAGGTGCTGGGAGTACACGCCAGCAACAGAGTTCTCATTACTCTAAGGTACTGGGAACCCACTCGTAACAAAGTAGAGAACGTCAATTAAGAAAGCCAACCTCGCCAGCACTCCTCGCTTACCCCAGACCTGAGAATTTAGCATTCTGGGCTAGGTAGCAAACCGACTTGAGGTGCTGGCTTCAGCTTCAAATAAAGGAATGAAAACTTGGACTCCACATAGCACTTCCCTGTATCCTCCCACCGGCCCATTTACCCTGACGGCGGTGTCCACGCCCGCGGAAGCCAGCCTGTGGATCCTCCAGGCGGCACCATGCTGGAAGTCCAGGCTGTACACTGGCTCCTTGTTGTGCCAGGCGATTTCACACGTGATCACTTTCATCCTCCAAGTCCCCACCGGGCAAAGGGAGGCTGGAAACGTTAGCAGAGTTAAACAGCGACCCTGGAACAGCAAGGGCGAACCAGGTAAACTGCACTGCAACGCAAGCGGCTACCGACGCGGGCATCTGCGAGCCTCAGCTAAAAAACGCTCACACCGGCAATGACTTCCACTACTTTACCGTTCCGGAAGAGAAAGAAACCAAATACCCCAGATGGAGGCGAGGCGGGGGGTATAGCGCATCCCGCCGAGGTGGGGTCCAGGGACCGGTAACCGGGTACGGGCAGTCACCCTGGGCAGCGGCCTCCCGGGAGAGGGACTGGTGGGGAGGGGCGCGGGTTCGGGCGGCGCAGCCGGGCCTGGCGGGAGGCGCGCGGGTCCGGGTCCCAGTCGGGACTGCGGCCTGGGACGGACCGGCCTCTGCCCGCGCCCGCGCCGCGATCCCGCCCCGCAGCCCCGGCGAGCAGCGTCAGCCCGACCCGGTGCAGAGGCACCGAAACCCGGGATCAGCAAGGAACTTACCTGCAGGGACGCGGTCCGCAAGGAGCCGCCACCACCCGCGGCTTCCCGCGCGCCGAAGACCACGCCTCCCAGGGGGCGGGGCCACGGGCGCCCCTCCTCTGAGTGGGCGGGGCTGTCTCCGGGCAAGGGCTCCTGCTGGGCGGGGGTCCTAGGGCGTCCCTCCTCTCCGTGGGCGGTGCTGTCGCGACAGCGAGGCTTCCGGTGGGCGGGGCTCTGGGCGCCCCTCCTTCCCGTGGGCGGGGCTGTCGGGGCCCGTGGCTCTTGCCGGGCGGGACCCGGAATCCTGTCCCCTCGCCTCCCGAGCCCAGGCAGCTCCTACCTTGGAGGTGCAAAGTTCTGCGGTGTTTTTCCAGGCGTCGCCGCCGCCTGCTCCGCTAACCAGGGTCTGCCCGCGGGGAATTTACAGTCCGGAAGAAAAGCAGGGCTAGAGACGCAGCCCCGCCTACAGAGGCGGGTTCCATCAGCAGACCCTGACTGTGATCCCCGCACTCAGGGGGACCCTAAACTCAAGGTTATCCTCAGCTACCTAGAGAGTTCCAGGCCAGCCTGGCCTACTTAAGACTAAACAAAAACAAAATGTAACACTTATTATAGGACAGGTGGGAAACTGGGACTCATCCAATAGTACCAGAAGACATCCACCCACGCAGTGAGTATTTTTTTTTTTTTTTTTTTTTTTTTTGGTTTTTCGAGACAGGGTTTCTCTGTGTAGCTTTGCGCCTTTCCTGGGACTCACTTGGTAGCCCAGGCTGGCCTCGAACTCACGGAGATCTGCCTGCCTCTGCCTCCCGAGTGCTGGGATTAAAGGCGTGCGCCACCACCGCCCGGCTGCAGTGAGTATTTGAATGCTGTCACTCTCCACCAAAGATCCCAGAATGCCTCTGGGGAAACTGTTTTCCGCCCTCTCCTAGTGATGTGAGCCTGGCATAGTTATGATATTAATCCAGCCCTCAAGAGGTAGAGGCAAAAAGAGGACCAGAAGTTCAAGGCCAGGTTTGAGGCCAGCCTGGGCTACATGAATGTAGGAAATCAAGTTGTAACTCCCATTCCAATTATTTAATGGTTAATTCATCCTCCATGGCCCTTCTTAATAATTTCACATACTTTTGAATGGCAAGACTCTTGTCTCCTTTATCCTGACTTCTTATAGGCCAGCGAATGAAAATTACATTTTTTATAAAGAATGAATTTCAAGAGCTGGAGAGATGTCTCAGTGGTTATCTTCAAAGCATTGCTGCTTTGAGAGAGGGCCAGGGTTTGGTACCCAGCACCCACATGGTGGCTCACAACTATCTTTAATTCCAGTTGCAGGTGATTCAATACTCTTCAATACTCTCTTCTGACCTCCAAGGGCACCAGGCATATGCATGGTGCACATACATACATACATACATACATACATACATACAGGCAAAACTCATACACATAAAATTTAGAAATCTAAAAAATAACTTAAATTGTAATCAACCTCTGACAGAATAATATTTACATTTTCAGTTATTATTTATTCTGAGACAGGGTCTCTTATATCCCCACAAACAGTGTAGCTCTCAAACACATGATATAGCCCGAGAATGACCTTAAACATCTGATCCTCCTGCCTCCACCTCCAGAATGCTGGGATTACAGGCCTGAACACCCACCATGGCTGGTTTATGCTGGGAATCAAACCTCGTGCTTGTTACCTGAGCTGAACTACATCCCCAGCCCCAAGTTATATCTTTAATGTTAGAAATACAGAATAAGTTTTACAACAAAGCAAAACATACAAGACAGAAAGGACCAGCAGTTGTTCCAGTAAAAACCCAACTGTCTGTTCTTTATTTGTTTTTGTTTTTGTTTTGTTTTTTGAGACAAGGTTTCTCTGTGCAGTCCTGGCTGTCCTGGAGCTCTCTCTGTAGACCAGGCTGGCCTCTGCCTCCCGAGTGCTGGAATTAAAGATGTGTGCGACCACCACGCAGCATTTAACTATCCATTCTTGATACAGCGTGTGGAAACTTTGTGACAAAAAGCTACATCATCTTAACCTAACTATTCAAACCACCAAAATATTTCTCAGTGTCATTCGTGTAAGAGTTCATTTAGCAGCATCGGTCAATCCAAGCCATTTTCGCCCAGCTTTCGACGTGAGAAGCATGGCCTCCTGGTTTGCACTTGAGGAATATATTCTTAGAGCTGTGTAAAGATACCACTTTGTTACCAGGAACCTGGAGCTCTGAAAAACCCAGAGACTTCATCCGTTTGAGTCTTCATGGAAAAGTGGTTTCTTGGCTGCCAGTCCTGCAAATGTGCCTGTGCTCCAGCTTTCAATTGCAGTAGTGCGCCCCGCTGATCCCAGCGGTACTGTACCGTGGTGGTCCTGCTTCGTGTGTTCTCTCGGCCTCTGTCTGTCTGTCTGTCTGTCTGTGTCTCTCTCTCAGTCTGTCTGTCTGTCTGTCTGTCTCTCTCTCTCTCTCTCTCTCTCTCATATAGGTATTCCAGGAGCTCTGCCAAAATCAAGATGTGCCCACTTGTGTAGCAGTGGTACCATTGCTATGGGGGCAACCAACACCAAAAGGTGTGCCCGTGTTTTAGTTACATTTCTATTGCTGGGAAGGGGCAGCATGACTGAGGCAACATTAAAAAGATAAATAAATAGATAAATGAATGAACGAGCGAACGAATGAATGAATGAATGAATAAAAAGCTATTAGGGCGTACAGTTCCAGAGGGTGAGTCCCTGATCATCATGGCAGGCAGTATCACAGAACTCTTCTGGTGTGACAAAACACACCCCCCTGGAGTGGCACAAGTTTTTGCTCTCCTCTGTGTCTGTGCACACCCGTGTGTGCATTTATGAGGAGGTTAAAGTCCTTGAAGTACTGACCGCTTTTTTTCCCCCGAGACAGGTTCTCTCATCAGCTGGAACTGAGGTAGGCTGGGCTGACTGGCCAGAAAGCCCGAGGTAACCTGCCTGGACTCCCAAGGACTAGACGTCATTACAGTACATCTGGATCTTTTTACAAGGGATCTGAGCATTGAACTCACGTCATGTCCCTGTGCAAAAACCATCTCAACTATCACTCGAGCCCAGGTACAGATGGTTTGTGTCACGTGAAGAGTGACCTGACATGACAGGAGGAGAGGGTGTGAGTAGTTCATTTCAGGAAGCCCGTGGGAAGGAATGCAGGATAATGCGAGGAATCCATGGAGTCTATCTAATGAGCAAGGGAATTTATTAGGGGTAACTCACTACAGCATGGGTATTTATCGTAGGGTCCAAGAAAGCTGAGCTATGTCCCACACTGATCTTCCAGGATCTGCCTGGTCACTCCCAGCGTCCAAACAATGAGGGAGCAAAGAGAGCACCACATATGTGCATCCCAGGTCTTAAGGGTTCCTGGTGGCCATGCCCCAGAGGCATGTACTTCAAGGTCATAGGCAGGTGTAGCAGTTATCTGATTCCTCACTAGGGGCGGTGCTTCAAGGTCATACCTAGAACGGCTACCCACTACATCTCTCCCTTTTGTCTAAACAAAAAAGTTCTAACCTAACACAAAACTATATACAATAGAAATGATTACCAAGTATTGTCCAGGAGAAATAAAGGGTAATGATCTAAACAAAATGGAACTACAACCAACAAGAACAACATCAAACAAGAGACACATACTAAAATCCAGAGATTTCCAGAACATAGATAAATGGCGTGTTACAGAGATTATTCCAAAACCAGTCCTATCCTGAAGAATTTGAATCTAGTGCTTACTATGTTCTAGCTAACATACGAGAAAATTGTAACTGTAACTGTTAGTCTTCAACTCCATCAAAGACCTGAGAAGGAATATAATACCTGAGAAAACGGGAAATGCCCAGAAGCAAATTTAGAAAATCTCGTGAGAAGAGACAGAGACAGCTGGCAGCCTGGACAGTCACCAAAAGTTTCTCAGCACTGTTGGGGCATCCAATTTGGCTACAGGCCTAGAATATCTGACAGACCATTTTCAGAAGCAGGAATTCTGAAAGATCTTATCCTGTCTTGGCAGAGTTCAGTAGTTGCTTTTCCTTGTGTCCCACTCGTCTGGAAAGGAGAGCATTTGTACTGTCAGCAGTCCAGGTAAGGGTAATTCTTTGCCTAGCAGGCCATTTTGTGCCAAGAAGACAAATTTCCAAACAGAAATGTCTTAGAAGCTCAACATTCTCTCAGGATCAGATCAGTACTGCCAGGAGCAATCATGTCTCATGTTAACAGAATTCTAAGTTATCAAAACATTTAAATGCCATATTATCTAGATCTATGAAGTGTTTGAAGATTACTTATTCATCTGAACTAAGTATCTGTAAATTTGGACAACCTAACTACATAACCATAGAAATGACAAGCATGAGTGACTATAAATCTGTAACTCCTATCTACCTAAATAACCTAAGGACTAAGGCTTCATATAAGCAAGGTAAACAATCTGTAAACAGATGTACAATAAAGGGCAATTACCTCAAAATTGTGACAATACACAAAATATCTTAAACGGAGGTAGAAATGTATACTGCAATATGCAATATGACAGCAATATCCTTAATATGTATCAATATACAAACTATCCTAAATAGAGGTAGAACATACATACAGTGTGACAAATACAATTTTACATTTGTATCAATATACAAAATATGTCAAACAGGAGTAGGAATATATGTACAATACAATGAATATAGTTTTATATTTGTATCAATATACAAATTATCTTAAATAGGAATATAAAAAATAGTTTACATTTGTATCAATATACAAGAATCCATAACAGTGCAAATTATCGAAAGCTGATATTTTACTAAATTATTAGTATATATAATAATCTACCTTAATATCTTATACCTATCCATTCCTCTTTTTCTTTACTTAAGGAGAATATTTAGTCTAATTTTTATTGTTCAACCCCCCAACCCTATAACCATTATCCATAACCTGGAAAAAAAATGAAACCTTTGGGAAAGGGGGTATCATTTTCTTAGAATTGTTTCTTGTTGTTTAGGGAGCAAACATATCTCTGGGTTCCTATAAGAAAGCTAAGATAGCCAGGTGGTGGTGGTGCACGCCTTTAATCCCAGCACTCAGGAGGCAGAGCCAGGTGGATCTCTGTGAGTTTGAGGCCAGCTTGGGCCACAGAGTGAGTTCCAGGAAAAGCACAAAGCTACACAGAGAAACCCTGTCTCGAGAAAGAAAGAAAGAAAGAAAGAAAAAGAGAGAGAGAGAGAGAGAGAGAGAGAGAGAGAGAGAGAGAGAGAGAGAAAGAAAGAAAGAAAGAAAGAAAGAAAGAAAGAAAGAAAGAAAGAAAGAAAGAAAGAAAGAAAGAAAGAAGGAAGAGAAAAGAAAGCTTAGATAGTTAGGTCTCAACAGGACTAGCTGTAGATTCTGGAGCCAGTCTCAGAGTAATGGGTAAGATTGTCTGAGATCTGGCTAGAAATGTAGTATGATGGACTATCTCATCTTGGAACTGTCCTGGAGCGTTTTCAGCCCAAAGTTGATCATGGGCACCCATAGCATCATTCTGGACTAGATAAAGTTGTTGTTGTGGGGCCCCATCTTCCTTCTGGAGACTTAAGAGATTGCTATTGGAAAGACTTATTTTTTACTGTGGAAAACTTGAACATTATTAATATCAAAATGGAAAGTTTGGATTTATTCTGGATAGAGAAAGGATTCTCTGAAAGCAAGGACAAGCATGGAAAGAAATAGAATCTTGACAACAATGGTCCCTACATTATTGGTTTTCTTCTGTCTCACACCAATTGGCTCTTCCTATATGATACAGGATCCCCAAATTCTTCTTATAGCAACATGCTTGGGTTTAGAGAAGCCAGCTTGGTTTATTATTGAATCAGGACCATAACTATTCTAGAGTTAAAGAGATAATGATGTTAGGCAGTTAGATATTACCCCGAAGTATATACTGGTACCAATAGGTCTTTCTTTTCTGCTGCAGATGTCTAAGTGTCCAAGGCCTTATGATTTTCAGAAGATGGGTATTCCTATTATCCTGTAAAGACAAACACCAGAATCCTGCCCCAACCCTTGTTTGTTAAGTTTTTCTTACAACTTGTAGAATCGTCACATTGGTGTATGAGTTATTACTTCTCTTCATCAAGGTTTCTCCTGTTCAAATTGAATTTTTATTAATTTTGTTGGTATCTATAGTTTTTCTTCTCCTGTATAAACAAAAGCAAAACCCCTTCCCCAACATATTATGTATCCCGGTTTCCACCCTGAGATCAACATAATGAAAGAACCTAGCCCTTCAGGCTTACACCCCCAAGCCTCAGGAAAAGAGAAACTTCAAGCACCAGGAAATGAGAAACTAAAAATCTAGTTCCAAGGGCAACCTGACTCAGCCATTGTTCAATCTCCCCTGCAACCATATAACAATATAAAGAGATTTCTGTTAAGAGATGTGCTTAACTGTGACTGGGATAGTTGCAGGTGTTCCAGGAAGGACCACCGTGACCTGTGTGTAAACTCCACTCCCGCCTTGATACCCCCCTTGAGGTTTCAGGAAGAATGTACCTGTTGACATAACTGTACCCCCTCTGTGATCACTCTGTAACCAGACCATGATCTTGTGAAACGAAATTATATGGGAATTGTAATCTTATGGCTTTTGTGGGTTTTTCCTTTAAAAGCCCTCATGGGGCTGCAGTAAGATACAACTCTTGCTCTCAGGACAAGGCTTTGCCCTTCTGTACAGAAGCTTAATAAATCCTCGTGCTATTGCATCAACTGGACTGGAGTCTGGGTTCTTGGAGGGCCCACTTGAGACCCCCAGGTTTGGGGTCCAACAATATCTTTGAAGTAAACCAGTTGGTTTAGCTCAGGAGTTTTTTCTGTCGTCTGCAGCTGTTGTCCCTTTCTCATCAGCATTGAGAAAATTCAAGGTTAATAAAGTATTATGTAATCTATTTCTAGGGGTCATTGTTATCTCTTTCTGTTTATTTAACATATCCTTTAAAGTTTGATTAGATCATTAGTTTCTATGACTGCTTGGCCTGTGGGATTGTGTGGTATACCTGTAGCATGCTTTATATTATAATAAGCAAAAAAAAAAAAAAAAAAAAAAACCTGCCTCATTTTATTTCAGACATATGCTGGGGCATTGTCAGTCTTAATTTGTACAGGTTCCCATGATGGCCATAATTTCCAATAGGTGTGTAATTACAGAATCAGCCTTTTCAGAACTCATAGGAGTTGCCCAATGAAATCCTGAATAGGTGTCAATGGTATGGTGTACATAATTTAATCTTTTAAATTCTGTAAAATGAATTATCTCCATCTGTCAAATTTCATTTCTTTGTATACCTTTTGGATTGCTTCCAGGTAATGGAGTTTGGATGTAGAAGGAACAAGTAGGACATATTTTTATAACTTCTTTGACTTGTTGCCAAGTGATGGGACAGTCCTTCTTCAAACCCTTGCTATTTACATTGTTTTTCTAATGATATTCTGAGGCTTCTAGCATATTATCTATTAATAGCTGATCAATCTCATCATTACCTTGTGCTAGGGGACCTGGCAGACCCATATTGGATCTGATGTATATTACATATATAGGATGTTCCCTATTTCTGATGACTTCCTATAATTGTATAAATAGTGAAGTTAATTCTGTGTTATTAGGAGTAAATTCAGCAGTTTCAATATGTAAAACAACTCTCTCTCTCTCTGCATATTGAGAGTCAGTGACTATATTGAGGGAGTCTATGAAGTCCATTAGTATTATAAGAATGACATACAGTCTGTCTTCTGTACAGAATTGTAGGGGCTTTGAACCATTTTACTTAAGTCTTCTGATTTATATTCTGCCTTTCCTGATTTATTTGTATCAGTATAGAATGTGGGGACTCGAGAGTTGGCTTTTGCCATATAATGTGAGGAAGGACCCATTCATTTCTTCTTATGAATTCTGTTCTCTTACTTTGGAGATAACAGTTGTTAATCTCTCCCAAAAAAGTTACTGCAGGCTCTTTGTCAGTATTCATTATCTTTCCATAAAGAGGAAATCTGCTCATTTGTTAAAGGCATTAGGATTTTGCCTGGTCCATTCCTGTCAATTTATGAAGTCTTAATTTTTCCTTTTAGAATCAAATGAGAGATCTTTTCTACATATATCTTTAACTTCTTACTTGGTTTACATGGTAGAAATACCATTCCAATATAATATCTTCCCTTTGCATCAAAATGCCTATGGGGGAATGTCTAGAGGGGAATATGACCAGAATGCAGTTAAGTTCTGGATTACACAATCTACATGTGCCTCTTGTATTTTCTTTTCTACTAAAGCCAATTCCTTTTTAGCTTCAGCTGATAATTCTCTTGGACTAAGTCCTTGTCCCATTTTTGTGTATTGGCTAAATTTACTAGTCCATCTTTAGGTATTCCAATGATGGTCTGTAAGTTGGAAATGCTTCCTAACAATTTTTGAAAATCATTGAGAGTCTGCAATCGATCTCTCCTGAGTTATACATTTTGGGGGTCTAATTTTTGGAGATCTATATTATATCCTAAGTCATTAATAGAATTTCCTCTTTGTATCTTTTTAGAAGTAATTTGTAGTCCCCAGTGAAGCAAAACTTTTTTTTATTTCTTTAAACGTATTCTCTAAGGTACCTAACTTTGGATCAGCTAATAATATATCATCTATATAATGCTAAATTATGAATTGTGGAAATTTCACATGAATTATTTTCAATGTTTTTTGCATAAAATATTGGCACAGGCTGGGACTATTTAACATTCCCTGTGGGAGGACCTTTCATTCATATCTCTTGATTGGCTGGCAATTAATATTATTAGGTACTGTTAAGGCAAATTTTCTCTATCCTTTTCTTGTAGAGGTATGGTAAAGAAACATTCCTTTAAGTCAATAAGTATAATAGGCCATTCTTTTGGTAACATAGTGGGCAAGGGCATCCCATTCTGTAGGGACCCCATAGGCTGAATTACTTTATTAATGGCTCTCAGATCTGTCAGCATTCTCCATTTACCAGATTTCTTTTTAATAACAAACACAGGAGGATTCCAAGGGCTAGTAGATTCTTCAATGTGTTGAGCATTTAACTGCTCCTGAACCAGCTGTTCTAAAGCTTGTAGTTTCTCTTGTGTCATAGGCCATTGTCCAACCCAGACAGGTTTATCAGTTAGCCATTTTAAAGGTAGGGCTGTTGGTACTTTTGAGCGTTTAACAGTAGTTGTGCTTTGTTTATGTACAGCCTGAATGGCTGGTGGCTGGTTTTTTTTTTTTATAGTATCTTATAATGTTATTCCTAGAAATATGTATTGGTCTGTATTCTCTTTCTGAGAGTGTAGGAATTTGAATCTGGGTATTCCCTGCTGTAACAGATCTCGGCCCCAAAGATTCACCGCTACATTTGCCACCTATGGCCTCAGCCTTCCTCTCTGTCCTTCTGGCCCTGTGCATTCAACCCATCTCGAACTCTGTTTTAATTGAGATAGGGTTCAAATCTCTAGAAACTGGACATCTACCCCTTGAAGAAGCCAATTCGGATGCCATGATTTTGGTGTAATTATAATCATGTCCACACCTGTATCTACCAGGCCTTCCAGAACATGGCCATTAATTTGTACTCTAAGCTTTGGTCTTTGTTCATTTATGGAAGTCTGCCAAACTATTTGTTTTATGGTGTGTTTTTGGAAGTTTTGGAAGATCCATCTATCAGAGCTGTTCTATCTTCCAGTGCAGTATTATTCTTTACATTAGACACTCAGTTATTTAATTGTCCTGGAGAGGATTTCCTCCACAGTGGCTGGAAATGTTTGGACCATGTTCCATCTGGGGGCCTGTGAGAGGCCCTCTGAGGCATTTCCCACTGGTAAAGGGTTGCCTCAGACATGTATTGTTGATCTGCATTCATTGGTCCAATGTCGGCCTTTGCCATGTCTTCTGCATAATCCAGAGGGTTGGGAATCTCCCGTTTGGGTTATTTCTAGAAGCATTTCTTCTAGGAGCACCCTGTGTACAATTTCTTCTCATATGACCTGGTGTACCACAGTTCAAACATTTGGTACCTTGAAGCCTCCTTCCACCTCTGGAAATGGCCTCTCCTATCCAAGCCTCGTTACCATAGTTGAGACTTAACACCGTTTATATATTGAATCCATTTTTCTAAAGGTGCTGGCCTGACCTTTAGAGGTGTAAGTATTCTTTTGCATTCTGTATTAGCATTATCAAAAGCCAAGGATTGAGTTAAATTTTTCTTAATCCTTGGTCTGATATTGCTTTGTTTACAGCCATGGTCAGCCTTTGTAAAAAATCAGTAAATGATTCTTTTGGCTCTTGGAAAACCTTCATGTATAGCTCAGTTGGTTTCCCTGGTTCTCGAATTTTTTTCCAAGCATTTAAAGCTGCTGTACAGCATAGGGATACTGTATGCTCATCAAAGGTAGCTTGTACATTTATGTGGTGATATTGTGTTCCCCAATATATTGTGCACTCTAATAAATTCATCTGGGGTCAGAGAACAGAACAGCCACTAGACAGACATAGAGGCCAGAAAATGGTGGCACTCACACCTTTAATCCTATCATTTGGGAGGCAGAGATCCATTTGGATCTCTGTGAGTTCAAAACCACACTGGAAACAGCCAGGCATGGTGACTCACACCTTTAATCCCAGGAAGTGATGGCAGAAAGCAGAAAGGTATATAAGGCGTGAGGACCAGGAACTAGAGCTGGTTAAGCTTTTAGGCTTTTGAGAAGCAGTTCAGCTGAGACCCATTTGGATGAGGATACAGAGGTTTCCAGCCTGAGGAAACAGGATCAGCTGAGGAATTGGCAAGGGGAGGTGGCTATGGCTTGTTCTGCTTCTCTGATCTTCCAGCATTCACCCCAATAACTGGCACTGGGTTTTAAGATTTGTGCTACACCTATCAGCGAAATAGTCCTCACCAAGAATTTGAACCTCTGATCTTACCTTGTTGTTCAAAGACTTTAGCCTCTTCTCTAGACCAGCTTTTCCATTGTAATTGCTGGCTGTATTCTAAGACAGCTGAGATTAACTTATTCCAATCATCTGGTGTACCATAGGTGACCACCACTTTCTTAACGTTTTTAAATCCCTCATATGAATAGGCTGCCAGATATATTCTATGATGACTCAGGATGTTTATTTATCATCTGCTGGCTTCTCATGTATGGTGACAGGATAAGCCATTTTATCAGAGCCACCTGGAGATGTTATTACTTGTATGGCTTTGCCCTTTGCTTATTAGTTTCTTTGTTATCTTTACTGAGAGACTCTTCCAGATCTTGAAATCGATTCACTACCACCTGCTGCAGTGTTTGATCCTCCCGTTTTAAAGGATTCTAGAGATTTCATGGAATCATACAATTTTATAAGTCCATCAGAAACATGATTCCATAGACTTTATTCTATCAGCTAGCGATGATCTTTCCTCCTTATAAATTATCTGAATGGCATTAAGATTGCTCTGAAAAGTTATTGTTTTATCCATTAAGTATTCATATTTATTATCAATAAAATTAGATCTGGTTGTCCAGTTATTATTAATTGACTGAAGTTCTTATATTAAGTTAGCAGATTACACAGAAAGAATCCACTTTCTTAAATCCTCATTAGTATTCTATAAAGCCTTAAGCTCTTGTGGTAAATTAGGAGGTTCCACAGAAAGAATCCACCTATTTAAGTCATTACCAGTCTGAGTCTATTTAAAGAGCAAAGGAATTTATTAGGGGGTAACTCACTACAGCACAGGTATTTATCATAGAGTCCGGGAAAGTCAAGCTATGGCCACACTGATCTTCCAAGATCTACCTGGTCAGTCCCAGCATCCAAACTATGAGCAAGCAAAGAGAGCACCACATATGTGCATCCCAGGTCTTAAGGGTCCCAAGTGGCCATGCCCTGGGGGAAGGACATATACATTAAGGTCATAGGCAGATGTAGCTGTTACCTGCTGCCTCACTGGGGCAGTGCTTCAAGGTCATTAGCTAGAACAGCTACCCACTACAGCAGTAGACACAACCTGCTGATATGTTAAGTACATCTTTTTCTTTTCTTTTTTTTTTTTTTTTTATAGGTTTTTTTAAAAGATTTATTTATTATGTATACAGTGTTCTGCCTGCATGTACACCTGCAGGCCAGAAGAGGGCACCAGATCTCATTATGGATGGTTGTGAGCCACCATGTGGTTGCTGGGAATTGAACTCAGGACCTCTAGAAGAGCAGCCAGTGCTCCTTAACCGCTGAGCCATCTCTCTAGCTGCCATCTTTTTCTTTTCCTGTTTTTTTTTTTTTTTTTTTTTTTTTTTTTTTTGAGACAGTTTCTCTGTGTAGTCCTGGCTGTCCTGGAACTCACTCTATAGACCAGGCTGGCCTCAAACTCAGAGATCCACCTGCCTCTGCCTCCCAAGTGCTGGGATTAAAGGCATGCACTACCACCACCTGGCATATAAGCACATCTTGAATGCAGACTATATTCGGTGTTTTTCCAGTAGACAAATTCCAGAGTTTCAGTAATAGCTATCTTTGGTTTTCATGGCCACTTTGCCTAGGCTTTGTGTCTACCCTTCTTACATACAACTCCTGTGCTGGTCTGAATAGGAATGGCCCCCATAGACTCCTGTGTTTGAACGCTTGGCCCATAGGGAGTGGCA
This sequence comes from Peromyscus maniculatus bairdii, assembly GCF_049852395.1. Taxonomy (NCBI): domain Eukaryota; kingdom Metazoa; phylum Chordata; class Mammalia; order Rodentia; family Cricetidae; genus Peromyscus; species Peromyscus maniculatus. The sequence continues at coordinate 83,493,182 of NC_134863.1, read as the reverse complement.
CTATTAGGAGGTGTGGCCTTGTTGGAGGAAGTGTGTCACTGTGGAGGGCTGTGAGGTCTCAGATGCTCAAGCTATGCCCAGGGTGGCTCACTGTCTCCTTCTGCTGCCTGCAGATCAAGATGTAGAACTCTCCGCTATCTCTCCAGCTCCACGTCTGCCTGCATGATGCCATGTTTCCTGCCATAATGGACTAAACCTCTGAATTGTAAACTAGTCCCAATGAAATGCTTTCCTTTATAAGAGTTGCTGGGGTTATGGTGTCTCTTCACAGCAATAGAAATCATAAGTGACAACCAACCCCCTAGTATCACCTACAAGTTTTCTATTTTATAGTCTTCCTTAATTATCAACGTTACAAAAGATCTTGGTTTACTGTTTAGTGGTGGCTGCACCCGCAGTCCATTGACTGTGCAATAGTTCCTTTCCAGAGCCCTAAAATTAACATTGTAACCAAGAACCTGAATTCTGAGAAGCAATAGCCATGGTTACACTTTCTTTTCCACTAAGCTGACATTCATGGTTTTGGGGACCTGTGGTTCAGTGTCCAAAGGACAATTTCAGGATCTAGGAATCCGAGACTCTCTTAAGTGAATCCATGCATGAAATAAAGTAACTAGTGTTTTCTGATATAGCTGTCTGGATGTTATTAGTGTTTATGGATACATCAGTACAAGCTTTTAGATTCATTACAGCGGCAAAACATGAAAGAGCAGGCAGAGAAAAAGGTCAACACTTTCAACCTAAGACAAAGTGCAACTGTCCTGTTTTTATACATGTCAAATCACTGAAAATCAGTATGATGTACAGATTTTTGGGGGGAGAAGGGGAACAACTCATATACTTAACTGCACAAAGGAATATAAATCCCTGCACATTTCTTTGATAAACAGTAAAATGTACATTCTCCAACCTTATCAATATGTCCTGCGAAGAACTTACACTCCAGATATATTTGAAAAGGTAATTTGGTATTTATTCATTTGCATGGTATTTTTGACATATTAAAAGACAAACAACATATGCATGGCCCTGTTTCCAACTCCTACACAGCAAAAGAAAACCACAAATGAAGACTTGGAGCACATTCCTCTCAGAGAATGCTGCTAAGATCCCTGGCTGTCAGTAGTGCAATTCGGCCTGTCTTGAACCTTTCTCAAGAAGTGATGCTGAAATATTACCAACATCTTGCTAAGTACCACTGTAAGTTGGGACATAAATTCAGTAAGTATATGAATGTTTCTATGTATGCAGCTATTTCTGGAAGGCCATACTCAAAGGAGTATGGCTTCAGACCATGGGGAGGCAGTCTCCACACTTCCCACTGGAGTATGACTCACTCTCTTTTCTTGCTTGTTGATTGTTCAATTCACAAACTCCTTGAGTACAGTGCTTGTGGATACCCATCCATGAGCTACAGAATATGGGCTCATCACCAGCGGCAGCTGGAATTAACTGGGCAAGTGTTTTTAAAAAAATGTGTTTATTGCTGGCCTAGTAGCACACACCTATAATCCCAATACTTGGGAGGCAGAGGCAGGTAGGCTCCCTACCACGGGTCCTAAACCAGACTGGCCTACGAGTTCTAGGTCATACAACAAAAACAAACAAAAAAACCTGTTATTGGGTGCTGTCGGATGATCTGTATGTCAAATGCTCTGATTGCTCAATAAATAAAACACTGATTGGCCAGTGGCTAGGCAGGAAGTATAGGCAGGACTAACAGAGAGGAGAAAGGAGGGAACAGGAAGACAGAGGGAGACACTGCCAGCCACCACCATGACAAGAAGCATGTGAAGATGCCAGTAAGCCATGAGCCACGTGGCAAGGTATAGATTTATGGAAATGGATTAATTTAAGCTATAAAAACAGCAAGAAGCCTGCCACGGCCATACAGTTTGTAAGTAATATAAGCGTCTGTATGTTTATTTTATTAGTGGGCTGTTGGACTGCTGGGGCTTGGCAGACCCGGAGAGAAAACTGTCCGACAAAGCTGTAACAGCTATAAACACAGGCAGCACAAGACTTTTGCTGTAACACTGCTCCTTTGGCTACTCAACTGTACGGTTCTTGTGTGTGAACTTCACGCATGACAACCTTGTGTCAGTGTCAGCCATCAACAGGCCTGGAGCGTTCACGGACAGAAGTGTGAAAATCAAAACATCTGAGATGATGGGCAGTGTCACAGAGGAAGCAGGCACAGAAGGGGTCTGGAGTCCAACCCAGGGACACGGGGATGTGCACACCACTCCTATTCTGTGATCTCAACTTTCTCTCTGCCTGCAGCCTTAGCTGACTAAAGCGGGTTCTGCTTGTGAGAGACTCTATATCGCTCTGGCTGCCTTGCTTACAGTTTGTTTTAGATTGTGCATCAGAACAGGAAGATCGCTCATCTAATCCTGTGCACCAGTGAAGCCCATGCATTTCTCTTTATCTCCACCTTTCAACCTCTTTTGCTAAAGGGTGGAAGATATGAAAACAATTCAAAGAATCAGTTTTATAAGCAAATTATTTTAGGAAGCCTATGATTGATTTCTCATGAAGTCACATCATAGTCATATAAAATACATTTTCAGGGGTGTAACCAACCAAAAGAAAGATGGCATCTTCCAAGACCCCTTGTACCCACCTCAAACATTCACAAAACTTCTATGACCTACACAGGTGCTGTCACTCAGGCAAGATGAATGGTTTACACACAAGCTTTCATTTTGGGCTGGGAACGTGGCTCAGTAAGAAGAGTACAGGGCTTCAGATTCACCCCTAGGACCGTGAGAGTCTTCCTGAGCACACAACTCTTACCCTCGAGAGCAATGAGCCTGACCTCACAGAAGGGAAAATCTCCTAAGAGCATAGCTTATAATTAATACAGTACACAATGTCAACTGAGGGCCCAGTGGGTATGTGCTTAAATATCTGAATTAACACTGATTCTTCAAAAGCATGTGAGGATCTGTCATTACATACACTTAGCATGTATTAAAGAGAAAATCAGCTTGACACCAAAAATAACTATCACCTTTATCAAGTAAATAAAAACAAAAACTTCATTTATTTGCAATTTCCAGAAGGTAATATACATAAAGACTCAATGTTGTATACAACAGATGTGTAACTAACCACACACACAAAATGAATATGTACTGAATTTTCAGAAACAAAAGTTAAAATAAATAGCAACAATAAAACTTTGGAAAAAATAACACATTTTAGTTGTGGAAAATATGATTCTTAATTATATACAGTTCATATGTAATAAAAGGCCATCTCCTCTTTTCAGATTGCACAAAACTTGGGACCAGTAAAAGCATATTTTCCGGCATGTGACTCTGTAATCGCAGGCCCGTTTGTGATTAACTCCAGGATAAAAACACGTACATTCATAGTATCGTAGAAGATATGCAGTACTGTGTGAGAAAGACCGCCCTCTCAGCTCACGTTGACCTGCAGTAACCCTACAGAGGCTATACAGGAAATTTCACAAAAAGAAATCTCAAATAATTATTGTGCCCACTTCATGCTGAATCAACAGCCAAAAATGGGCTTCTAAGTAAACATGGTTGTCGCTGGATATTTTTAATACTTCAAAGATCTTTTCGTTGTCCTGGAAAACATTTGACTTGATGACTAGCAATCTCAGCACAAGAAAAAGCCAGGCGAAATGAAGCTAGCTTTGGCTTTCCTGTCTCCTCTATGCAGGATGATCTCCGACAGGAGTTGACAGAGAAAAGCACTAGCCTCGGCTCCTTGCAAGCAGTCCTCATCAGGAGGGTCACTACATTATTGAGAATCTTACTTATGCTCATTGAAAAGAAACAACAGTAGCAACATATCCATTTACATTATGGCACAGCCCTCAACTTTGAGAAAAATACATTTTAGGGAGCCAGAAAAATTGCACAAACCGTAGGAACAACCTGAAAACCTCCTGGTGAAAAACACCAGTCTCTAGGGCAATAAAAAAATACGTGTGGGCTCAATACAAATATTTACATTCAGAACAGAAGCTAGGGTAGCTACTAAGTTGCTCGATACCAGCCAGTCACAGGTTATTTCCAAAGTGTGTCCACAGGAGCTGTGACACTGGATGCATAGAACACAGTGAAGACGCGGTCCTTCAGTCTGCTGCCTGTTCAACCGAACTTGCCATCATGAAGGCTGCACCGCATGTCTGCACCTTAAGCACTGCTGATCTCACTCATCTGCTCCACCACCTGTCCTAGAATCTCATCCACCACATCAACGTCATAGTTGACTTGCTGAAGATCCAGATCAGGCACAATCATAGCTAGCAGCTGTCCTACATTGACTCGAAGAGAACGAAGTTTGAGGCTGCAAACACAAGTATTAACTGATTAGGTGAGCACCGCAATATAAATGACTTCTCTTATGGGACTTAAAAATTAAAAGTGAAAATACAGAAACCTCTGTGGAATAATATAGAATAAAATGAAAAGTAGAAACTCCCTCAAAAACTGGATTTAATTCAATAACCAAATGACTCATCAGATGCTAGGCTAAATCCAAGTAGAATGTTTCATTAAACTAGAGGCTCTTAAGATAACCTGGACTAGAAAAACACACAAATTAGATGTTAGTTCCAATTTGCTGTCACCTAGGAAGACAGCAATAAGTGAGAACACAAAGAACTAAAACACCGAGCTTTGAATTTCACCTTCTATTGGAGGAAAATAACCTGAACTGTACTTTACTTATGTTAGGAAAAAATTCTGTGGTCAAGTAAGTACCCAAAACCATGGCTTGAATATTACGAAGCGGGCTTTGTTCACCCGTGAGACAGACTTCTCTAATGTGTGTCCTAGTAGGTTAACTGTTAAGCTGGTACAGCCTAGGCCGCCTGAGAGCAGCTTCAACAGTCAGGCTGGTCTGTGTCAGTGTCTAAGGTGCAGGAGTCAGGATGGATGCCAGCAGCAGCCTTCTGCCTCAAGCTCCTGCTCTGACTCCCCTCTTGGAAGGATTGCAACCTGGAAGCTTAAGCCAAACACTCTTTACTCCCAAGTTGCTTTTGGTCATAGAAGAAGCCAACTGAGATCAGGTGATAATTCATTTATTGTTTAGACCTGTAGATCTTACACAGAACCCTGCACCCACGTAGTAAATAGCTGAGATCCTGTATCAAAAAGAACAAAACTCACCACCATCACCTAAAGTTAAACAAAAGCCCAAACCTGAATACTCAGCTCTCACTAAGGTAGTTATCCATTGTTCTGGCCCACTTTTAATGGAGTCCTAGGTCATGGTCATGGTGAAATTCAGCCCAGTGTTCATTTTTTTTTTTTTACCCAAATAACCCAAACCATTTCCTATCCCTTAATTTAGCAACTTGAAGCAATGTTCCTTCTCTTAACCTTCCATATCAGCAGCTCTGCCAGGACCACAATGTGTGCAGTGACTATGGAGAAGAGTGTCTCCGGAGCGTGTGTGAGCAGAGGTAACTGGTGAGCAGACAACCCCCACTCTGCAAACAAGCTCCAATACCTTTCCCCGTCCACACAACTGACGGATTCCTCAGCATTGCTTGAAGTTGAAACATCTGCTCCTGCCGGCTGACTCGTGGACTTCAACTGTTCAATTTCAGTTTTGAGTTCTTCACACTGCGAATGAACATGTGATTTTTCTATTTCCAATAACTGAACCTGACAAAAAATACAGTTTATAAGCATAAAATTTTAAAAATACAGTCCAAGTGCAAGTCTAAGTGAAGAAATGTAAAGAACCACCCTGATAAAATTACCAGCTGCTAAAACACTCCAGCAAAGTTTTTGTTTTCTTTTTTCTTTTCTTTCTTTTTTTTCCGAGACAGGGTTTCTCTGTGTAGTTTTGGTGCCTGTCCTGGATCTTGCTCTGTAGCCCAGGCTGGCCTTAAACTCAGAGATCCGCCTGGCTCTGCCTCTCGAGTGCTGGGATTAAAGGCGTGCACCACCACCATCGGCTACCTTTATTTTCTGGGGCTGGGAATATAGGGTCTTGCTCTTATAGGAAACCCATCACTGAGCTACATTCTAGTGCTCAGTAACTTTTCATTAAACAAGTTTCATTTGCTTAAAGTGTTAATGACCATTTGACACACTGTAAGTGGACCCTAGAAAAGTGAAACACCAAGATGTTAATGCTGTTGTTTGAAAAGGCTCTCATTTCATCCACTTAATATTATTAATTACAGTAAAAGCTTGTATTAACTTGCTTGTGTTTTATCATTTAACACAATAACCTATCATTCAGAGTGCATACAGGGCTGGAAAGATGGCTCATTGGTTAAGAGCACTGGCTGTTGGCAGTTCCCGTTCCAGGGGAATCCACACTCTCCAGGCACCAGGCACCCACCAGGTACAAACACATACATAGAGAAAACACCTATACACATAAAATAATAAAGTAAAAAAAAAACTTAAAAAGCTAACGTTACATTGGATGTGGTGGCACACACCTTAATATAGTATTTAGAAGGGAGAGACAGGTAGATCTCTCTGAGTTTGAGGCCAGCCTGGTCTACACATCAATTTCCAGGACAGCCAGGGCTACACAGTAAGACCCTATCTTAAAAATAAAATACTTTGCAAATCTGAAGTAGGACATATGCACAGGCTACCATTCATAGCTAATGCTTTTCTTTTTCCTCCGAAGAAAACACCTTCAGTAACTGTATTTTCCAGGCATCGATTAGCCCAGCAGCATATAAACACTGCTTTCCTGCAGCCTGGAAGACACACGTGCCATGACTGGACCTGAGGAGCCATCTCAGACCACACTTACTGTACACAAGGAGTCTGTGTCTGAACTGTAGAGTTGCCATTTGATTGGACTTTATTATGTTGCTTGCACTCAGAGGTCTCCTCCATAAAAGGAGGGTACTACTGGCTACCCCACATGGTTGTTAAAAGGTGTACTAGTTTTACACACCAAATTCTGACTATACTGAGTAAGTTACTCAGTCAAAGCAATACCCCACTCACTACAGGACACTCAACCACCATAACTGACCATTGCCCACTGTTTTCTAGTACTCTCAAACCTCTTTTTTTGCGGGCAGGGGGGATGGAAGGCCAAGGAGGGGAGACAGAGTCTTATGTAGCCCAGGCTAGCCTCAAACTTACCATGTAGTGAGGATGACCTAGAACTCCTGATCTCTGACTCCATATCCCAAGTGCTAGGACTACAGGTATTTACCAGAGCTGGTTTAATACATAGCATTAATTTATTTTACTTTTTTGTTCATTGGCGTGTGTACGTGGAAGCCTGAGGCAGACATTACTAACTCTTGCCTTTCATTTACTGAGGCCGCATCTCTTGACCCTAGAGCTTGCGAACCCCAGATTAAACTGCCACACCCACTGGGCTTTTATGTAGGTGGTGGGATGTGAACTTCAGTTCCTATGCTTATAAGGCAGGGGCTTTATTCACTGAACCATCCTGTCAGTCCCTATTTTAGACGTGTCTAAGAATCGAACAGCGTCTCCGTACCCCTCCAGCTGCCAGAGGCCCTCTCCGGTCAAGGCACCCGAGGGCTGCTGACTGGCGGCGCTCACCTCACTTTTATACTGGTCCCTCTCCACGATGCACTTGTCCAGCTGTCTGAACACGTCGTCCAGCTGCACAGCCATCTCGTCCATCTCGCTCTTACTCTCGCTGCTGCCGGAGCACTGGCTGCACTCAGTCTTCACGTGCTGCAGGGTGCTGCACTGCTTCTTCAGCCTCTCGATCTCTTCCAAAGCTTGCTGATACTGGGACCCCACAGGGTCCGGGCTTTCCGACTTCCCGTTAACACTTGCAAGCACAAACACAGCGTCGGTTTCGGTGGACTGGTGGCAGGTCTCCTTCTTCACGCATTTGTCATTCATCTCCAGGATCCTCTGCTGGAGCACTTTGATCTCATCAGTGTACATCTCACACTGTCTCTTGTAGTCATCCCTCTCCTGTGTGACGGAAAGCAGCTCACTCCTCAGCTCCTGTAACTGACGGCCAGCATCATCCGCTGACCTCTCCAGGGCCTCCTGCACCTTGGCTTCAGCACTTACACAGGAGGACAGTGTCACTGGGTCACTCGTCGCACCCGGCTCGTCGTCAACACTCTCCTCCTTTTTAACAATTAAACCTGGCGCGTCAGTCTGCGTGGAGCCGACAGCAGTGCCCAGGTCGCACTTGGAGGTGGAGGTGCTCGTTGCACTGGCCTGGGCACAGGGTTCAGGGCTGCCTACAAGTTCAACCTGCACAGCACTCTGTTCAGAGTGGCTCTGCTCCGACTTCACTTCAACATCGAGGTCGACCGCAGGTTTCGGGGTACTGTTCTCTTCTAAGATGATGACATCTTCATCATCATCATCTTTGTAAGGTTTTGAATTTTCAAAGGGAGGATTATTTAATCTCCGAGTCTTTGCATTCAGAATTGATGAACGAGTACTAAGTCTCCGTTTCAGGCTGGAAGAAATTATAGACATAAAATGTAAGTTTGTAAAACATGGGCATGACAAACAAACAAACAAAAATTTTACCAGGCGGTGGTGGCGCACACCTTTAATCCCAGCACTAGGGAGGCAGAGCCAGGCAGATCTCTGTGAGTTCGAGGCTAGCCTGGGCTACAGAGTGAGTTCTAGGACAGGCTCTAAAGCTACACAGAGAACCCTGTCTTGAAAAACAAACAAACAAAAAAACATGGGCTTGATAGAATACAACTCTCCCTGTTGCTGTGTCAAAATATTTGACAAAAGCAATTTAACATGAGAAGGGGTCATTCAGCTCACAGTGTGAGGACAGTCACCGTGGGAAGAGGTCACGTGGTACAGGGTGAGGACACAGTCACCGTGGGAAGAGGTCACGTGGTACAGGGTGAGGACACAGTCACCGTGGGAAGGGGTCACGTGGTACAGTGTGAGGACACAGTCACCGTGGGAAGGAAGCCATAGCAGCAGGAGGTTCGATGGGGATGGACACGTGGAGCTGGGACCCCCCCCACATCTTGGCAGAACCGGCAGAAAGTAGGGCCAGCTACACACCCTCACGTCTGTCCCCCGTGAGGCACGACTCTTCAGTTTCAGTCTTCTAAACCAGCTCCACTAAGGACTCAGTGCTCAAAGGACTTGAGTGATCATTCCAACAAAGCACTGAACAACTCTCTAATTATCATGAAATTCTAAGACATGCCCAGCTTGACTTTTTCAATGTCACACTATTCAGTCCTAATGCTGAATTAATGATACAAATTATTTTCTCCTTTTACTATTAGGAAATAATTGACTACTGAGATATCTCTCTCTGTTTTTGTTTGTTTGTTTTCCTTCAAGGCAGGGTTTCTCTGTGTAACAGCCTAGCTGTCCTGGAACTCACTCTGTAAATGAGGCTGGCTTCGAACTCACGGTGATCCACTTGCCTCTGCCTCTTGAGTGCTAGGATTAAAGGTGTGAGCCACCACTGCCGGGCTCTTTTGGGTTTTCAAGACAGGGTTTCTCTGTGTAGCCCTGGAACTCATTCTGTAGATCAGACTAGCCTGAACTTAAGAGATTCACCTGCTTCTGCCCCCCAAGTGCTGGGATTAAAGGCGTGCACCACCACAGCTCACCACTGATCTGTTTAGAGTACCAATTGTCTAAGCTGACAAACATCTCTTCACGGGTGGTTTCCAAGCACTACAATAAATACAAGGCCTAAATCAGAACCCTTCTTGAAACCAACAGTGATCAAAACCCAACAGATTCTCTATTATTGTGTGTTGAGAGCTAGTCTAATCCAAGATTTTCACTGAAATATTGCGAAGCAATGTAGTTCCTTGTCTAAAATCAGGAATGAGCTTGGTAGAGCCAGTAATGGCCTGGGGCCAGGCAGGACCTTAGGGGGCTGTGGATGCTAGGAACCCAACTCCTCCTACTGTACAGGGTGATGACCCTCAGTCCTCAGGTTGCTGTGTGCAATCTGAATGTTCCCCTTGTGTATTACTGTCTGACTAGCTTCCTACTGAAGCTAGTCCTTCCCATTTCCCCTTTCAGGAAAACCTGTACATAAGATGTTGTACTGAGCTATATGCCTGCTTGGCATAAGACATAGCTTGTGCCAGACCTCCTGACCTCAGTTTTCCTTTCTTCTTCACCTTCCCATCTGCTGCCCACCTCCCACTTAGGACCCCATCATTGAAGGATGACCTGCTGGCCCAAGTCAATTTCATATAAAATGATTCCTCCAAATTGGAAATTGTCTTGAGGCTGGGGAGATATCTTAGGAGGTTAAGAGTACTTGCTGTTTAAGAATGAGGACCTGATGCCAGGTGGTGACGGCACACGCCTTTAATCCCAGCACTTGGGAGGCAGAGGCAGGCAGGCCTCTGTGAGTTCCTGGCCAGCTTGGTCTACAAAGTAAGTTCCAAGACAGCCAGAGCTGTTGCACAGAGAAACCATGTCTTGAAAAACTAAAAAAGAAAGAATGAATGGAGACCTGAGTCCACATCCCCAGCACCCAAGGGGAGAAGCTGAGCAGATGCTGCAATGCCAGCACTGAGCACTAGAGGGTGGAGACAGAGACTAGGGACTCAGTGATGCTGTAACAGACTCCTCAATCAGCCTATCAGACTGCACAGAAAGGAAAAAGCTGGCTGAGCACTAGCATTCACTGCGTCTGAGTCCTGACCCTAGATGCCATGTGACAACATGCAACAAGTCCTGCTGCCACAACTTCCCTGGTGATGGACTGTACCCCAAGCTGAGCCACAATGAACCTTCCCCAGTTGTCCTTTCTCTTTAATTTTAAAAATTTTATATACATGATATATATATAGTGTTTTGTCTAAATGATATGTCTGTATATCACATGCATACAATACCCATGGAGGCCAGCAGGGGACGTCAGATTCCCCTGGGAATCCTAACTGGACAGGCGGCTAGTGCTCTTACTCGCTGAGCCATCTCTCTAGGCCCCTTAGGTGGCTTTTGTCAGGGTGTTTTATAACAAGGACAGAATAAGTAACTAAGATGGTCACTGGCCATTATAAAGGCAGTGATTTTTATACTACATACTGTTAACAGGTCCCAGACTTTGACACAACTGACACCACATCAGAGGCGCCATTCTGAAAATCTGCCAAAAAAGGAACAGAAGAGCTACTCCATCAAACACTAAGTCCACAGTTCCAGGAAAGATCTACTCCATCAAAGACTAGGTCCACCGGTCCAGGAAAGATCTACTCCATCAAAGACTAGGTCCACCGGTCCAGGAAAGATCTACTCCATCAAAGACTAAGTCCACAGTTCCAGGAAAGATCTACTCCATCAAAGACTAAGTCCACAGTTCCAGGAAAGATCTACTCCATCAAAGACTAAGTCCACAGTTCCAGGAAAGATCTACTCCATCAAAGACTAAGTCCACAGTTCCAGGAAAGATCTACTCCATCAAAGACTAAGTCCACAGTTCCAGGAAAGATCTACTCCATCAAAGACTAGGTCCACCGGTCCAGGAAAGAGCTACTCCATCAAAGACTAGGTCCACCGGTCCAGGAAAGATCTACTCCATCAAAGACTAGGTCCACCGGTCCAGGAAAGATCTACTCCATCAAAGACTAGGTCCACCGGTCCAGGAAAGATCTACTCCATCAAAGACTAGGTCCACCGGTCCAGGAAAGATCTACTCCATCAAAGACTAGGTCCACCAGTCCAGGGAAAGTCCCCACATGCACTACCCTTGCTTTTTTGCTTCTGTAGTTCTGCTTCTTGCTAACTACACTTGCTAACTCAAGTGTGTCAACCAGGGTGTGGTTTCTGTGGCTTGTGACAACAGGCAGGTGCTCACACAAACTATATAGCCCTAGGTCTCCCATGCTTCTTGCTTTGAGATGGGGTATATAAAAGCCTACAACTCTTACTCTGTAGCTCCAAGCACACCTTAGTTACCCAAGGAGCTAGGATTATAGGCCTCTGCCACCAACCCAGCAAGAGGTAGAGATCTGATCAAAGCACGCACCCACATCCATGTGCCTGTAAAATCTTGCTTTTCCCCCCTAAAACAACAGTTTACATAGGCTGGCCTCAACTCTCCACAGGCAAACATGAACTTCCTGTGTGCTGAGATTACCAGTATGTGCTATTATAGCTCTCAGTTAATGGTTTTTAGCTAACTTAACTATGTTGTTGAAGACAGTAGGGAAAATCCTTGAGAATTTTCACATTCACATGAACTCTAATTTCTTAGAATTGCATTATTGCTGAACAAGAGACACCACTAACCTGCTGCTCTCAGGTTCAGACTGAGGTGAAACAAGGTGGTTACTTATAAGCCTTGTTGTAAAGGGACTCCCGACTTCTGAAAGATGTGGTCTTGGAAGACTCTCCTTCATAGGAGAAAAGCTCTGACTTGAAACACTTGTTGGATACAATAATTCAGGATTAATCTGTTGGAGGAAAAAAGAAAAAGGACCTTAAAGGAACTATTTCAATGTAATAGTTACCAAACACAAGATACATACAATCCATTTTCCTTTTACCTCGGAAGATACTGAGAATCATCCTAAGCATGTGGATCTCACTTTTTTTTTTTTTTAAGATTTATTTATTATTTATACAGTGTTCTTCCTGCATGTATATCTTCGAGCCAGAAGAAGGCACCAGATTTCACTATGCATGGTTGTGAGCCACCATGTGGTTGCTGGGAATTTAACTCAGGACCTCTGGAAGAACAGCCAGTGCTCTTAACCGCTGAGCCATCTCTCCAGCCCCACATGTGGATTTCTTTTGCTAATTAGAAATGGGTAAATGGACCAGTCAACTAATCCAGCCTGCTACGAGGGTGGCATGGTTTCACATCTTATTATTGTTTGTATACGTGCACGGATATGGCTGTGTGTGCATGTGTGCACATGTGGACTCAAGCTTGTGGAGGGCAGAGGCCAATGCTGGCTGTCTTCCTCACTCACTCTCCACCTCACGTTTGACATAGGGTCTCACTGAACCTGAAGCTTGCCCATTTGGCTGGAATCGCTGGCCAAAAACCTTCTGGAAACACCTGTCTCGGCCTCCCAAGCCCTGGGTCACACACACTCACTATCAGCCGTTTACTCCTGGGTGCCAGGCAGCCGCGCCTCAGCTCCTCACCCATGCACAGTGTGCTCTTAGCTGCCCGAGCCATCTCTAGACTCCAGTGTGCCAGTAAGGAGATAAACAAAGCACACACACGAGACAGCCTCTAAGTGGCCACAAAGGCAAAGAGATTCGCTAGGCTGTGAACCTCACACACACACAGCTTAGAAAACAGAACAAAAACATTCTTTTGAGAAACTGGAATCAAAGTGAAAATAATCATACAGTACTTTCAAAATCAAAGTCATCCCACTGTTCTTCTCCCAAGTCCTGTACTCCCCACACCACACGAGAAAGCATTGCAATGCAATTACAAGTAAACGTACACCCCAGGCAGAACAAAACTTCCTGTCCAAGAAATATTTACAGTCAGCCAAAATATCCCACCCAGCCTACCCATAGCTTATCAGACTGCCTGGCCTCCACCTCACGACTCCCTTGTCAGCCTCCCCCACATACAGCTCTCTAATAACAAGATTCTTTGAAATCCAATCCCGGCTGCCCTTATACCAAGTGGTGGAGCTGTCCACTGGAGCCAAGTCAACCTACAGGAGCCATACCCTTAAAGAAAACTGACCCATGGGACTAGAGATGGCTCAGTGGTGAAGAGCACTGGCTGCTCTTATAGAGGACCCTGGTCCAATTCACAGCCCCCACACAGCAGCTCACAGTTGTCTGTAACTCCAGTTCTAGGAGATCCAACACCCTCACATGGACATTCATGCAGGAAAAACAAAAACAAAAAACTCCAATGCATATAAAAAATTAAAGGGAGTTTTAAAAAAAAAGCAAGAAAGGGAAAAGGAAACCTGACTCCCCAGTGCCATCCGTGGCTGACGAGGGGGAGCTGACTGTCTGACCTTGTGCTGACAGTCACCGAGCTCTCAACTCACTCCTCCTCCTGGCCCTCTGTCCTCATCGTCTTCCCACCACCTCTTCCCTGATGTTTCCTCAACGTGAGGGGAATGAGGATGAGATCCATGCCCCGTTTATGGTTGTGCACTCCACAGACATTTATTCTCCTCATTTCAGCAATTCTGAGTGCCTGACAAGATTTGGAAAGGCTGCCTTACCTCGATGATACACCACTAAGTATTAATAGGACAGTCTGAAGACGCTGTTGGGCTAGGAAGACTTGGGGAAAAGAGTAAGAATGGGCCCCAAAAAGAAAGAGTGTGAAAGCAACAAGTCCCTCTCAACTGGTTATAAAAGCCCAAAACTTTAGAATTCAGCATCAGTTACACCAAGTACTTCTAAAAATTAAGACAGACATAAAATGGAAGGATTCATTACCCGAGGGATCATTTCCAGGTGTCTGATCCTGTATTTCTCCTTGCTGCTTTAAAAGAAAGATGAAAAATGAACATCTTGATATTTAGCCTATTAATATTTCCACAATCCTATTTTCAAATGATATATCTATTTCACTACCAAGTTACTCAAATATCTACAATAAACTTAGCTTTGATTTCATTATGATCACTGGTAAACATTTAGACTATGGAGTACCCCCACCCCATACACATTCCCTCCTTTAATTAAAAAAACAAGAAAAAACCTTACTAACACTTAACGTCTGCCTGAGCCACAGATCATAAACAAAGATATTAAAGGCTTTAAAGTGGTTTCATTATTTCCAAAACCACTCTAAAATTATGTAAATACTAGCAGACCATGGGTGTGTGTGTGTGTGTGGTGACTCGGTTAGCAAGGTGCCTGCTGAGCAAACCTGAGATGAGAAACCAAGCTCAAATGCCCTAGACTCCGAGTACAAGCTGGGCACGACACACATCTAACCCCAGTGCTGCAGAGGTGGAGCCTGGAGGGGCCCTGTCCTTCACTGGCAGGCCAGTCAAGCTAAAAAAAACAGGACGGGAGAGCCTGGTGCAATGCTGCACACCTTTAATCCCAGTACTTGGGTGGTGGAGGCAGGAGGATTTCTGTGAGTTTGAGGACAGCCTGGTCTACATAGAAAGTTCTAGGCCAGATGGGGTTACATAGTAACACCCTGTCTCAAAACAAAAACAAATAAAAAGAGCACAAATGAAGACAGCTGACACTGACCTGGTCTCCCCCTCCCCCCCACATCCATGTAACACACACAAAACGTTCTTAGCCTTCTATGTCCAGTGCATTACGTAACTGCTCCATAGCTCATCTCCGATTCCTGTTTACCCCTAGTCACACTGCGTGAGCCGTACAAATGACTGACTGTACCCACGTACTAGTCTTACCACCCGGCGAAGACTGATTATAGAAATGACCTCCTTCATGAAACTTCCTGGTCCATACCATTCCTGCCGTCCCTGGCCAGGCCAGAAGAACTCTCCTTTGAGCTCGTAACACAGGACTGTGCCCTTTACAGACAGACTTCACCTGTTTTAATGCATGTATGTTCTGCCTGCATGTCTGCCTGCGTACCACATGTGTGCACTGCCCTAGGAGGTCAGGAGGATGCTGGGTCCTCTGAGACTGGAGTGTCAGGTGGCTATGAGCTCCCACATGGGTGCCAGGAGTCAAATCTGCATCCTCTGGGAAACAGCTTTTTAACCTCGAGCCATCTCTCTGGGCCAGGCTCATCAACTTCTCAGTGTTAATGTACATGGCACCCTTTCTGTCAAGACGGAGGCCCCTAACAGGAGTGTTTCTGCACTGCTCATCTAACACAGCCCCAAACGCCAAATTCTTCTCAGCAGAGCACATGCAGCTGGGCCAGCAAACCTGGGTCCTCACAGCACACACTGACACAAAAGCAGCACTACCAGTGCTCTTCACGGGATTACTGCTCACCACTCTACCACACTGCACACACCAGTGCTCTTCACGGGATCACTGCACACCACACTACCACACTGCACACACCAGTGCTCTTCATGGGATCACTGCACACCACACTCTACAACACTGCACACACCAGTGTTCTTCACGGGATCACTGCTCACCACACTACCACACTGCACACACCAGTGCTCTTCACGGGATCACTGCACACCACTCTACAACACTGCACACACCAGTGTTCTTCACGGGATCACTGCTCACACTACAACACTGCACACACCAGTGCTCTTCACGGGATCACTGCACACCACTCTACAACACTGCACACACCAGTGCTCTTCACGGGATCACTGCACACCACTCTACAACACTGCACACACCAGTGTTCTTCACGGGATCACTGCTCACACTACAACACTGCACACACCAGTGCTCTTCACGGGATCACTGCACACCACTCTACAACACTGCACACACCAGTGCTCTTCACGGGATCACTGCTCACCACACTCTACCACACTGCACACACCAGTGCTCTTCACGGGATCACTGCTCACCACTCTACAACACTGCACACACCAGTGCTCTTCACAGGATCACTGCTCACCACACTACAACACTGCACACACCAGTGCTCTTCACGGGATCACTGCTCACCACACTACCACACTGCACACACCAGTGCTCTTCACGGGATCACTGCTCACCACACTACAACACTGCACACACCAGTGCTCTTCACGGGATCACTGCTCACCACACTACCACACTGCACACACCAGTGCTCTTCACGGGATCACTGCACACCACACTCTACAACACTGCACACACCAGTGCTCTTCACAGGATCACTGCTCACCACACTACAACACTGCACACACCAGTGCTCTTCACGGGATCACTGCTCACCACACTACCACACTGCACACACCAGTGCTCTTCACGGGATCACTGCTCACCACACTCTACCACACTGCACACACCAGTGCTCTTCACAGGATCACTGCTCACCACTCTACAACACTGCACACACCAGTGCTCTTCACGGGATCACTGCACACCACACTCTACAACACTGCACACACCAGTGCTCTTCACAGGATCACTGCTCACCACACTACCACACTGCACACACCAGTGCTCTTCACGGGATCACTGCACACCACACTCTACAACACTGCACACACCAGTGCTCTTCACGGGATCACTGCTCACCACACTCTACAACACTGCACACACCAGTGCTCTTCACGGGATCACTGCTCACCACACTCTACAATACTCACGTCTTTTTGTAGGTTTTTTCATACGTGGGATGGACCAAGTCCTCATCTTCAGGTTCTTCTGGAACTTCACAGTTTCTAAAAACAAGGATGACAGGAGGGTCACGCGTCAGCAGCCTCACCTGCCCCTCCCCCAGTGCTGTCTGCCTCTCAGGAAGGGCACTGCCGTCTGGTTGGTACCTGAACTGTGGGTCAGGGTTATTGTAGCAGTACCATTTCTCTGGAAGCTGATCTATTCCATCTGGTAATTTTCGCCACTTTAGACAAGAATCACACTGAACCCATGTCTGATCAGGGCGCTTCCTTTAACAAAACAAAAACAAAATATTAAAATGGAATTATGGATTCAAGTATTCCATTTATTTTCTACATTGTTTCCACACTAAATATTTCCTTATCTCCAATCCTGAAAACTGTGTGATCAAACTGTATTTAATGTATAATGAAGTTTTTAAAGTGGGCAACTTTGCAGAGTTAAGGTCACATACCGTTTTAATAGAACAAATGTCTCTTTACTCCTAGCCCTTGGAAGGCAGAAGAATGTCAGTAAGTTCTAGGCCACCCAGGGCTATAATGAGGCCCTGTCTTGGGAGGTGAGGGTGGGAGGTGGTGATAGTGTACACTTTTAACCCCAGCACTTGGTAGGCAGCAGAGGAAGGCAGATCTGAGTTGAGGCCAGCCTGGCCTACAGACCAAGTTCCAGGACAGCCAGGGCTACCTAGAGAAACCCTGTCTTGAAAGACAAGGAGGAAAGTGAGGGAGAGGGGGAGGGAGGTTGTCTTAGGAAGAGGTGTACACAGCCAGCTAGAGAGAGAACTCATTGGATAAGAACAATTGCTTCTTTCTAGGAGACCCAAGTACAAGTCTCAGCACACACTTGTAATGCACAACCACCTGGGACTCCAGTTCCAGGGCATCCAACAGCGAGGTGGACACCAGACACTCATGAGCTACACAGACATGCAAGCAAAACAACCATATACTTAGGTAAAACATTTTAAAAAAATTATGAAGACACATTTTACACAGGACTTTCTTAAGGTTTTCAACTCTAGACTGACTTCAAACTCTGTAGACCAGGGTGGCCTCACCTCAGAGGCCCACCTACTTCGGCCTCCTGAATACTGAAATTAAAGGTGTATGTCACCATGCCCAGTTAGCTTCAAATTCTTCGTCCTCTATTCTCTGATCACTGAGTACTGAATCACAGAGCTGACTCACCAATAACATTTTCTTTGTTGTGAATGTTTGTGTGCACGTATGCTTGTGTGTGCACATGTGCTCGTGGAAGGCAGAGGTCGACCTGCAGTGTCTTTCTTTAGCAACACCATCCACCCTAGGTTTTTGAGGCAGTTCTCTCGTGGGCCATGTAGGCAAGGATTACAAGTGCATGTTCCCATGCCCAGCTGTCACACCTGGGTTCTAGAATCAAACTCAGATCCTCATACTTGCCAGCAAGCACTGTATTGCCTGAGCTATCTCTAGCCCCTCACCAATAACTTTTCAATAGTTTTAAACAGTGGGTAGAAGCAGAGAATGGGGCACACGCCTTTCATCCCAGCACTTGGGGGGCAAATTTGAAGCCAAAGTAAGCTTAATGGGTCCTTGTTGCAGGCCACAAGAGCTGAACTACAGCTCACTGGCATGCTTGCCCAGCATGGGCCCAGGGTGAAGCACAGATGCAGAACAGGTACTCTGTATAAACAAGGCCTCATGAACGTACAAGTTCAAATGAACTCAATGTTTACAAAATTAAGAAAGCAAACTAACCTAATAACCCTTGTTCCCTAAGATTTCTAGGATTCCAAATCCTGGCAAGGTCTTTCATACTCACAAAGGCACAGGCCCAGTATCTTTCTAATGTTGCCTATCACTGCACAGGGATTTTACTCACTGTTCATTTGTAGAATTATTAGTATGTGCTACATGTACTAATGAGCACATGCCAGGCATCATACTGTACAATTGTTTTTCTTTTACTTTATTGTTTCATTTTATATGTATGAGAGTTTTGCCTGCATGTATATCTATGCACCAGGTGAGTGCCTGGTGCCCAGAGAGGCCACAAGAGGGTGTAGGATTCCCTGGGACTGAGTTAGACTGTTGCTGAACCACCAGGTAGGTGGTGCTGGGAGTCAAAGCTGGGTCCTCTGGAACAGCTCTTAACACTGAGTAATCTCTCCAGCTCCAGGTCCTTCAACACCCTCTCCAGCCAGGAATACAAGTGGTGCACAAAAACATACATGCAGGCAAAGTACGCGTACACATGAAATAAATAGACATCCACTCACTACTGTGGCGTATGTTTATTTACTTTCTTGTGTGAGCCCTATGTTTGTGCAAACCCACAGATGCACCGTCACCTTTAAAAGGACCTAGCACTCAGTACTTACTGTATGTCTTCGACCGGCAAATTTAGAGGGTATTCTGCATTTTTCTTCACTTTCATTTCATTCCAGTAATCATTCAGCTTTTCTCCTAATGCTAGTATTGTAAGCCTTAAAAAAATAAATCATAACATTAATTCAAGAAAAAAATAAAACATCAATTCAAGATCAATTTTTTAAAAGTAAACATAAAACAAAGGTAATCTAACAATGATTATAACAATATTGTGAGCAGAAACAAAAACCTCCAATTGTATCACTAATAAAAACATTCAAGTATGCCACCTTTCTTTCTGCAAAGATTGTTGTCAATTCCTAGATTATTGGGGGGGGGTAATGCAAAAAGTGAGGGAAAGGGACAGGGAGGACTGGAGGCACAGCTCAGCAATAGTGCACTCATCTAATATGTACGAACACCCAGAAGAAAGAGCAGTAGGATACTAGGAGCTACCACTGCTGAGATGCACACTATTGTCTTAGTTGGGGTTTCTACTGCTGCGACAAAACACCATGACCAAAAAGCAAGTTGGGGAGGAAAGGGTTTATTTGGCTTACACTTCCAGATCATAGTCCTTCACTGGACTATGTCAAGACAGGAACTCAGGAATTCCTGGAGGCGGGAGCTGATGCAGAGGCCATGGAGGAGTGCTGCTTACTGGCTTGCTCCCCATGCTTGCTCAGCCTGTTTTCTTATAGAATCCAGGACCACCAGCCCAGGGATGGCACCACCCACCATGGGCTGGGCCGCCCCTCATTGATCACTAAATGAGAAAATGCTTTGCAGTGAGGTCTCACAGAGGCATTTCCTCAACTGAGGCTCCTTCTTCTCTGATGACTCTAGCTTCTGTCGAGTTCACACATAACTAGCCAGTACAGCTGCAAAGCAATATACCGAGAGAACCAGAAGACCCTTGCATTTCAATCCTAACTAATAAAGTCACTGTTTCACAGCTTTTTCTTTCTTTCTTTCTTTTCCCAATTTTTCATCCAGAAATTAACTATGTAGACCAGGCTGACCATGAACTCAAAGATAACACCTCTCCCTGCTTCTGAGAACTATCACCATGTAACTTATTCCCACTCAATGCCCGGCTGGAGGCTTTGTTTTGACCCCTCAGGAAGTGTTTCTGTCACCGATACACAGATGCCCTAATGACAGCTCATCTTCCTAAAGTCACACCTGTATCTTTTTATCATCACTCACATAACTCAAGCTATTGAACTACATTCCTTTCTTCTTAGTGGGAACACGGCTTCAAAGGATGTATATTAATATACAGTTAATATAATATATAATTATTATATAATTAATTATATCATTATATTATATTATTAATATATAAATTATATTATACTATATGATTATAATTATAAAATTAATTATATTATTATATAATTACTATAATATATAATATAATAGACTACTGGTTTTCAACAATAGCCAATAATCCCACAGCTATCAAGTGATTTAAGAATGCCAACCCTGTTACATGTGTCAACATCTACCAGGTCCTTTCCATTTTTTAATTTTTGTCTATGCTACCAATGTTTTTGGTCCTACATAAAGAACCTGCCTAACTGGGATGGAATCAGTGGTAGAGCACCTGCCCAGCAAGCTTGAGCCAGTACTGCCACAAACCAACATTTTTACAGACAATCCCTTTCCTACTACGCTATAACCTCTGAAATAAACCGAATGCTCAGAGGCATAAAAGGCCATCTAGTTTTAGACCATCTGTCCATCATCCCACTAAAATAGACTTCTTAGTTACTACAAGTTTAGTGCAATCTAGCAACGATTAAAGGAATACTGTGAAGAGAAGAAAATCCCAACAATGAAAAAGCTGGGCATGGTGGTACGTGCCTTTAATCCCAGGACTGGGCAAGTACATCTTTCTGAGTTCTAGTCCAGCCTGGTCTACAAAGAGTTCTGGGATAGTGAGGGCTGAAACAGAGAAACCCTGTCTCAAAACAAAACAAAACAACCCAAAACAAATAAACAAAAACACACCAACAATTCATAAACATTCAAAATTAGTCCATGTGCTTTCTTCTGTAGGGACTTAGTGGACAGAATATAAAACAGGCTTATTAAATACTGACGCCAACACAAATGTGTTTCAAGGAATCACCTTCAATTCCATTCCACAATGTTTTATGGTTTAATTTATATGTCTCCGTACTCTCAGATAACAGACTCTTCATAAAGGTGATATTTTTCCCCTTACTCTAATACTACTACTATTATTATTATTGAGCTAGAGTCTCACACCTCATTCTGAAGACCAGAGGAGTCTTGCATTAAATTCTCCTGCCTCAGCTTCCCTGTTACTGGGATTATAGGTGTGAGTCACCAGCCCAGCTAATTGTTATTTTTCTTTCCAGTTTCTAATATTTGAATTAAATGACTTATATTAATGTACGATGCGTGTGTGGGTATAGATGTTGAAGTCAGAGGACCACTTCCAGGAGTGTTCTCCTCCCTCCTTTAACACAGGCTCTGGGGATCAAACTTGGGTTGCCAGGCTTGCGCTTCATTTACCTTCCCTGGATTATGTCAGCTACTGCCCCTGGAACAATGGTGAACAGCTGATATTCTCATTCATTCTCACTGTTAGAGGAAACCTACCACTAAATTGCCATTAGAAATGTTACTCACTTCCTTTATAAATTAACTCGGCTTAGCATGCCCTTGGTTATAAGTGGTTCCTTTAAAAACCTCACAAATGGGGGCTGGTTACGGTATACACCTTAGATCCCAGCAACTTAGGAGGCCAAGGCAGGCTGATCTTGGAGTCTGAGGCCAGCCTCGTCTGCATAACAAGTTCTAGGCCAGCCAAAGCTACATAGTGAGACCCTGTCTCAATAAACGAGGCTAGAGGGATATCTCAGTGGTTAGAACACTGTTATTCTTCCACAGGACTCAGGTTTGACTCTCAGCACCCACACGGTGGCTCATAACCATCCATAACTCCAGTTCCAGGGGCTCCAAAGCCACCTTCTGGCTTCCACAGGCATTAGACATACGAATGGTACATAATTATAGATGCAGGCAAAACACCCCACACATAAAATAAACAAATAAACATGCAAACAACAAGCCAAAAAACCCAAAACAAAAAGTTCACAAATGGGTTCTGAACTTAATGAAGAGCACATAAAACATAAAACCAAGCCAAAAAAAAAAAAAAAAAAAAAAAAAAAAACCCAAAAACTTCACAAACAGGTACTAAACTTAATGAAGTACACTTCCCCATGGATATGAAGACACCTGGTATTTTTGCTTTTTTTCAATCAATGTGATCAATGACGCTGGTTTTTCAGTATTGAAACTACCCATCGGGGTCCTGATATCACACAGAAGTGTTTGTCACTGATCCTGATGGCCCCTTAGGGTGTAGGGTGATAGATAGCTGACTCCCTGAACTTACTGACTTCCTTGTGAACCACACAGATGCTCAAAATAAATCAACATAAAACAATTTTTACCAGTAATCTCTCAGAATATAACCCCTTTGGTTTTAATAGTATTTGCTACTATTTTAAAAAAGTAACCGGTCCATATAACCTTCTTTTCACAGTGTGCCTGGGTTTATTATCAAGGCTATGTACTTTCATAATAGCTTCCAAAGAGTTTGTGAGATTCATAACACATCTTCCTTAAATGTTTGCACTTAGAAAATATTACTTATTTTCTGAGTCTGTGAAAATTAGTTCTGTTACCCTCTTAATGGTCTTTTTTGGAGACAGACCCTAATTCTTAAATTTTTATTACATTTACTTACTCTGTGTGTGTGTGTGTGTGTACACAGCATGATGCCCTTTAGAGGTCAGACAACTTGGAGGAGTTGGTTCTCTCCAGCTACCGTGTGGATTCCAGAAATCAAACTCAGAGCAGCAGACGTGGCAGCAAGTGCTTTTTTCCCAGTCAACTCCCATCAGGGCCTCAGTCTCGAAGCTGCCTCAGCTCACAGGTTCCCTTGCCTTAGCCTCTTCAGCACGGGATTACAGGTCTGCCTCATATCTTTCTCACTGTGACCGCGGACACAGACCCATGCTGGCGTCCTCCTGTCTCACTGTATCTTACACACTTGCTGGTGTGCCCATGTCGGTCGGCATGCTTTCCACTCCAAATCCAGTCCGGGACAGTGAGGACTCTGTGCTTATTTTATGCTGAAGCATTTTTATGTCTTCACTGTTACTGAACTTCTGGTCTGAAGGCAAGTGCTCCCAGCTGTGCCCAGCTGTGCCCAGCAAGGCTGAGAGCAATATGGACTACTGGGGCGCAGCTCAAGAGGATACAGAAGGAACAATGTTACAGCTGGGCTAGTGACCATTCATTTAATAATTGGGCCAAGAATCTGGGTGTTTTTTGCCCTTGTCCTAAGAATATGCCTGAGGCTAAATTGAAAATCTTCAGAATAATTTTGTTGGCAGGGGAGATTTCAAGATAGCCTAACATTAACATGGTTATTAGTGACTGTTTGTTTCTTTTGGTTTTTTGAGACAGGTTCTCTGTGTCTCTGTGACTTAGAAATCACTATGTAGACCAGGCTGTCCTGGAACTCACAGAAATCTGCCTGCCTCTGCCTCCTCAGTGCTAGGACTATAAATATGTGCTACGATGCCCAGCTTATCCGTTATTTTTTTTTTCCTCGTTTTTCTAGACAGGCTTTGGAGCCTGTCCTGGAACTCACTTTGTAGACCAGGCTGAACTCAGAGAGATTCTGCCTCCAGAGTGCTGGAGTTAAAGGCACGAGCACCACCACCACCAGGGTTAGCAATTATTCTTAAGCAGATACCACCTAGCTAACCTTCCAACTGTACAATGAAAAGGCCTAGGAACTGTCTGTTCCTAAAAAGAAGCAACAAAGGAAAACTTATGTGTAATATGAATCGTAAAGGGTCTAATTAATAAAAAAACTGGGTGCCAGCTATTGGTGTAAATTCTGAAAGGCTAAAGGTGTGTGTGAGCGCCACCGTTTTCTGGTCTCTATGTCTAGCTAGTGGCTGTTCTGTTCCCTGACCCCAGATAAGTTTCTTCAGGTGCACAATATATTAGGGGACACAATATCACCACACTTATGCAAATGAATTTCAGGGAGGGGTCAGTCTCCATCCCAAGCAGGAAGCAGAGGCAAAGTGGGGTGAAGGAACTGTGGAAACTTCTTCCTCAGTTAAGGAAAGCTGCTGAAACCAGCTGTATTGCAGGAAATCCCTATATGGAGGCCCGAAGAGGACACTGTGTGAAGCTGTCCAAGTGAAGTCTGGATTGTGCTGGAGACCCTTGGATGTTAGAGGGGCCATCTGTGGAGTGTCTGCCATGGAGAGTGCAGACAGGGTGTGGAACCAGCCCGAGAGGGAGAAGTGTGTTGCAGTCAACAAAGCCTCTAATTCCAGTAGAGGCAAGAGGATCTTTGTGAGTTCGAGGACAGCCTGCTCTACACAACAAGCTCCAGGACAGCAAGGACTACAGAGAGAAGCTCCTTCTCAAAAACAAACAAACTGCTGAAAGAGAAAAGCTATCTAAGCCTTGTGACATCAGGCATAAAGCTATAGGATTGAAGTTTGCCAAGATAGGTTTGGATCTTGTTTTGGTCCAGTATTTACTTCTTCTCTGCACCCTTCCTTACTCCTTGCTTTTGAATGACAACCTATATTTTGTGGAAGAACACAGTTTGCTTTTTCTTATTTTCCAGGGGTTTTTAAAAGATTGCCTGAGTCTCAGAAGAGAATGAACTTTTGACCTGTGCTAGACTGTGAAAGACTACAGGGACTTTTGAAGGTGGACTGAATGAACTTTGCATTATAGCTATGACCCTACCTGGGCCAAGGAGTGGACTGTGGTGAACTGAATGAGAACAGCTCTCCTAGGCTCTTATGTTTGAATACTTGGCTCCTAAATTGGTGGAATTATTTGGGAAGGATTAGAAAAGCGTGGCCTTGGAGGAGGTGTGTCACTGGTGGGTGAGCGCTGAGGTTTCCAAAGCTCACAACACTTCCCAGTTGGCTTTCTTCTCTGCCCTGTGCTTGTGGGCAGATGAAGCTTCGTCACTGCTCCAGTGCTGTGCTTACTTGCCATCATGGTCCCACTCGTGATGGTCATGGATTTAACCTCTGAACTGTAAGCCCCAAATTAAATGCTTTCTTTTATAAATTGCTTTGGTCATAGCAAATAAAAAGACATCCAGAAAGAAAATGTATGGGGCTGGAGAGATGGTTCAAAGGGTAAGAGAGCTTACTGCTCTTGCAGATGACCCGAGTTCGGTTCCCAGCACCGAAATCAGATGGCTTACAACCTCCTATAACTTCAGCTCCAAGGGATCCAACCCTTCTTTTGGACTCCGTGGACATCTGCATTCACATGTGCACAGATCCACACAGACACACATATGTATACATATTTAGAAAATAAAAAGGAGAGAAGCCCTACACTACAGAACTTTAAAACAGTGAGTAACTCATATAGGAAAGGGGCTGGTCTTCTCTTCCATCTCAGAATTTGTCATCTATCCCACCATGAGAAGAATATACAATTCTGTATCTCAACATGATACAGAAAATAGAGCAAATCTCTGCCTGTGGATACTGGGGTACCTACCTGTAGCTGCAGCATTTGGGAGGTGTAGGAAGGACTGTCAGAAGTTCAAGGCAGAGTAGAGTACATAGCTAGTCCAAGGCCCGTCTACACAGATCTACCCCATCTCAAATATGTCCTCTGGCTAAAGGGGTGAATATTCCAGCCATCTCAGGAACACGTTTGCTCAGAACATTAGTATATAAATGGGCAACATACCTGTACTCATTAGTATAGTCAAAATCCTGCTTATTATGAGTTGGCTTAAGGAAATTACATTCTATAATTCCAACCACTCCAACGCCCATGTTGTTTGCCTGAAATATAATGAAACAGTATTTCAGACATAACACATGTTTACTATATCCTTCAACAAAGATTTACATCATAAACTGCTTTCTTACACTTTATATGACTCCCCTGAACTTTCCTGGTAAGTACTTAGTGTTTTTTATTAAGTTAATTCCTGGATATATTGGAGCTTCTTCCACACCCACTCCTGGCAGGTGTCCGTCTAGATGAGAACTGTGAGCAAACTAACAAAGGAAAGGACCACACGGAATTCAGTGCAGGGACTTTCACAAGCACAGCCACGGGTGAGCACAGTCCTGGTGTCGGTGCACCCACACCAGCAGCCCTCACCCTGCTGCCACCTGTAAACCACTGTACCACAGGCACCTGCAGCTTGTAGTCCATGTCTCCTTCTTACACCTGGCACAAACAAGTCTAAACGAATCCACACTACGATGTCGTCAGAACGTATAATACATTCTACAGGAACTCCGAATAAATTGAAAAGAATGAAACCGAAATACTTGGGGACAAAGAGAAAGCGCGCCTGAACCCTTCCCACATGCTCACTTCAGCAGCCCATGCAAAGCTGGAAAGGCACACAGGTTAACACGGCCCCTGTGCCACGAGAGTCCTTATCTAAATCAAACAACTCACCTTTAAAAGGGCCGTGTGTGCTCATGATTATCACCCAATACTAGAAAATAGAGACGCTCTGATGTATGCAGAACAAACTACATGGTGGGTTATGACTAAAAACCTAAACTAATATTACAACAATGAAAGTTACTTAAAAGGGCAGTAATTCTAGAAAAATGGCTCGGGGAACAGGCCCCTGGTACCAAGCCTAACCTGCAGCCTCACATGGGAGGAGGGCAGTTCTAACCTATCAGCTACTGCTTTTCAGGCTGGTTCCATAAATACCAATAGAAACAGCCAAGTTCAACAACAAACGAACACCAATCTAATTCATTTCATTAACCACGTGACCCATATCCAAAGGCAGTTGAGAGACTGGCATCTACAGGAGTCATGCTAGCTTAGTTTGAGACCAGCCTGTGATACATAGTGAGATGGTCACACACACACACAAGACAAAACACCCAAACTTCCCTCCAAACAACTCAACCCAGAGATATACCTCTGCGTCTGAGAACCACACTCCCTAAGTCTGGGGCAAACTACTTATTAGTCCCCAACTCCAAATCTGTAAGATAAAGTAAATCCTCCGTCTCTCTTGTAGGATGGAGAACCAAATGACAAGTGACCACGGCCAATGACAGGCCAAAGCTGCTTTAAAAGACTGATATCCAGCCAGGTGTAGTGCACGCACCTTTAATCCCCGCACTCGGGAGGCAGAGGCTGGTGGATCTCTGTGAGTTCAAGGGCAGCCTGGTCTACACAATGAGTTTCAGTACAGCCAGGGACACATAGAGGGACCCTGTCAGAAAGCAAACACCCCTTCCCACCTCCAAAAAGACTGACACCTAAAAAGCCATGAGCAAAAAATAAATTATTCTTTTGCTAAAATCATTTTTTTTTCAAATATAAACCTTACCTTTAACTGACATCCCACTTTTTCATAAGCCTTGATGAGTCTATTTTTGTGATACATCATTATCCCATAATGATCTTTATTTCTGCAGTTGAACCCAAAAGTAATTCTCACTGTTCTAGTCTTGAAATATTAAGGAAAATTCTGAGCATAACACTTCATCCCCTTGCATGACTCTTTCTGTATACTAATAAACCCCGACATACAGGGACTGCAGAGACGCTCTCCTTCCATGGGATGCAAGTTTGAGTCTCAGCATCTACATGGCGCCTTACAGCCATCTCAGTCCCAGGGGATTTCACACGCCACTGGCCTCCTTGAACACCAGGCACCCGCGTGATATACACACATGCAGGCAACACATCCATACATATAAAATGAAAATATATAAATCTATTAAGAATAAGTACGTGCCAAAGTACACACAGAAAGCAAATCTGGAGACCAGACTGCTGTGGGGAGGGCTCGTGAGATGGAGCAGCGGGCAGGACTGGCCACGAGCCTGGCTAACACACGGACTTCCACCCCTGGGGCCCACGGTCAAAGAGGAGGGCCCCTGCAAGCCGTCCTCATCTCCATGCACCCACTTACGAACACACAAATGAACCTAACTCCGTAACGTCCCAGGGACGGAGAGGGAAAGAACAGCTGACTCTGACTGTGCGTCCCCGTCTGCACAGCTCAGACATGAAGGATACTAGAAATTTAGGCCGGTACACATCACGTTCAATGTAGGCAAGGCTCTTGGAGACCAGCTGTGTCTTCACTTTCTGTCCACGCAGGATGATCTGCATTCGTGGCTTTAGGTATAAAATACTGCAGTAAGCCTGGAAAGAAACAAAGCAAAATCTGTCTTTTCCAAAGACTTATTCACAGATGGATTCAGTAGTACTCAGATATGAATGTGGTAACGAACGCCTTAACTCCTCACTCAAGCAACACAGATACAGAGGTGGGGTATAGTTCATGAAAAAGGTGTGCACTGAACATGTAGGAGGCCCTGGGTTCCATCAAGTATCAAGCAGTGAAAACACGAAACGACATTAGTTATTCTGATTTCAAAAGAATTTTTTTTTGAGACAGGGTCTCAAAATAGCACAAACTGCAATACGAATTTCTAAAAATGGTCTTTTAATAAAAATCCCGGATCCAGATAATGCTGGAAGCTCAGAGAGACCGGGAACAAGCCACCACCACACCTCACCTCCAGCACTCCTCAGCCTGAAAAGCCTCTGCTCCTGTCTCCACACGCCTTATATAGCTTTCTCTGCCCAGGCATCACTTCCTGGGATTAAAGGCGTGTGATTCCCCAATACCTGAACAAGATTAGAAGTGTATGTACAGTATATTCTAACAATTTACCTCAAATGTGTATCAATATACAAAATTTGTATACAATATACAAAAACTCAATCCAATGAAAAATATGTAAAATTAGTAGTTCCTTTTTAAAAGTAAATTCAATAATCTACCCTCTTATCTTATATCTATCTCCTCCTCCTTTGCTTTTCAGAGCAGGTTGGATAATCTGCCCTTTTACCCTATTACTTTTTGTTTTTTTGTTGTTTTTCAAGACAGGGTTTTTCTGTAGTTTTGGAGCCTGTTCTGGATCTCACTCTGTAGACCAGGCTGGCCTCAAACTCACAGAGATCTGCCTGGCTCTGCCTCTCAAGTGCTGGGGTTAAATCCATGTGCCACCACCGCCCGGCTTATCCTATTATTTCTATATCTTTTTTTTTTTAGTAGATTCAATAACCTATCTTTTATCTTATATCTATATCCTCTTTTTTTCTTTTCAGAGTAGATTCAATACCCTTTTATCCTATCATTTCTATTTTTTTAGAGTAGATTCAATAATCTACCTTCTTATCCTATCATTTCTATATAATACATGTCTGTATCAACAAGCTACCTAGAACTCAACATATAGCTAAAGACGGCTTCTACCTCCTCGAGGAGCAGTTCGGGGGTGCACCAGCACACCTACAAATTCCAACACTCAGAGCCCAAGCAGGAGGATCTCCACTTTGTGGCCACCCAGTGAGATCTTTCTCCAAAACAAGTTCAATTGTCAGAACACAATTCAGGAATGGAGCCGTGTGAGGAAAATACTTCACGCTTGTGAGAACACTTACACAAGAGTCTTGTGACTTCAGTTTCTTCAGGAGAAACTGTTTTTGGCATGTGCTTTCATGGTCCTCCCGGTTGCAGGGAGAGGAGTGAGTTGACTTCAGATTATTGACTACTGCTTGCTGCTGTTATTCAATTAAATGTTTAAACTACCCTTTAGATGTTTGCCTCTACGGGAAAATGTTTTTGCCCTGTGGTGGCTTGTCCTTGGGATTGTATACAGCTTGAACTCATGAGAATTTTTTGTTTCTTTGGGACAGGGTTTTTCCGTGTAGCTCTGGCTGTCCTTGAACTCAGAGATCCACCTACCTCTGCCGCTTGAGTGCTGGGTTAAAGGCATACTAACCCTCAGAATATAAACTGTCTGAGGCTCTGAATAAAGTTGGCTATTGCATGAGACTTTAGTCTCTTCATTTATCTCTCCTTCTCCCAGGTCCTACCACTTCTAGAGCAGTGACACTCAATGACACTAAGACCAGTGAAAAATGTACATAGATACTGACACATTACTGAACCCAAATTGTCAAGTGCTATGTATAAATATTTAAAATTTGTTTTGTTTTTCGAGACAGGATTTCTCTGTGTGGCCCTGGCTGTCCTGGCCTTAGAACTCACAGAGATCCACCTGCCTCTGCCTCCTGAGTGCTGGGATTAAAGGTGTGCACTACTGCATGGCTTTATTTAAAGTTTTTAGAAAATGTTCACATATACCTGACTGAAACCTGCAGGAAGGAGGGTCTAAACTTCAAGATGTCAAAGAGGAGGGCCAGGATGAGAAAATAAAGCTGACGGCTCATGCCAGCAAGTTTATTAAGCAGCACAGCCTCCCATGCACTGTTACAGGGAAAACGCGACAAGGTCAGCTGGACTAATCAAGTCTGGTTGTGCAAAGGGAACACACGACATCTTAAGTGTGTCACAGACCAGCATGTCTCAGGGACTAAGAGCCACCGCCCTTCAGGGGTAAAAGTTGGGTTCCCACAAAACCTTGACTCCCTAGAGGCCATGTCCCCAGCCCCAAACCAGACCTTGCCAAGTCTGATTGTAGGCAAGGACACAGTATTCCCTTTGTCCTTTCTTCAGGACCTCTCAGAAGGCCTTGGATTGGCTTGGTCCCAACAAGAACCAGGAGTGAAAGCTCACACCTATACCCACCCTGTGAAGTAGAGGGAGGAGAATCAGAGCTCAAGGTCAGCTTTAGTACAGAGTAAGTTTGAGGCCAGCATGCGAAGAGACCCTGCTTCAAAAGAACAAAGGGGAAGAGAAGGGATGGATATGAACAAAAGACACTGCATACATGTACATATTCTCAAAGAATTGTTGGGGGAAGGCGTTTTTTGAGATAGGGTTTCTCTTTGTAGCCTTGGCTGTCCTCGAACTTGCTCTGCAGACCAGGCTGGCCTTGAAGTCAGAGATCTGCCTGCCTTTGCCTCCCAAGTGCTGGGATTATAGTCATACACCACCACTGCCTGGCCAAAGAATATTTTTTTTTTTAAGTTAAAAAAACAACAACAAATAAATGGATGAGGAAAAAAAAAACATACAAAGGTACCAAAAAGGACATTTCCTGACCCTGACCTTTCATTATTGGTATTATAATTTAAAGACAAACTAAAACAATGTATTAGGCAAAAAGTAACAAGCGATCTGGAACTCAAACAGGAGAACGTTGTCAGCTTGGCAGGTGTTTTTCTCGGGAGGCCTCGACTCCAATTTATTTCCATGTAGCTGAGAACGACTGTGTACACTCATCCTCTGCCTCTATGTCTCTCCAGTGAGCCCAGCTCAGAGCATGTTTTCATTCCTTTTCTTTTTGGGGGAAAGATTTTTGAAATGGGGACTCACTCTGCAGTCCAGGCCAGCCTTGAGCTAAGAGCAATCCTCTTGCCTGAGCTTCCAGAGTGATAAAGAGAGAGATGTGAGCCACGACGCCCAGCTTGTCTTCACTTAACTCGGGACAACCTAAGCTTGGCATAATGGCACATGCCTGGATCTCAGCAATTAAAAAGCCAAGACAGGAAGACTGAGATGGAAGGCCAGTCCAGGCTACCCAGGAAACAAAGAAAACCTTAGAAAACTGAAAAACAACCAGTACACGCTAAAACATGTTTTTCCGTCTCCCCATTACTGTAAGAAATCTCTGAACAAAATGTGTTGGATAATTCAGAGAACAGATGAAACTCTATAGAAAGGTAAAATCTGAACATTTCTTACTTTTCCCCTGGCTTCTGATGTCAAGGACATGGTAATGATGTCTTTTCTAAAACCCACCATGGTCTCTGAAGGACTGCAAGGTGAACTGTCTGCTCTCACTGCTTGGGATCTGTTCACCCTTAACCATGACTTTAACAGGATATGACCAACAGTATATCCTGTTATTTTGTATTTGCTATTGTGTATACCTGAGACCTCAGAAAATGTACATTGTAAAGGTCAGAGTCTTGGCTTGGATTATGTAATAACTTTAGCACAAAAAGCCTAAGATTAGTATGCTCTCATTCAAATCAAGAAACACTGATCCTGTTACAACATCGCAGCACTACAATTTGTGAGTGTGCACACGTGATGTTCACACTGTCAACTGCACAGGACTGAGAGTCACCTTGTGAGTGCACACATGTGACGTTCACACTGTCAACTGAACAGGACTGAGAGTCACCTTGTGAGTGCACACACGTGACATTCACACTGTCAACTGAACAGGACTGAGAGTCACCTTGTGAGTGCACACGTGACGTTCACACTGTCAACTGAACAGGACTGAGAGTCACCTTGTGAGTGCACACGTGACATTCACACTGTCAACTGCACAGGACTGAGAGTCACCTTGGAGATAAATCTCTGGGGGTGCCAGTAAGGATTTTCTACATTAGATTAATTTACATGGAAAGATCCACCCTAAAAGTGGGTGGCACCTGGGTTGGGGTCTCAAAATACGTAAGAAGGAGAAAGTTGGCTCAGCAAAATCTTCCTCCTTCTGTCCCCTCTGCCTCTCCCTTCTATCACAGCTTCCTCAAGTGTAAGCGGAAGTAAACCCTCCTCCTTCAAGCGTACTGTAGGGTGTCTGCACCGGGAGAAAAGTAACCAGCACACTTCCTCGCACAAACATAACCCTACTTCTGAAGTCAAACCTCAAGAGATGCTTAGTACAAATGTCACTACTGTATATATCTGGTCAATAATGAGTTGCTTTAGAAGACAAATCAAGGTGTATTAGGTGTGTATCCTACAGCATCACATTTTTAGAACACTGATTTGGTGTTCGGTGACTGGAATCCATCAGTATGGTAACCTAACATGTACGGATTGGCCAACTCCAATGAACGCAGTATAGAGTGGAGAAGCAAAAGCACCATATGAACTGATGTCTTCAGACTTAAACAAGGTTTGCCTCCTCCCTGCTCTGAGACTGTGTCTCCTGTAACCCAGGCTGGCCTCCAACTCTGTAGGCAAGGATGACCTTGAACTCCTGACCCTTTGGCCTTCAGCTCCCCTGTTCTGGGATTACAGGTATGCACCACCATACCCAGCTTATGTGGTACCAAGGGTCAAACCCAGGGCCCTGTGCATACGAGGCAAGCACTTACCAACTAAGCTATACACCAACCCACCTATTAAAGAAGGGTTTTCACAGCAAATAAAACCAGCAGTGCCCAAATGAGCAGGTTAGTATGTTGACTCACGTCTAACACACTTAGTAGAGACAACCCAAGTGGCTAATGCAAGCCTGCTAAGAGCTCAGTGCTTTCGGAGTGCTGGTTTCCAGCGACAGCTGAGTACATACCCTTAAGGAGTAGTCACTCTCAGGGGCAATCTGGTCCATCCTCTCTTGTTTCTTGTACCCTTTCTTCCCTGCAATGTCATCTAAATCCTCGGGAATTCTGATGTCATATTTATCCTTTTCAAAATCAAATTCTGTTGCATTTTTGTAACTGTAAGAAAAGAATTCAGAAAGAAGCAAAATTTAACTTCACATCAAGAAAAATAAGCCAATACTAAATGGTAAGAAAAAACAAATAAAAAAGCAAACGAACAGTAGGACAAGGGGTCAGGGGTCAAGTACAAAGCAATCCAAGACAAAGAAAAAGCACCAGGAGGACTCAGGAAAACCACATCAACCAGGAGCTGCTGGGCAGAACATAACATGGCACAGTGCCCCCGGAGAAAGCCTAACAACACAGAAACTCCGTTCCTGGGCATTCCCAAGGACACCGCACTGATTTTACAGCCGTCTCTGGTGGTGTCAGGCTATGCACAATCCACATGCTTCTGAAGAGGTGAGGTGGTGAACAACTGGACCGGAACTCCCATCAGTGTGAAAAGCTGCCAACCACCGTGCTGATAAGTACAAGAGCTGGAGACACCTGAGGACCCAAGGGTCTCACACTAGTTCCCTTTGGTCGCCTTCTGAAGGGACAGGACCAAGCAAAGGTCAGGGGCTCCTGACTAGAGAAGCACAGCAGAGGAAGAGAGTGTGGCTGCAGCACAAGGTGGGTGCTGCCTGAGCCACGTGCCCCGCACTGCACCCTAGGGACGCGAGAGCCACCGCACATGAACTACCAGTTCCTGAAAACCAGAGAGCTTGACTGACAAGGAGAGAACCAACCAGGAAGAGGGACGAGAAGGTGAAGGGAAGCACAAGGAGATGCGGTACATCAGGAAAGCAAACGCTAAAGTGCTTCAGTCTCACACCATTTGTGCTGTTTCCACGGTTCAATTACTGCAGGCTTCTAACAACTACTTACTGAGATTCAAAGCTCTTGACTGTAAAGGAGTGTATCCGAAGACAAAGAAGGACTCATTTTAATTTTTAAATTTATTTCATTTACGTATTGCGTGCATGAGAGAGAGAGATTTAAAGATTTAAGAACAACTTTGGCGAGTTCACTCTTCTTCCACACCATCTGAGGGACTGCAGGCGTGGCTGCAAGCTTATCTTTACCCATTGAACCATCTCACAAATTCAAGAAC
The DNA here is from genome assembly GCF_049852395.1 of Peromyscus maniculatus bairdii. Taxonomy (NCBI): domain Eukaryota; kingdom Metazoa; phylum Chordata; class Mammalia; order Rodentia; family Cricetidae; genus Peromyscus; species Peromyscus maniculatus. The sequence continues at coordinate 83,458,140 of NC_134863.1, read as the reverse complement.
AATCCATTTTTAGCAAGGCAAAATTTTGCTGGATTGTTAGCTCATGCAATCTAATTTTTACAAGCTATTCTTCCTAGCTAGTATTTCACCTTTTTTTCTTTCTTTCTTTCTTTTTTTTTTTTTTTTTAAGGTCGTTTTTGTTTCTGAGCCTAGGAATGGAATAATAGAGATATAATACTATTAAAAACTATGGCCGGGCGGTGGTGGCGCACGCCTTTAATCCCAGCACTCGGGAGGCAGAGCCAGGCGGATCTCTGTGAGTTCGAGGCCAGCCTGGGCGACCAAGTGAGTTCCAGGAAAGGCACAAAGCTACGCAGAGAAACCCTGTCTCGAAAAACCAAAAAAAAAAAAAAAAAAAAACTAATGATATCCAGGTGGTGGTGGCACATGCCTTTAATCCCAGCACTCGGGAGGCAGAGCCAGGCGGATCTCTGTGAGTTCGAGGCCAGCCCGGTCTACAGAGTGAGTTCCAGGACAGGGCACCAAAACTGCACAGAGAAACCCCGTCTTGAAAAACCAAAACCAAACAAACAAAACTAATGATAGGACCAGGAAATTTTTAGAGCAATTTGAAGTAATTCTTTGAAACCAAAGTGGGTTCAATAAAACATCCTCAGAAAACACATGTTACAGGGCTGGAGAGATGTCTCAGAGGTTAAGAGCACTCTAGCTGCTCTTTCAGAGGACTTGAGTTCAATTCCCAACAACCACATGGTGGCTCACAACCATCTATAATGAGGTCTGATGACCTCTTCTGGCATTCAGGCAAACATGTAGGGAAAACACTGTATGCATAATAAATAAAACGGAAGGGGGGGGAGAAAGAGAAAATAAAAGAAACCACAAATCAGAAAGTATACCATTCATTTCTGGTCTGTGTAACAAGGCTAAACATAATGCAACCAACTCTGTGCATGGACTTTACTTCCCAAATGGTCAACTACCAACAGAGGTCTACAATTACCTTCTAAGATTCCAAATGATGATCCTTGTCCCCTTCTTACCCATAATAGCATCAAGTTCTGCCACTAATTTCTGTTCCGTAGAAAACAGAGAATGTTCCAGAATTGCTGCTAGGCTTGCTTTTGATTCTGCTAAATTAATCATCTGACGTATGTCCTTAGTTAAAGATTGAACTCAACAACAAAATTTATACAATTACAATACAGAAGCAAACTTTAACAAACTCAAAGTAACCAATCCCTAAATTATTTACAACTCTTAAAAAAGTAATGTGATTTCAAATGAACACAAGGAAAGATGAAAAGTGAGCATGTCCCAGGGCTCAGTGGAATCTACCCATAACCCAGCTGGGTGAGGTAAGGAAGGAGGGTGAGTTCCAGGCAACTCACTTCAACTGTAAAAGGGGGAGGAAAAGAGAGCAAACTCATTATTTCTAAATAACTTAGTGATTTATGTCAATAAGTTCCTCAAATCATCCCGCTTTTTTTTTTCACTATTAGGAAAACTTTCAAGCCAGGCCAACAGTCTTTCTCATTAACCCAAAATAAGCTTGAAATAAGGAACTATATATAAGGAAGGCAAAGTGGCTCAGGCCTGTAATCCCGCTGCCTATGAGGTGGAGTCCAGTCATTTCCACCACACACTGAAGCCCTGTTGAAGAACAAGGAGAGCTATGGAGGAAGCTTGCCCTCCTGTGGTCTACAGACCAAACCCAGGTCCTCTGCTACTAAGCTTCACCTGCAGCCCTGGAAAACAATCAACAGACTAGACATGGCGGCACCTGCACCTCCAATCCCAGCACGCAGGAAGCAGAGGGAGGGCAGGCAATTGCTGTGGCTTTTCAGGACCAGCCAGGGCTACCTAGTGAGACCTTGTTTCAAACCAACCAACCAACAACCAAACAACTACAACCATAACCTCATTATGCTGACGATTTCCACAACAAATTTCCAGTAAAGAAAAAAACAAACACTGGGCTTCAGGCACAGGGTAAAAGAAGTATATACAGACAAGAAATGAAACACACATGATTTAAAAAAACAAGAATTAGGGGGCTGGAGAGTTAGTTCAGTGGTTAAGGGCACTTGTTGCTCTTGTAGAGAGGGTTCGATTCTCAGTACCCACATGGCAGCTCACAGCCATTTCTAACTGCAATACCAGGAGAACCAACACCCTCTTCTGACCTCTACAGACACCACAAATGCACATGGTGCATATCCACTATGCAGACAAACAATACACACATAAAATAATTTTAAAAAGAACAAAATTTTGCATGAGTGTACTGGCTGGTTTTATGTGTGAACTTGACACAAGCTAGAGTCATCAGAGAGGAAGGAGCCTCAGTTGAGGAAAGACCTCCATGAGACCCAGCTGTAAGGCATCTTCTCAGTTAGTGATCAATGGGGGAGGGCCCAGCCCATGGTGGATAGTGCCATCTCTGGGCTGGTAGTCCTGGATTCTTTAAGAAAGCAGGCTGAGGAAGCATGGGAAGCAAGCCAGTAAGCAGCACCCTCCACGTCCTCTGCATCAGCTCCTGCCTCCAGGTTCCAGCCCTGCTTGAGTTCCTGTCCTGACATACTCCAGTGAAGGACTATGATCTGGAAGTGGAATCCAAATAAACCCTTTCCTCCCCAACTTGCTTTCCGGTCATGGTGTTTTGTCACAGCAACAGAAACCCCAACTAGGACAATGGTATGGTGCTATGTGCTCTTAACTCCAGCTTTTGGTTGGATGGGATGGAAAAATCAGCAGTTTGGAGGCAAGCCTGGCTAACATGGAGGGATCCTTTCTAGAACAAAAGACAGGGCAAGACAAGAATTGAGGGAGATAAAAAGGAGTGTTCAGATTTCTTTAAGTTTCTCTGCAGATGAATTCCAAACTCAAAAGGATATGGTGTTTGTTGAATGTCACGATAGGGACAACAACATGTTCTGCCTTGATGACTTCCAAATAGGTCTGAGACAAGAATCCCACACTCATGGTCTCTCCATTTTTGGTAAAAACTATTGCATCTTTGCCCAGTCTCATAGAACCCGACTTGAATCCATTCCCGTACAATCCAACCGGGACGTGACCATTCACGGTGACTTTGTCACTGAAGCCGAAGCTATAAAGAAAAGGAAGATTCAAACAATAAACACTCATTTTTAAAAATTCAGTGAGTATAAGTACCTTTTGAAAATTTAATACCAAATAAAAAGCCTGGATTCAAATGCTGATTCCACCCACCCCGGGTGTATAAATAATCTTGAGCAAATGACTTTGACCTACCTTGATGTGTTTCCACATCTCTGAGAATGGGTTTCAGGGACTTACACCAGCTCATCACCTGGAATGTATGGCCTAATGTCTGGGCTGTAACAGGAGGTCTACAAACCTTCAGATTTCAGGCCACAGATCATTTCCTCTAGATATGAACAATTCTCTTGTTCTAAACAAGGCTATGTGGCATGATTAATGATGGGGTCAATTTGGCTTTTTGGCAGCATAAGGAACATTTAAGAAGACAACTGTAGCCATAAGTTTCTCTAGTCCACCTGGCCCCAGCAGTCTCGAAGACACTTATAAAATAATCACTCAGAGGCTTAATATTAACTGCAAACTATATGGATTATGGCTCAGGCTTCTTGTTAGCTAGCTCTTAACTTAATTCAACCCGTAACTATTAATCTATGTATCACCATGTGTGCCGTGGCTTTACCTGCGTCCCATGGTTGGCGGTTTGGCGTCTCCCCCCACTGTCCTTTCTCCTCTCACTCTCTCTTGGATTTTCCTGCCTGTCTCCATCCTGCCCTGCCATAGGCCAATGCAGCTTTATTTATTAGCCAATCGGAGTAACCCATATTCACGGCATCCAGAAAGACATCCCACAGCAGACAACAGAAGGCTTCTGCTTCTGAATTCTCCCTCTGCTCTATACTGTTAGTTCTGTACCCAGTGCAGACACTTCACCGAGGCCGCATGAATATTTTCTGTCCCTTCATTCCCCCAAGCTCTTTAAAGACATCCCCGATTCCCACAGTAAACTCTATAGAAACTCTATTAGGTAAGCCTAATTCACACCAAAGTAGAAACAGTGTGCTCTACTACCCGTGTGTTCCACCCCTAAAGGAATGCGGGAGTTGCAGGTAAGGCAGACACAGGGGAAGGGTGACGAGCACGGAGACAGCGCCTACTAATCCAGGTGTAGGAAATAAGGAAAGACCTGATCACACTGTGGAGACGGCATTTTGGGTTTAAAAACAAACTTCAGGACATGAAATGGCGTTTTGTATGACACAAGTAAATTTTCAAATAGGCAGAAGCCATCACTTTCCAGAGTATAACGTGCTGTACACACCTCAGCATTTTATGTAACTTATCTGCAGTCATCCCGTTGCCATTATCAGTGAAAGTCAAGCATATACGGTCATTAATCACTGTTTTATCAATCCAGATCTGTTTAGCATTCACATCAGGATCATAAGCATTATCTGGAAGACAAAGGTTTTGAGAAGTTCTGATTCTGTATTTTAAAGAAGCCATTCATTAGAACAATGTTGTAACAAGCACTAGAATATCATTATTACTTTAAAAGCTAATTGTTAGACTTCCTACGGTTTGAAACACACAACTAAACTGCCTCCACTGACCGCATCAGAATTAGTGCTCCCCCAGCCCTTCACAGCACGCAGGGAATGAAGACTGGAGACCACCACACTCAAGTGTGAGACACCATGCTCCCAAAGACCTAAAACCAGCCTGTCTATCTATCCCGAGGGAAACAGAACTAAGGGCAGAGTACTAGGAGTCGACACAGAAGCTAACTAACGGTTCAGAATGAGAAGGCAGTATCCCTTTCTTCTAAGCTACATCCAGACGGACAGGAGATTCACCTCCTCCAAGTATCTACCATTGGGATTCGTGTGAAGTTTCTTCCTACTGTACAACTCCATCACTGTACACTTCTCACTTTAACCCTAACATCTTGTTTATATACTCACTTCTCAGAACAGGCACGATAAAGGACTATGTTAAAAAAGAAAAATATTTAACTTATCAGTAATAAAATCAATTTGTGACTTATCCAAGAGCCATGTGAACAGCCCCTAATTGAAATATACTTAGAAGTATTTATTAGAAATAATGGGGCCCTTTTCCTCACACTGGGTCGCCTTATCCAGCCTTACTACAGGGGAAGTGCCCCGTCTCACTGCAGCTTGCTAGGCCACGTTTGGTTGCTGTCCATGGGAGGCCTGCCCTCTTCTGAATAGAAACTGAGGGGGGGAGGGGGATGGGGAAGGGCTGGGAGAGGAGGAAGGAAGGAAAACTTTGGTCGGGTGTAAAAAAAATAATAATAATAAAAATCAAACTGGGCGGTGGTGGTGTACCCCTTTAATCTGAGCATTTGGAAGGCAGAGGCAGGTGAACCTCAAAAGTTCAAGGCCAGCCTGGGTCTACAGAGTGAGTTCCAGGACAAGCTCAAGCTACACAGAGAAACCCAGTCTTGAAAAAAGCCAAATTAATAATAACAATAATAATAATAATAATAATAATCAAAAAATGGCTTTTAAACTAGTGTTCTATAAAGGATCTTACAATTAATCTCTTCCAACCACTTCAGGAAAGATAAAATAGCATCTCACTGAGAACTTAACTTGTTAATACCACAGGGGGCACAGCTGTCAGGCCAGGTTGTCTCTGCTAGGCTGCCATTTCAAAACACAGAACTCTCACAGTGTTGCAGCACATCCATTGTAGAGTTGGGGAGAGAAAATACAGTCAGCTGGGTGCTTGTTGGCTCTGAGGTTAGAAAAACCTCAGTAGTGTGCCAAAGGAAAGGGCTCCTGCAAGCTGGGCAGGGTGCTCATCCTGCAAGTCCAGCACTGGAGAAACTGAGGACCAAGACTTACTGTGAGTTCCAGGCCAGCCTAGAGACCCTTCCTTAACAAACAAACACCCAGAAGTCCCTCCTCCTCCCATATCTCAGGTAGGACCTTCCTTTGATCAAGATCCCATTGTAAAATATACAAAGAAACTCCTGAGAATAACATTTCCCCCTTTAAAACATAAGCCTACGTTGAAAAATAAAAACAAAAACAAAAACTATTCTTGCTCATGTAATTTCCTTAGAAGAAAATCATGACCTCATGATACAAATCTGAATATAATTTATATATTGCCTCATGCTCAGTAGATAAAGGCATATTCCTGGACCTCATCATTCCCTTAGAGGAAATAAGAAACTATCATAAATTTAACATATTAATTCTAACACATGAAAAATGAATCCACTCTATATGTTATACACACTGTGAAGCATAATTCTTATTTTTTTACTTTCACAATTAGTAAAAATATTTGCACTGTAAGTGCTTTGTAAACTTAGCACATTAAGAACTAAAAGAAAGCTATGGAAACACCTGGTAGTATGGGGAAGGTGAGGAGTGATTCACGTGCTATGAACTTAAACAACTGTTAAGTCAGCTTTTACACCAATGTTGTTCAGGATCTAGTTTAACAAGTATGGTTGCATATTACTTTTCAGAAGTTATTAAGTTATAATTACATTAGCAGATAGTATATGAAATACCAATTTACATACCTATTAATTCAGCAACTGCACTGAATGGCCAAGTATGACTAGTAGAATTTGTGTGTAAAAACTTCGGGCAAAGCTGAAACAAACAACAATTCATATAATTTAATGTATCCTTAATTATGAGCACAAGACCCAATATACATTGTCTCTGTGTTAAACAACGCTGAGACGGAATAAAAAATGACTTAATTGGCCGGGCGGTGGTGGCGCACGCCTTTAATCCCAGCACTCGGGAGGCAGAGCCAGGCGGATCTCTGTGAGTTCGAGGCCAGCCTGGGCTACCAAGTGAGTCCCAGGAAAGGCGCAAAGCTACGCAGAGAAACCCTGTCTCGAAAAACCAAAAAAACAAAAAAAAAAAAAAAATGACTTAATTGCTTGTTCCAAAGAGAGAAAACCTTGAAGCTTCCTGGAAGGCTGGGGAAACAACTCAATAGCTTACCCATCAAGAACTTGTCTCCTTATGTCCACAATGCCATAGCTTTCCCAATTCCCTTGTAAGACCTGTTTTTAAATGACCCAGCTGAGACCCTAAAGTCTGACAAACATCATTTCCTAAACCTCACTACTTTGAGACAAGACTTTGCCAAGAGGTGTTTGCTCATTAGTATCCTGACTGGTCTAATAACCTTACTAAGTAACCACTGCTGGCAGCCTCACAGAGACTTAGTATTGACACTGAGTTGGTTGGATTATCTATTCCAAGTTTACTGAGTTTGAGCACTGGCCTGGTGTGTATCCATGACTTCTTCAAATAACAAACCACTGCAGTTTCCAAGGTGTTAGAGCATGACTTTACTCTCAATAACAGATATGAAGTCATGAAGGAGGGAGAGGCCAATCAGCCCTATGCTATAGGAAGCTTAATGCACACTTAATTAATTAATTAAATAATCACTTAATTTAAACACTTTTTTTTTTAAGGGCAGGGATGGAAAGATGGCTCAGTAGTTGAGGGCACTCACTGCTCTTCCAAAGGTCATGAGTTCAATTCCCAGCTCACAACTGTGGGATGCTATCCTCTGGTGTACATATGTACATACAGACAAATTACTCATATACATAAAAAATAAAATCTTTAGCTGGGCTTGGTGGTACAGCCTTTAATCCCAGCACTTGGGAGGCAGAGGCTGGTGGATCTCTATGAGTGAGTTCAAGGCCAGCCTGGTCTACAGAGTGAGTTTCAGGACAGCCAGAGCTACAGTGAGCTACTCTTTTGGGGTGTGGGGAGAGTTGTGTATTCTAGGGTAGCCTAGAACTCACCTTAAACTTCTGCTCCCCTTGCCTCTACTTCCCCAACCCAAGAGGATGTAGCTCAATACGCGTAGACCACTTGCCTAACACACATAAAGTTCTGGGCTTAACCCCCAGCACCTCATAAAACTGTGCATGGTAACCAAGAGCCTGTAATTCCATCACCTGGGAATCACGATATCAGAAAGTTAAGGTCATCCTTATCGAGTTTAAGTTGGGAGCCAGCATGGGCTGTTGAAGATCTCAAATAAAACAAATAAAACCTAGACAACAGAAGACATCAGCTCCCCACAGGATAACCTGAGCAAGCTGCGGCCCCCAGGACAACCAGAAAAAGATCCACACTAGCAAGTCAGCAAGCAGCCTGCAATCAACCCCTATACACACTGTGAGTGCCGAGATCACTCACAGGAGAAAGGCCTTTTCAACAAATGGCACTGGGAAACCAGATTCCTAAATTACAACACATACAGGAATTAAGTCAAAATGGATCAAAAACCTAAAATAACATAAAAAAAAGAAAAGCTTCATGACTTTAGATTTGGAAATCATTTCTTGAATAGAACAAAAGCGTATATAAATCAAACTTATCAAAATTTAGAACTACACATCTAAGGGCAGCGGCAACATGAAAAAATACAGCTCTCACCTCAAAGGGGTAAGAGGCAGTTCACTGTAGAGCCAAATCTAAGTGACCATGGTGGAACACAGGTTTGTGTTACCTTGCACCCATGGTCCAGTATGGGAATGGTTTGATGAGATATTTACAGTAGCAGAACAAGGCAGACACATGTCAAGACCTTTGGTCCATCAGGCTCCAGACACAGTAAGGCTAGGAAAAGAAAACACTGCTTTCAGCACCAGCTGCTCTGGACAGCAGTCCTTGACCCTTTGGCTGGATGGAAACCAGGGGTCTATTTGTACATTTCAAGTGATTTACCTAATGGGCCAAAGCCACAGAGGAGGGCAGTACATGGTTATTAAGGGGGCCAAAGGTGTCCTAAGGTAACTTGGCTCTGAACTTACAGCATCCCAACCTCTCCACACCACAGTTGTCGATCAGCCTCCATAGCACACCCCACTTCCTAGTAGCCCAACTAACAGTGAAAACGGGGGTGGGGGTGGGGTGTGCCCATACACTAGGAGCAGAGGACCTGCTTAACAGGTACACGCATCTTGGGTTTTGAAGGGGTTAAACTCTCCCACTTTCACAACTGAACTCAGGTTCCAGTTCTCTGAGAAGGGCAAACAGGTAGGTGTCTTCTCCAACAAAGGACCATTTATCTACAAGACCCTTACATTCAGGGCTAAGGGAGAGAATGAACACAGAGGGTCTAAGTCAGCCTCACAGTGTCTCAAGGACAAACCCAGCAGCTCCCTTCTGAGTCACGACCAAGCTTGGGCAGATGTGTCCAAAAGTAATAAAACTAAACCTCAGCTAATTAAAAATATACTAATGTTAACTGCTGCTTGCTTACCCAATTATGTAGCTGACCCTGAAACTCCCCTTAGTTGTGCTTAAAAGGAGCCTACAAAAATAAGCCAGTTGTCAGTGTAGCAGGAATCTTAGAGAGTCTTATTAATAAAATCAAACCTGAGGCCAGTTACTGGGGTGAATGCTGGAAGATCAGAGAAGCAGAACAAACCACAGCTACCTCACCTTGCCAGTTCCTCAGCTGATCCTGTTTCCTCAGACTAGAAGCCTCTGAGTCCTTATCCAAATGGGTCTCAGCTGAACTGCTGCTCAGAAGCCTAAAAGCTTAACCAGCTAAAAGCTTCTAGTTCCTGGACTTCGCGCCTTATATACCTTTCTGCTTTCTGCCATCACTCCCTGGGATTAAAGGCTCACTTCTTGGGATTAAAGGCGAGAGTCACCATGCCTGGCTGTTTCCAATGTGGCCTTGAATTCACAGAGATCCAGAGGGATCTCTGCCTCTGGAATGCTATGTGAGTGCCACCATTTTCTAGCCTCTGTATCTAGTGGCTGTTCTGTTCTCTGACCCCAGATAAGTTTATTAGGGTGCACAATATTTTGGGGAACACAATACCACCACATGTCAGGACCAAAATAAAACCAGGGAAAGCCACATAGGGAGGGAATATCCATGAAAGTATCTGCCAGGTAACAGAAACCATCACAAAAGTCTGCTAAGACCACAGCCTTTATATAGATGAAAATAGTTGTGCGATGTTACCTGTCCAGAAACTTACTCATCAGCCTTGGGCTAACAGGATCCTTGGCTCCTGGTCCTTGCAGCCAAGGACAACTGTTCAAAACACAACCCTTTCCTGTTTCCTTTTAGCATGCTTGTCTTCCTTGGCCTCGCTACATCCATGATGGTTACTATATTCTGCCTGCAATTCCCTGCTAATGCAATCTGCTCTTCTGGAGAGCCATACTGTTATTTAGGCTGACACTTGGTGGGAATGTAAAATGTACAGCTGCTATGGAACACAGTATGATGGTTCCTCAAAAACTTAAAACACAATCCTGTTATGGGTAAAATAACCACACTCATCCTTCGGATTGGAATCTTGGGCACAAAGGAACTACACGTCCAATCATCTATGTCAGGAGTGAGGTCATGAGGGCAGGCCCAGCCTATGCTGTGAATCACTAAGCGAGGGCTTACTAAGGCAGTAAGTCTCAACAGTCCTGTGGAAAGGTTAAAGAAAGTCCCCAAGACAGGACTGTTCAGTCAAGGACTCCCCACTGATAAATGCTGGGTGAGTCTGAAAAGGGATGAACCCGGGGTCTCAACAACACCCTATTTGGCAACGCTGACAATTTTAAGGAATTTGGTTTGCTTGCTTCTTCCTTTCATTTAATCTTTACTTTTGAGACAGGGTTTTACAATGCTACTCTGACTGGCCTGGACTCATCTAAGTAGATGAAACTGAGAGTTCACAGAGCTTGCCTCTACCTCCTGAGTGCTGGATTACAGGCACAGGCCAAGCTTCCTTGTTTGTTTGTCTTTATGTATACTGGGGATGGGATCTAGAGTCTTGCTCTTGCCAGGCCAAGTGCTCTACCATTAGGCTATATCCCCAGTCCTCTTATATTTTGAGACAGGGTCTCATTAAGTTGTCCATCCAGGCTGGCCTTGAACGTGTGATTCTCCTGCCTCAGCCTCTTGAGTAACTAGAACTATAAAAACACACTACCAGTCCCAGTATCAATTCAATCTTTTTGTGTGTTGGGTGTGCATGTGTACATGAATGTGAAGGCCAGGGTTGACAATTATGCTCACCTTATTTTTGAGAGTCTTCCACTAACCTGGAGCTGACCAGTCTGTCTAGACTAACTGGAGAGCGAGCTCAAGATACCTCCCTGACATTATAGATAGATTATGGACACTTTATTGGGGACTGGGGATCTGATCTCGGGTCTTCATGCTTTTAGTGTACTTTACTAAACTCAGCCATTCCCCTAGCCCTTCACGCCCATTTTGAAGAGTCAGAGAATGTAGTATGTAAGGAGGTGGGAACTCGATCATGACTCTAGCTGGGAGTACTCTTCAGGCTGTGGCTTATCTTTCTTATTTAGGAAAAGGGCCAAGAAACATGGTCCAAGCTGGCCTGGAACTCTTGATCCTCCTGCTTCAGCCTTCTTAGTGTTGGGCTTATATGTAGTTGGAACTTTCTTTGGGCTACCAACCAGCTCCCAAAGAGACACAGAGACCTATTTGAATGCTCAGCCTTATTTTATGCTTGTTCCATTGCTTTTCTAACTTAACCTGTTTCTATTCATCTACATTTTGCCTCGGGGCTTTTTACCTTTCTTTCATTCTGTATGTCCTACTTTCCTGCTTCCTCCCTGTCTAGCTGACTGGCCCCTGGCATCTTGTCTCCTTTTCTTTCTTCCTCAAGTCTAAATTCCTCCTCCTCCTTACTCTCCCTGCCCAGGAGTTCTGCCTACACCTCCTCCCTCACTACTGGCCGTTCAGCTTCTTATTAGACCAATCAGGTGCTTTAGGCAAGGTAAAACAGCAACACGTCTTTACATATTTAAACAAATATTCCACAACAATTATATGTGTGTGCAACTACGCCTGGTCACTTGGATGTGGCTTTTAAAGGAAATAGCCCTTGTCTTTTTTTTCCGTACTGAGGTAGCACCAAGGGCCTAGCACGTGCTAAGTGTGTGTGTGTCATTACACTAGGCTATCTCCCTGACCCAGAATAGAGATTTCAAACTCTAAAGCAGAACTAATAATATCTGAGGCTAACTGGTGTGAATGGAAGCTCCCTGAAGCTTCATCTGCGTTCAAGAGCCTGTACGTGTCTGGCAGACTACAACACCATGATTGAGAAATGGAATGTTGTAAAGCAGCCAAAATTCCCTTGAACTATCTTTAGTGCCCGCCTCTCAAGTGCTGGGGACTGAACTTCGGCCTGACACATGGAAGGTAGATACTGTCCCACTGAAATACAGCCCGAGTCTGCTTTCCCTTCTATTTTGAGAAAGCTGTCCAGGCTGGCCTTGAACTCACTCTGTAGCCCAGGCAGGCCTAATTTATACTCCCCCTTCCTCAGCCTCCAGAGCAGATGAGATTCCAAGCTGTGCCACAAGGCCTGACTTAGAGCTCGTTACCATCAACCCCGTATCTGACCTAACATTCTCAGTAGGTAAAACTCTCAATGTAGTTAGGCATAGCAGAGATCTCCCTGCTCTGGACCTGACACTCTAGCCAATTATGTGGCAAATGACTTTATTTTGTTTTTAGAAGCTTCCATAAGACTGGGGCTACAGCAACAGAACACTTTCCTGGCAGACAGGACGAAGACCCTTGTTGGATAACCCCTAACACACACCACCACTACCACCTCATTACTCAAGGCAATCTATATCCCTGCTCCAGGACCTTGGTTACCCAGAACTGACACAGAATAATTTCTTTTCTTCCTTTTTTTAAAAAAGATTTATTTATTTTATGTATGAGTGCTCTATCTGCATGTACACCTTTATGCCAGAAGAGGGCATGAGATCTCATTATAGCCGGTTGTGAGCCACAGTGAGGTTGCTGGGACCTCTGGAAGAACAGCCAGTGCTCTTAACTGTTGAGCCACCTCTCCAGCCCCGACACAGAATAATTTCTATTATTTCCCTGGTAACAAGAACCCTTTTGGCTCTAGAGTGGTGAGTGTTATTACTCTGTCCAGAGTCACCCAGTTGGGGAGAAGAACTAAGAACTCGTAAAGAAAGGATAAAGTTACTCTTTTAACTACTAAACACCATTTCATTAAACAAACTATTTAACTAAAGGTCCTTGACCTGGAATATGTAAACAAGTCTCATAAACCAGTACGATTTCTCTCTCAAAAGAAAGGGGAATAAGAATGACAAACTAGGGCTCTCGAGAAATGGCTCCGTGGTAAGAGCACCTGCTGCCCTTACCGAGGATCAGGGTTCAGTTCCCAGCACCTCACAGGCAACTCACTCCCTCAGTGAAGGGACCTGAATCCCTCTTCTCATCTCCAGGCACACGGGAGGTAACATACATGCACACATGCAGGCAAACCACTCACGCACATAAAATAAATAAATGTGAAAAAATTTGGGCAAACTGTATGCACAGGCAATTTAAGACAAAAACATAACAAAAAAAAAAAGTGAAGAATGCTCAACCTCACAAAGAGGCAGAGGCAATAAAAACCAGGCAACATTTCCTGCACACTCGGACTATCACACCCCGCGTGAAGGACACCGCCAAATGAATGAATGAACGTGGAGCAGACGCATTCTTCCAGGGCCAGCGAGAAACCGCGGAAGGTGCTCCCGGAAATCCTTACCGCCCAGCAATGAAATATTAACAACACGGAGTACCTTTCCGTGCTTGTCTGAGGCAGGGCTTCCCCGTACCCCCGAAACTGTCCAGGAACCGGCTTGCTTCAGTCAGTGGCCCTTTGCGCGGGGTTTGCAGGCGTGGCACACCGCAGCCCCCCGGCACCCCAACCCCAGCAGCCACCCTCCAGGCGTCCACCTCCTCCTCCTCCTCCTCCGCGGCCGAGGAAGTACTTTCCCCGGCCTAGAGCCTCCTCGGGGACCGGCAAATGTAAAAACTTCGCAGGGATCATCAGGTGAGGAGGCCACGCCCACCATGTTTTGGGTCCCAAAGTCTGAGTCGTTTGGCGCCGCGACCCCTCCCCAGCGCCCCGCGAGCGTTTGTCAGAACCGGAGCAGAGGCAGCGAGGCAACCCCGGCAGGCGGGGAGGGGACGAGAGGTCGGGGGCCCCGGGGCCTCCTCGGGGCCAGGCCCGCGCGGCACGGGACAGCGAGGGCACCGGGCTGCCGCGCCCCGACGGAGCCGAGCGGCTCGGCGCCTGCGGACTGCTCGGGGGGCCGGGCGGGTGCCGGCCGGGGGAGGGCGCGGCTGCGGCGACAGCTGGCGGCGGCCGCGGAGAAGAGGAAGCCGGCCGCCGCGGGCAGGGACGGCAGCCCGGCCCAAGCCGCCCGGCGCGCACCGATCGCCTCCGGGCCGGCCGCTCCTCCTGCGAGCGCAGCGACATGGCGGCGGCGGCTCCTCGGCGGCCGCGCCGCGACGCCCCCAGCCCCCCGGCCCCCGCCCCCCGGCCGCCGCGCCGGGGCCTCGAGCCGCCGCCGCCCACGGCCACCCTCCTCGCGGGCCCGCCCGCCCGCCCTCCTGGGGCCCGGCCCGCTCCTCCCCTCGCGGCTGCTCACCGCGCTGAGGCGGATCCCGCTGGGTGACTGCGCCGCCATCTTGAGAGGCGAGAGCGAGCTACAAAGCCAGGCCCGGCCTCGGCCGCAACCCGACTGGGAGGCGCGGAGGCCGCCGCGGGGCTCCCGGTCCCGCCCACTTCCGGGGCGGGCCGCCCCGCGCGGGGCCCCGCCCGCTCACTTCCGCCTCGGGCCAGGCCGAATCGGGAGGGTCGGCGGCAGGAGGGCCGGACTCGGCGGGGGTTGGCTGTGCGCACGCGCACCACACCCCCACACAGTCAGGCGTCAGGCGCATGCGTGCGGCCAGCGGGCACAAACTGCTGCTAGCTGGACCTGCCGACTGAAGGTTGGCGCCAAGGATGATGTGTGTGGAGAAGCTAGATAAACTCGAATGAGAATCGCACTGCAAAATTGTAATCCATGTCCACTAGTAAGGATGGTATTGGAACCTTACGAGACAAAACAAAGAAAATGAGTGCTTTTTTTGGATTTGCCTGAAAATGATCAGCTTTTATCCTGGTGGTGGTTATGCCATGATTTCGTAGACCCCTGAAAGACCACAGGAGCCGAATCCATACGCAAAAGCAAAGAGCCTTTATTCAAGCGTATGCAAAAGCAAGAGCCTTTATTCAAGCTCAAGCTTGGGCTCTCCGTCTGTCTGACATAGCGGTAAGAGCAGAGAGCTCCGAGGCTGGTCGGGGTAGGGTTTTTATCATAGCATAGGTTGGGGTGAGGGCATTTCCAGGGTTCAGGACCCCGATTGGCTGACATTTGTCTAGGGGTATCTTGGTGAAAGGGGGTAGGCATGTGCTGGGCCCAGGGACATCTGGTGCTCTTATCTCTGATGGTCAGAAATCCCGAGTTTGGAATGTTAGGTAGGTTCCCCTTGGATGCTGATTGGCCTGCTCTGGGGTGGTGCCAGTTTATGACTTTTCCTGGAACTGGGTATTGCCTTACAGTAAACAGAAACTTAGGCCTGCTCTCTGACTGGTTCTTATTGAGCCTGTCTTGGCAGCAGTTTAGCCACGGACACGCTAATTCATCGTGTGTGTTGAGCCCAGTATTGCTCCAGGTCGGATGTAGAAATGAATCAAGCAAGGGCTGTCGAATAGTACAAGACCCGGTTGAGAAGTCTGCAAGAATATTTACTGCAAATATTATGAAAGTCATACATTTTTAATAGGTTTTTCTGTAACGGGATAATGGGTTTCTTCTGCCGACGCAGTAAGCCAGATCAAGTCGAATTGAAAAAGTAAAAGAGCAGGTTTATTTGAGCAAAGCCACTCCCGGGTGAGTCCTCCAGCCCCAGAGATGAGCGCCAGAGAAGTTATGCATGTAGGGTAAAAGAGCCAGCCAAAGAAACACACCCTGGCCCTGGCCAACTCAGTACAAAAAACGACCAATCTCTAAGCAAGAAAACCAACCAATCCCAGAGCATGAAATCAACCAATCTCTGAGCACAAAATCCAGCCAATCTCTGAGTTTGTCCAAGCTCAGGAATTGAAATCCAACCAATTCACACCCTGGAAATCTCCACCCTGGAAAAACTCCACTCCTAAAAAGACCTACACAAGCCCTGTGCCTGTTCAGGTTTCTGCTGCCTTTTCCCACCCTGGTGGAGGCAGCCACCCTCCTGGACTCTTCCCTCCTAATAAATCTCTTGAATGAGGTCTGGGTGAGACCTTCTTTTGCCAGAATGGAGCAGAGCTGAGCAGAACTGGAACGCTTTCCCTGGGGAAACCCCCTCCTGCCAGGGCAGAGGTGTTACATTGGGGAAACCTTTCCCTGGAGCAGGGCTGTGAGCTAGTACGCTTACAGTGACTTTGTGGTACACCTCACCTTCCGACGGGACGGCCAGGATCCTTTTCCATCGGAGCTGCAATGCTCACAATGCAGCAGAACTAAAGCAGGCAGCTCATATACCCTGTAGGTGAGGGGTGATGACGTGTCCTCCACAAGTTGGGTTTGTGCCCAAGTGTGGTCAAAAGCTGACCAATTTAGGTGGGGACTTGGGCCGCTGGCAACTTCCGGGGAGGAGCTGCCGCAGCCGCCAAGAATGCGGCACTGGGCTTTTGGTGCCTTTTCTTTGTTGGAGATTCTCTGAGAGGGTGGGGTTGGAAAGAGAGAGAGAGAAATGAAGCTTTTGGGATTCAAGCAGGAGTGAGCTGGAGATTCCAGCCAAATAATTTTATTTGTAAAAGTTCAAGTAATACAGAGGCATAAAATTTACCCAGTTCCTCTTGTGCAGATAAAGTGCTCTTTATTCCAGACCTGCTGTCTATTAACACTGCCTGCCTGAGACCAGAAGAAGCCATTAGATGCCCTGGAACTAGAGTTACAGGTGTTTTGTGAGCTGCCATGTGGGGGTTGGGAACCAAAGCCAGTCCTCTGGGAAAGCAGCCAGTGCTCTTAACCACTAAGCATCTCTCCATTCATGGATTCTATTCATCTTAAGAATGTGATATTTGGGCTGGAGAGATGGTTCAGTGGTTAAAAGCACTGGCCACTCTTCCAGAGGTCCCGAGTTCAATTCTCAGCACCCACATGGTGGCTCACAACCATCTGTAATGAGATCCAGTGCCCTCTTCTGGCCTGCAGGGATACATGCAGGCAGAACACTGTATGTGTAATAAATAAATCTTTGAAAAAAAAAAGAAAATTGTGTGTGTGTGTGTGTGTGTGTGTGTGTGTGTACATGTATATCTAAAAGAATGTGATATTCTTGCATCTAGAGAAGAACTGGTGGGCTCTGGCTGTCCCTTGTCCCCCATCCTAATCTTATCTTCTTTCTTTATGGAGGAGGTCACATGTACCTTACGAGGAGTTTCGATGTAGTCATGCCTTAAGCCCAAGTTAAGAGTCTAGGGAGGATGATTGGAATAAACATGAGTCTGGGGGAGCCAGCTGTGGCCTGGCCCTACAGACAGCACAGAGGTCACCAGGCTTCTAACCACATCCATTCCCAGCCTTCTGAGTGAAACACAGACTATCCATCCTTTGAAGAGACAACCCTGCGTGTCTGATTGGTTTCATCTCAACATAATGTGGGGGGTGGGGTCTAGGCACAGCCGGCAGTGTGACCTATGTCCAGTTGAGAATGGTAAAGGTTCTGATAAACTCTTTCCAGCCTCCTGAACATGGAGGGGCTGGCTCTGCTGATTCCTGAGCCTCTATCCCCTGGAGTTACTAAAGGAACTCCTGGGGAAATTGGATTTCAGGGCTTGCCACCTTAGGGGGCTCATATTCTGGGGGTACCCAGATGGGCCAGTTTGGGCCAATGGGTCAGAGGACCCCAAGGGGTTTTTGTTTTTCTGGGACAATGAAGGGATCACCATGCTCCAGGAAGACTTGGTTTCACAACTGAGCACAGTGGTATCTGCCTGGCTCCTGGCAGCTCAGGGAGCTGTCAGCTGAGCAGGCATGGTACCGCATAGACTATCTCTTCACTGGTGGGCTCACAGCCCCAGAGCTGTGTTCCTCCCCAGGAGTAAGCAAACCATCCGTCCCCCGGCAGCCTCTGGATATAATATATTTTACAGAGCTCTACCTGGAAGACCCGTTGGGTCTCAGAGAACAGACTGGCCATGAGCTCCTGGGCCCAGTCTTTCTTAATTCCCATACCCAAGTTCCTGGCTCATCGGGGCCTTGGGCCTTTCCCACAGGGAGACAAAAGGACAAAATAGGAAAACCATAATTACAGGGCGCACATCAGTCTTATTCTCAGGGGGTCAGATGGCCTGATGACGATCCACCTGTGATTGCCCTCTGTAGCCTCCTTCAGTGAGGTGTGGTGGATCCATGGAGTGGCATTGGAGGTCTTCGCTACTGTGGGAGTGGTGATGACCACGGGGTATGGATTGTACCATGCTGGCTGCAGACTGTGGGTCAGGACCTCTTTACCCATACAAAGTCTTCAGGGTGGAACTTGTGGGCAGGCTCAGATATAGGCACAAGGGCATGACCTCTTGAACCATCGGGTGAGTAGCCCTTTGGGTCTGTTGCGGGGCTGGTAAGGACTTGAAGAGGAAGTGGATAGTAACTTCTGCTTTATGAATATTTCAGGGCAGGGGAGGTCTCCTAAACATGATTTCAAATGAGGTGAAAACACATGGATATGGGCGGCACCTGGTGCTTAGGACAAAAGGTGGGAGGCTGGTCCAGTTTTCACTGGTCTCAAGGATATACTTAAAGTCTCCTTTAAGGTCCCATTTGCTATGGGATGTCTTTCTGTATGCTGTGAATATATGTTGTTAATATTGGTTAAAAAAATAAGCTGCTTTGGCCTATGGCAAGGTAGCTTAGAGGCAGGCAGGAAATCCAAGCAGAGATACAGGAAAGAGAACGGAAGGATGGGGGAGACACCAAACCACAGTCCAAGGAGCAACATGTAATGAGACACAGGCAAAGCCACAGAGCATGTGGCGATACTTAGATTAATGGATATGGGTTAATTTAAGATGAAAGAGCTGGCTAGCAAGAAGCCTGCCATAGGCCATTCAGTTGATAATTAATATAAGCCTCTGAGTGGTTGTTTTATAAGTGGCTGTGGAATCTCAGGGCCGGGCAGGACACAGGAAAACTTCCAACTACACCCATTCATCTTTTCTATCTGTCCTGAGCTCTGTGGCCTACAGGCATGATGCAGTTTCCAATCAACAATTAAGAACGTTGCCAGATTTGGCCATGAAGACCGGGCCATCATCAGACCCCCTGGGAAAGGGGCAATCCAAATCGAGGAATGAACTCTTGAAGGACTGTCTTGGTGACCATTGAGGCCATTCAATTAGGATGGGGAAGACTTCCACCTACCCAGGGAAGGTGTCGATGAAAACTTCCCAGTACTGAGGAGGAACAGTTCCTGCCCAAAGTCAGATGGTCGGCTTCTTTTGTTAGCACAACTGTAGTGGCAATGCCCGCAAGAAAAGCCAGCCAACTGGCAGGAACAGGATGAAGCCTTGGCTGGATGGCCACAGCCTCGGGGTCCTGGGTGCTCAGTGGATGGAGCCTCGGTCTATCAGCCCTGACCCAGGCCTTCCTTCTTTACTGTTTTAATTGGGACATTTAATTTTCCAGTGTCCTTTTGTTTACTTTGTAGCTAGAGTTTTTCCTGCTTTGCCCACAGTCAGAACAAATCTCTGTCACCTGCCAATCCCACAGCCGCTCAGGCCCAACCAAGTAAACACAGAGACTTATATTGCTTACAAACTGTATGGCCGTGGCAGGCTTCTTGCTAACTGTTCTTACAGCTTAAATTAATCCATTTCCATAAATCTATACCCTGTCACGTGGCTTGTGGCTTACTGGCGTCTTCACATGCTACTTGTCATGGTGGCAGCTGGCAGTGACTCCTTCTGCCTTCCTGTTCTTTCTTTTCTCCTCTCTGTTAGTCCTGCCTATACTTCCTGCTTAGCCGCTGGCCAATCAGTGTTTTATTTATTGACCAATCAGATCATTTGACATACAGACCGTCCCACAGCAGTTTACAATAAGCACATTGGTCCCTCTCCCAGTGTCACTGGCTCCCCCCCCATCTCTTTTATTGGTCTTTATATTTATAGGAAGGTTGAGAACCGCTGTTCTACAGAGTCACAGTTATTGCAAACCTTGTGAGAAATCTCTAATAACTGTGACCTATTTTTACCCTCAAACCCTTCCAACTTGTGAAGCTTTTTCTACTACCTGGTGCTGACCATGTAACAAAATCAGTATCCATTGCTTGCTGTTTTTTTAGAATATTTGGGTCTACTGGGGTCAAGAGCAAGCAGGCCTCCTCCAGGAAGCCAGGGACAGTTCTTGGGGCTCTTGCATTTCCTTGCTCACCTTAGACACATTACTGAGTGTCCTAGCAGCTGCTTTTAGTCCTCCTAAAAGGGCCCTGTTGAAACTATCCAGAGTTTCCCGACCTCAGTCAGTGTTGGGGTCCCAGTCAGGTCAGGAAGAAGGGAACATCTGCTTTATTCAGGTGGCACTGTCCTCAAGCAATCCCCCACCCTGAGGGAGGGCTGCTTTCTTACCCTCTTCATGTCTGAGGTGATGAGGTGGCCAGGAGCTGTTGACAGTCAGCCCAGTTCAGCTGGTGGGTGTAGAAGACAGCAGTCTCCAGAGGCTAATGAAAGCCTGAGGTTTTTGGAGAATGGTGGGTTCTGAGTTTTCTCATTGTACAGATCCTTGGTAGAAAGGCATACATAAACCATGCAAGGTGGAGAGTGGGAACTTTCAGGTCTTGGGTTCCCAGAGGTGCCTCCCATAAGGGAAGGATGGAGGCTGCCTCTGCCTCTGCCTCAGGGAAATTCCTTCTGAAGTCCTCATAGCCAGAGCCACTCTCTGTGGCGGGAAGAGGGGGCCTGAGGTAGAAGAGACCACCCACCCACTGCTACCACCAGTGCAGGGGAACTATTTTCCCTTTCTTGTACACGCTCCCCTAGACAAGAGGAGAGAATGGTGATGCTTCTGCTCTCGGGACCAGAGAGGGACCAGAGGAGGTGTAGGGAAAAGGGGATAGCTAGAGAAACCCACCCTGACCCAGAACCAGGACAAGAAACACAGCCTGGATCTGGGACCTGAGCCAGAGAAAGAAACACTCTGTCCCCAAACCCAAGGAAACATGCCCTGACTCTAAAACCAGTTCCAAAGAAACACTTTGTCCCTAGAATCAGAGTCAGTGAAAGAAATGTGCCCTGGCCTTACAATTAGAGCAAAAAAGCTAAGAAAGGCCAGTGAAAGAAACACAGTTTGGCTTTGAGATCAGGGCCATCTCTGCCCCTAATCCACAAAGCTAACCAATCCCTGAGCAGAAAAAACTAACCAATCCCTGAGCAGGAAAATCTAACCAATCCTTGGACAGAAAAATCTTCTCCCTGGAGAAACTCCGCCCACAAGAAACCCTATATAAACCACCTGCCTGTTCAGTTGTTGGCTGTTCTTTCCCACCCTGGTAGAGGTAGCCACTCTCCTGGACTCCTTCCCAAAATAAATCTCTTTCTCAAAAGACTTTTGGGTGCGAAGATCTTCATTCACTGGTGCAGAGAAGAACCTTGCTGAGACGTCCCTTAAGGAACTAAGCAGAAAAACCCTTGCAGAGATGTTCCCTTAGGAGGTCGTGCAAGGCAGAGCTGAACAGAAGAACCTTGCTGAGATGCCCCTTAGAGGACTGAGAGCTAGGTGGTACAGAAAAAGTAACAACTTTTTGCTGGAGCCAGAGGAGATTGCTACATTTCTGCAGGGGTTTCCCCTTTAGCAGAGTGAAGCAAAAGAAGCAACATCTTGGGCCAGAGAAGAAGCAGAGCTCTGCCTGCCCCTTAAGTGGGGGCTGAGCAAAAGCTCAGCTGTAGCAACTCTCCAGGAGAGGAGCAGGATTACTATATCCTGCAGGGAGACCATCCCCTACCACACCAAGTATAGCCTGACTCCCAAACAGTCAGGATACCTCTCCCTCCAGAGCTGAGCTGTCTCATTGCGGCTCCAGCTGTCAGAGCTGTCCTAGCAGCTCCAGGTGTCTGGGATACTTTTCCTCTAGGGCTAAACTGTCCCATCGTAGCTCCCATTGCCAGGGCTGTCCTAGAAGCCACCTGACTCCCGAACAAACAGGATGCCTTTTCCCCAGAGTTGCAACACACTCACCTACGGGAGGTGCTCCCAGAGTTGAGAGCACCATTCTGGGGAGCAGAGCGAGGACACGGACTGAGACAGAAGGTGACAAGCAGTCAGAGCCAGGGTGGGCATGCTGGGGAGAGTTTCTAGGTGATGTCGGAAGGGAGGGGGCTGAGCTATAAGAGACTAACCCCCAACACACACACTGGCAGGGCAAGAGGCACCTACTTTCTCCTCCCTGGTGTGTCCAGGGGCTACAGTGAGACATACGGAGGGAATGTCAATTTCCTCCCACAGGGCTGAGAGAACAGGTGGAGGTTTTCGGCTTCTCTGGGTAACTGGGTAAGGATTTGGTCACAAACAAGGCAGCATAGGTCTTGAGTCAGGGAGGTGGGTCTTGCCCAGAGAGAGCCAGTGCTCAGTATATCCACCCTAGTCTGTAGACTCCTCCCAGACGTGTTTCAGCATGCACCTCAACGGTGTCTTGGTACTGCTCACTCCCCCTTCCATTTTAGATCTGTTTCTCCAACCAACAGACGTGACAGAGACACACAGACTGACAACAATAAAGACAACCATGGGTGACTACCACTGACTGAAACAGGGTGATCCAGTGACGTCCCATGCAGATCCCAGGCAGGAATTAGGGTTTTGTCCTGTCCAATGCAGAAGATACCATAAGCAGACTTCCCTTCAGAGGGGACAATCCAGGTGACTTTCTGTAGTTTCTTGTTTAGGGTGAAGGCATTAGGAACCTCTGTCTATAGGAGCAGAGATAAGAGAAGTCCCTGGGGTCCTGGAATGTCTCAGAATGCACACTACCTGGGAACTATATATTCCCTAAATGTTGGCAACCCAGGGGATCCAAGACCCCTGGCATCCTGATGTTTCAGTCTCTGGAATCTTGCCGGCATCTCTAAAATGCTGTGAGGTAAGTCCACCAGAGAACACACAGAGACACTCTGAAAGCTGAATAGAAAGTCTGTAATTGCTGCCCAGCATCTACACAGGGAACTTGCCCAAATAATGCATCCCCTTTGTGTGGTTGACCCACATCGGTTAGTAAGAACAGTTAACAAGAAGCAGAACTACAGCCAGGTGGTGGTGGTGCACACCTTTAATCCCAGCACTTGGGAAGCAGAGGCAGGTGAATTTCTGTGAGTTCGAGGCCAGCCTGGTCTACAGAGCAAGATCCAGGATAGCCAAAGCTACACAGAGAAACCCTGTCTCAAAAAGAAACAAAAACAAACAGCAAACAAACAAACAAAAAGAAGGCTTCCCCAATAAATGTGTTCCAGCTCTGCTTTGGGTGAAGGTTTCCCCAGTGCATGTGTAACAGCTCTAAAGGGAAGGGTGTCCTGCTGTAGGGAGCCAAGGAACACCACAAAATCACACCACATAACAAACCTCACACAAGAGATTTATTGGGACGGCAAAGCAGCAGAGGACTGAGCAGAAGACAGGGTTTATATAGGATTTCTTGGGGGAGGGTGCTTTCCAGGGTGACCTGGGATTGGTGGGATTTTTGTCACCTGATCTTGGAGTAGGCTTTGGGATTGGTGGGATTATGAGGTCAGATTCTGTGGCAAACTCAGGGATGGGATTGGTGGGATTTCATGCTCAGGGATTGGTGGAATTCTGTGGCCTGATATTGGGGCAAGCTCAGGGATTGGTGGGATTCTGTGGCCTGATCTTGAGGCAAGCTCAGGGATTGGTGGGATTCTGTTTCTTGGTCCTGGTTTTGGTCTTGCAGGTCAAGTCTGGGTCAGAGTGGTTTTTCTTGACACTTATTACACTAAGGTGTGGGGGCCTGTTACAATTATGTAGATTAGCATCTGTGTGTACACTTTGGAAGCATCTTACTGTGTACATCTGGTTAGTGGTTTATTCTGAGTTAATCTTACATCTAAATGTCACCCACATTGGTGGCTGAGAAGGAATGTAAGACTCAGTGGACTTGATGTTGTCAACTGCCCCCCATACACACTCACCCCCCCCTCCACTACTCAGTGGTGGGGGCAGAAGTTGAGGTTGAAAGAGACAGGGAATCTGACCCACCAGAGGAGAGGAGCAGGACAAACTTGCCTTATTGCCATTGCTCTGGTTCTCTATAAAATTGCTAATGATAAAAAAATAGAGAATAGATGTTCCTCTGACCCAGACTTCCCAGACTGACTCTGGATGAAGCTCAGGTTTGGCTCCTGGTTTGTGTTTATGGGATGGGCAGCGGTGGCTGAGCGGCGTTCGCCAGCTTCTTCTCTAACAGTATTTGTCCTGAATGTTCACTGGTCTCCTTTGTCCCATTGAGCTGTAAAAAGGTACCTGGTGGTGTCTGAGGTAGAGGAAGAAGATGCATCCCCCTCACCCCCCACCCCTATCCTCCATCCCTATCCCCCAACCCCATCCCCAACCCCCCATTCCCATACCCCACCCCCTGGGCTGCCAGGCATGGCATTCTGAGTTCTTTTCATCCACAGAACCTTCCTTTCACTGCAGAAAAGAATATGACAAGCAGTATGAAACAGTCCGAGTTCATGGTACAGATTAAACATAGGAGTTAATACAAAGAGAGGCACTTTGGAAAAGATTAATATATACCCAAGTGTGAGTATGGGCTTCTCAAGGGAGAGTCACATCTTTTATATGGATCCTGTGGCTCCCCCCACCCTGCCCCCCGCCCCCAGACAGAGCGTCTCTGTGTAGTTCTGGCTGTACTGTAGACAGCTCTGGCTCTGGCTCACTCTGTAGACCAGGCTGGTCTCGATCTCACAGAGATCCTCTTGCCTCTGCCTCCCAAGTGCTGGAATTAAAGGTCCACACCATCACTGCCTGGCTACGGATCCTGTGGCTTCCTAAATTCTATTGTCTAAAAAGCATAATTCACAACAAGTTTGAAAAGATTGAGTGAAGCTTAAATCCAAGCATCTGGCCGTGTCTACTTGTTTTCCTCACTAGGAGGTTCCTTTGTAAATGAAATTGTGCCCTGGCTCCCTGGAGTGTGGAGCTTGAGCTATTGGGTCAACAGGCTGAAACTCAAGGTTACAAACATTCTGACCCAAAGCAGAGCCCTGTGAGAAGGGGAACCCAGTGCAGCGGCCAGGAGGCCCAACTACAGCGCAGTAACCTAAACAATTGGGAAGTATGGGGAAGGGCAGCCCAGCCCTCTGGGCTGGAGAAATTTGGGGAGGGGGAGGGGCCTGCAAGCCAGTGGGACCCTGTAGGGGCTGAGGGTGCAAGGGAGAACCTGGAACTAGGTTGGCTTTGATATTTTAAGTAAGCATCTTAGCCTTTTGACCCAGGGTTTGTGACTTAAGACTCTTCATTTGCTATGTTTGAGTTGTCTTTGGGAAAACACACATTCTCTCTGCAGATGATTGGCTGTATCCGTGGTGCTGGAATTTCTTGACAGCAGGGAAGACAACTGAATTCCAGGTTTAATAGCTTCTTCCTGTTCCCCTCCATTTCCTTCCTAGCCTCGGGAAGGCCTCCTCTGTGCTGTGGCCCCAGGACAGGCTGATTTCCAGGAAGTTGTGGCTAGGTGGGGCAGCTCAAGAAACCAGTACTAACCGGCTTTCACTGCCGGCTGCCTCTTTCCTGTTCCTGATTTCTTAACACCAGGCTGACAGTGCGGAGCTCAAGGGAGTCTGAGGGACTTTTGGTTTCGATTCCTGGCCTCAGCTCTGCTGCCTTGGAAATGTTAACAGAACAGGAAGAATCGAAACCGTGCGTGTGAGGTGCTGGGCACCCTGCCCGGTCCCTGCAGCAGGGATCGTTTTATGCGTGTACACACAGTCTTCACTCAGCTGACACCCCTGAAGTTCTTTGTCTCCTAAACTCCGGGCCGTTAGAAGAACACCACGAGTGTTGTCTGTACCTATTACCCTTGGCCAGCACCACCTCTACCAACACACTGCCTACCCCAGTGTGGCGACTCTTTGGGTCAATCTCACTCTTTCTGGGAAGATAACGGAGCCGGGGCAGTGGACTTCGTGGTGGGTACAGACACTCATTCATTGAGGAGAAAGAAAAAACCAAACTGAGGCACAGATGGACAGGAGATTTGGCTCAGTTGGTCGAGTGCTTGCTTAGCCCTGGGTTCGAGCACCCACACTGCAGAGGCTGGACGGCATTGCAAACACCTGTAATCCCAGCATGTAAGAGGCAGGGGCAGGAAGATCAGGAGTTCAAGGTCATCCTCAGGGACAGAGACATTTCGAGATCACCCTGAGATAGATGAGACTCCATATCAAAAAACAAAGACAAGAAACTGAGGCATAGAGTGTCTGCCAGACAAGGACATGGACGTGGAAGCTGCTGTGGAATAATCCCTTTGTACACTGTGAAGATGTGTGGCTCTCATTTGTTTGAGAGCCAGCTGGCCAATAGCTAGGCAGAAAGAGGTTAGGCAGGAGAGCGAGACAGAGAACTTGGGGAAGAAGGGCAGAGTCGCCAGCCAGACACAGAGGGCGCAGGACTTGAGGCAACAAGCCATGAGCCATGTGATATTATGTAAATTAATAGAAATGGGTTAATTTAAGTTGTGAGAGCTAGTCAGTAACAAGCCTTAGCTATCGTCAGAGCATTTATAATTAGTAAGTCTCTGTGTTGTTTATTGTGGAATCGGTGGCCCCGACCAAAAACATCGCCTACAGGAAGCTGAGTCAAACTCAGACAACCTGAGTCCACATGCCGCCACCTACGCCTTCACAACAGCGAAGAGGTACATTCACATCACATTGTGATGCTTTCTTCTTGGGTACCTTGCATAAACCTACTTAGTAAGACCCTAGTTAATAAATGCAGATTGTTATATCTGGTACTTGCAGAAATCAGTAAGATGTTCTAGATACCTGCTAGGTCTCAGGCCCTCTGTATGTCTAGAAATGAGCTCAAGCTAGACTATAGGGTTTCAGCGTTTGGCATGAACTTGTGAAATAGGCTTTTTATCCCCAGGAGTCCCTCCCCTGAGCTACTCAGTCCCTTTGTAAGTCCCCATGCCCAAGCCCTCTGACTACCTTCTCTTTCTCCCTCCTCTCCCTCTCTCACTGCATCTTTTCTCTCTTCCACTCCCCTAGCCCTGGCCATGTACAGTGCTTTTTTTCTCTCTCTCGAGTCTTCCAGATGCCTCTGGATAGTTCCTCTCTCTTATCCACAATAAGAACCCTCCCCCTAATGGAGAGGTCATGTCAATGGTTACTTTGCTGCGCCCCCCTCACATGTAATATCAAGAAGAAAAACGGTGCTTGTCTTAGGGTTTCTGTTGCTGTGATGAAACACCACGATCCAAATATAGAAGAAAGGGTTTACCTGGCTTACACTTCCACATCGCCGCTGTTCATCATCAAAGGAAGTCAGGGCAGGAACTCAAACAGGGCAGGAACCTGGAGGCAGGAGCAGATGCAGAGGCCATGGAGGGGTGCTGCTCACTGGCTTGCTCCCCATGGCTTGCCTAACCTGCTCTTTTTTTTTTTTAACTTTCTTTTTTATTTATTCGTTGTGTCTTTCACATCATGTGTTATGCCCAGATCGCAGGGACCCCTCGAAAGACCACTGTGGAGACCGCATGTGAGTGTTCACAGTGGTGAGAACAGAGAGCCTGAGCCCCGGAGGGCTTTTTCTTCATAGCAGAGATTGGGTGAGATTTCCAAGGTTCAGGACCCTGATTGGCTGACATTTATTTGTCTAAAGGTATCTGGGTAAAAGGGGAATAGGTGTGTGTTAGGCTCAGGGATGATCTTATCTAATCATATCTAAACGTTGGAATGTTTGGAATGTCAGATACTTCCCCTTAGATGCAGGCCCATTCCTGGGTGGTGCCAGGGTGGTGCCAGGGTGGTGTATGACTTTTCCTGGATCCGGGTATTGCCTGCCAGTAAGCCTGTCATGGCAGCTGTGTGGTCAAGCTGTTTTGGGCAACCCCCCACATGCATCCCGATCCCACCCATCTCTGGTCCCCTTACATCCACCCTTGCCCCTGCAACCCCCCCCAAGATAAAACAAAGTAAAATTTAAGGTAGAAAAGGGAGGTAAAAGAAAAAAAAAAAGGAAGAAAGGGGAAAATGTCATCATGGAAGCTGCAGTGTGACACAGTGAGTCACACAGTAAACCCCTTTGTCCGTACATCTTTATATTCAGGCGTTCATTGCAAAGAATCGTTGGTCTGGCTGGAGGCCCCTGGTCTCTGCTGCGCTATCAACACTGGTCCCTCACTGGGACTCTTCCTGGACACCCCGTAGCTGCCCTGTATCCTGGAGGTCCTGCATCCCGGGGTCCACAGGACCACTGCTCCCCCTCCACCCCCCAGAAGATCACAGATGGGGTGGATGTTGGGTTGGGCCAACACTTAACCCTGGTTCTTGGCTTCGGTAGTTACAGTGTTGGTCAGCCCGCCCGCTCTCCCCCATCTTCACCGCCAGGGTGAGCTCTCCTGCACCTCCCTGGCTAGTTCACCCCTTGCAGCGATGAGCAAGGGCGGGGCAGTTCTCCTGTTTTCACACCCCATACCTAGGGCTGGCTCTACTGAATTGCCCAGGACTGGCTGATAAGGGGCAGTTATGACCTCAGGGCCAACTCTCCCATCTGGGGTAGGTTGTATCTCTCCCCAGCCCATGCCACCACATGACAGATGAGGAATGGGGACAGCACTCCCATCTGCCTCAGGCTCAACCTGCTTTCTTCTAAAACCCAGGACCAGTAAGCAGTCCAGGGATGGCACCACTCGCCACGGGCTGGGCCCTCCCCCATCAATCACTTGTTAAGACAATGCCTTGCAGCTGGATCATATGGAGACATTTCCTCTTCTCAGATGACTTTGGCTGGTGTCAAGTTGACACAAAACTACCAGCACAGTGCTAAATTTGTAAATCTCCACATAGACATCAAGAGTTGGAATTCATGGTCTAATAGGAACTGATGACGTAAAGAAGATACTGATTTGTGTTTTTTCCTTTTCTTATACTTAATGTGTGTATACATGTGTGTTTATGTATGTACCCATGTGTGTGCACATGTGTGAGGTCCGATGACAGCTTTTGGGAGTCTGCTGTCTTCCACCTGGGTGTTAGAGAGTAAACTCAAGTCACTGCGCTTGGCGGCGAGCGTCTCCACCAGCTGAGCTATCTCATTGGCCCTGGGTTTTTCTTTTTTTAATGTGTGTAAATGTTTTGCCTGCATGTATATCTGTGCATCCCATGTGTGCAGTGCCCAAGGAGACCAGGGAATGGTGTCAGATCCCTTGGAACTGGCGTCACAACCATTTGTGAGCCTCCATGTGTGTGTTGGGAATTGAACCTAGGTCCTCTGCAGGAGCAGTGTCTTAGTTAGGGTTTTTCTTGCTGTGAAGAGACACCATGACCACAGCAACTGTTATGAAGAAAACATTTAGTTGGGGTGGCTCTCTTACAGTTTCAGAGGTTCAGCCCATTATCCTCATGATGGGGAGCCTGGTGGCCTGCAGTCAGACGTGGTGCTGGAGGAGCTGAGAGGGCTACGTCTTATAGACAACAGGAAGTCGACTGTCAGAGTGAAGCTTGAGAAAGACCTCAAAGCCCGCCCCACAGTGACACACTTCCTCCCACAAGGCCTCACCTCCTACTAATGCCCCACTCCCTTTGGGGGCCAGGTTCTTCCAAACCACCACAGGCAGCCAGTGCTCTTCACTGCTCAGCTGTCTCTCCTGCCCCTCCCAGTTTTCTCGGGCATTCTGCCTCGGCCTCACAAATGCCGGGGTGTACGGGTAAGTCACCAGGTCAGTTGGTTTTCCCCCTTTTCCTCCGAGACAAGGTCTTGCTGTAGCCAAAGCCGGTCTGAAACTCTGGACACAGCTCAGGCTGGCAGTGATCCTCCTGCTGTAGACTCCAGTGTGCCGGGATGACAGGCGTGAACTCCCACCCGTGATTTTTGTCCTATGTTTTGACTGAGACGTGACAATGATTATTAGGCAGGGTGTGGCTACTTCCTCATGCTGTGAATTGTTTGCACCTACGAGTACAAGCAAGTGTGAGTCACAGAACTTCCAAGTACGAGCAAGTGTGAGTCACAGAACTTCCAAGTACAAGCAAGTGTGAGTCACAGAACTTCCAAGTACAAGTAAGTGTGAGTCACAGAACTTACAAGTACAAGCAAGTGTGAGTCACAGAACTTCCAAGGGAGCAAGTGTGAGTCACAGAACTTCCAAGGTTACACGGATAGACTTTCGTGACTTTAAGCACATTCCCTTGACCACCATGCCCATGTAACTTCCAACAGGTATTTGTGTGACTACCCACACACCTAGATGTATTTTTAAAATATACGTTCCAGCCCTTGTTTAGGCAGACCAGGTCCTGTGAGCCCCCGTGCTGTGTTGAGACCTGGGATATAAATTGCTTTTCTGTTGTACAAGGTGTGAAATGCTGAGAGAGGGTTAAGAGGGCTCAGTGGGTAAAGCACTTCCTGCCAAGCCTGAGGTCGGGAGTTCAATGCCAAGAACCTACAAGATAAACCAGAACTGACTTTCACAAGTGACCTCTAACTGCCCCCCCATTAGAATTAACAAAACAAAACAAAACAAAAACAAAACAAAAAACAACTCGCACTTCAAAAACAACACAAACAAAGAGAACAGTAGTAATCAAATTCAGAACTCCCAGCATAGTGTAGTGGGCGTAGGCTCCGAGAGCGCGTGCCTCACGAGGCCTGGAGAGTAGAGTACACAGTGCTCTTGCCTAAAAAGTGTCGCCAAGCAGGCAGGTGTGGAAGGCCCATGGCACTCCCTGGCAGAGTTAGACGTGGCTCCAAGCCAGGACGTAAGTAGGGGAGCTGGCAGGAGACAGTGAGGCTCGGGAGGGTGAGAGCCGATGCCGCCAAGCCCAAGGGATCATTTTACTGCACAGCAGCGTCAGCAGAGCGGTAAGGAGATCCCGGGGAGGAGAAAGCAAAGGGAAGAGGCCGGAGATCAGCAGTCCCGACTGCTCCAGGCTGTCAGGGCAAGACTTGAAGAGTACCAGAGGTGGCACTAGCTAGGGTCACGGCTGTGGGGGTCTGCAAACCACACGCTTCTTATGGACAGTGCAAGTGTGCATTTAACAAGCCCAAAGAGATCCATCTACCTAAGTGCTCCAACAGGCTAGTATTGCTGTTGAGAGCAGGTCTCGGTATCCAGGCCGGCCTTGAACTTGCTATGGAACGGAGGACGAGGAGCCTCTGATCCTCACGCCCCTGGTGCTGCAATTACAGGTTGCAGTGACCTTCTCTGTGGATGCCAGGCGAGCGCTCTACCAGCACAGCTACATCTCCAGCCCTGGGCTATTACTGGTTTTGAAGAGCCCAGGAATATGGAAAAAAAATTGTATGCTTGTAGCCTTTACGCGTATTTCTGAATGTACTAGGACTGATAGCTGCTTCACCCCTTGCCCTGCATTCTCCCAGTTAGGGGGAAGGCAATTTAAATGACCCCTCGACTATGTAAACATTTTAAACTCACACCCTCTAATCAGTAGCAGTAAATCCTGGATCCACCTCCATCTCAGAGGAGCCTGGAGAGTGCTAGTTCAAGACACCGGGACGCCCGAAATGGCATAAACCCCCAAATGTACTCTCTGCGAGGTGCCTAACCTGTGGCTATAAAAAGGAGCTTGCAGCCCTTCCTCGGGGCTACAGAGTCAAATCGTTCTCTGCAGCTCTGACTAGTAGAATCTCTTCCAGAGCTGATTTTGAATAAACGTTGCTTCTGGTTTTTAGACTTCGGTGTTCTGCTCCCTGTTGTTTGCACAATTCCAGGACCCTACAGTTTTAATTTTTTTTTTATACCCCAACCAAAGATCCCCCACTCCACCCACCCCTCCTCTGTTTCTCTTCAGGTACAGGTGGGTCTCCTGTGGCTATCAGCCCGCCATAGTATATCGAGCTGCAGTGAGACCAGGCTCCTCTTCTTCTGGTAAGGCTGGGTGAGACAATCTGGCAGGAGGAAAGGATCCTCAGAGCAGGCAAGAGTCAGAGACAGCCCCTGCCCCCACTGTCAAGAGTCCCACAAGAAGACCAAGTCACACAACTGGAACATATATGTAGAAGGCCCCGTCATTTTTTTTTTAAAGTTTCAAACTGCAGTACCAAAGTAAGTGCTTTCAAGGTGACTGTGTGAAATGTTAAAATTATACTTTTGATAACCATTAAGAAAAAAACAAAACCCAAACACCCTTTAACTCCTTTAAATAAAATTAAGTGTGTCTATGTGTGTGTGTGTGCGTGTGCGTGTGTATGCGTATGCGTGTGCGCGTGTGATGTATGGAGGTCAGAGGACAATTTGGGGGGAATCATTCTCTTGTCAGCCATCTGTGGTCCCGAGGACTTCACCTGCTGTCACCCTGCCAGCCTAACAACTTGCTAAAAGTGTTAGAGAAACAACAGAGAACAGACCTATGTATTTGCTTCAATAAAGACGAGGACTTTCTCATGACAATCGTGTGTGGTTAGATTATATATTAATTTTATTTCCATTACATAAAGTGAGGAAGAAACAGAGAGACTGGAATATATTACAAGGCATTTAAGGGAGGCGTGTTTGGCGGCTGGACAGAAAATACCTGACTGGACTTTCAGGGCTGTGGCAGAGTTCATTCAAATCCTCAGCTCCCTTCTTCACAGAATATCCTGTCCTCATCAGGGACAGAGAGAAGCATGAAGAGGCCCTCCTGGGGCGCTAACACTCTGGATGTTCCAGGAAGTCGTGCTCCACACACTCCTCCAGCTGCTGTAAGACCCTTGGGCTCTCCGTGACAGGGAACTCCGGCACAGAGCTTCCCGGAGCATCGGAGGGCAGTTGGCTTTGGGTTTTGAAAGCACAGTTTAACGTCTTGAAGAACGGCATCAGTTGCCTGACGCTGGATACGGAATGTTGGCGCAGAAGGGGAAACTCACTCTCCCTGGTGATCTCATCAGAGCTGCCAATTTCCTGCAGAGAGACCCAGAGCCAGGGAAGTGACCTTGGCTATCGCTGAGATGCCTGTGCACACCTGCGGCAGGCTGTTGGCTCATGGCCGGTGCTAATATAGAGGTGGGGCCTCCCATTCTGATCTTTCATTCTTTCTGTCGGGTGTCGGCCCAAACCCAGTGCAACGCCAGGATCCTGCCATTCCTCCTAGCAGGCTCCTCCTCTTCTTAGACTCAAAACCATAGAGCAAGTCGGGAAGAAAATCGACTTCTACATCACCGGTACCCAGGAAGCTTTATTTCCCCGCAAGAAAATGAGGGATGGAACTTATAACCATCCCAAGCTTTAAAACTAAGAGAGGAGGCTTCGAAGTTCTTAAAAATCAAGAGACACTAAGGCCTCTGTCACTGCTTAGTCTGGACGCCTCGCTGGGATCCTTTTTTGTTCTTTTCTGAGGCAGCGTCATTTATAGCCCAGGCTGATCTTGAACTCACTATGTGCCAAGGATGACCCCCAACTCCTGATCCTTCTAGCTCTACTTGCCAAGTGCTGGGATCACTGGTATGCACCACTCACCCTGTTTACACAGTGCCGCGCTGGAACCCAGGGCACTGTGTGTGCCAGGCAAGCACTCTGCAACTGAGCTCCGGCTCCGGCCTGTGAATGTGTCTTCTGAAAGGAAAGCACTTACCCCGTATTTTGACTTTAGAAGTTCTAGAATCCTGACAGTGTGAGGTCTGCATTCTTGGTGATTCTCTTCTAGCTCTGACAGGAAGGCAGGGTGCTCAGTGTCCACTTCTGGAACAAACGCCCACCTATAACTGCAGGGCACAAACAAGGCCAGGTATGCTGAAGCAGAGCTCATGGAAACGGTCTACAGTAGTTCGAGTGAAATAATTTACATCCCACGACTCAGGGGCTTAATATTTTCATAGACTACATTGTATAGCAATGCACACAATTGATTTCTGTTCTATTAGCCCAAGAAGAAATCCTGTCTCCCTCACCATTATTGCTCAGTCTCTAGGACGAAGACCTAGGCAACCCACTAACCTATTTCTAACTGTAGATTTCTCATCTGGACCTGAGGAGTGGAATCAGACATGCTCCTGGGGGAGTGAGGGGGGGCAGCCTCTGTCACGGGTGTATTCTCAAGTGTCAGCCATGGTGGAGCAGACATTAGCATCTCCTTGCTTTTTATTGCTGACTGATGTCTCATTACATGGACAGACCACATCTGTCTGTCCATCTGTTGCTGATGGACACACAGGCTGTCTCCAGCTTTTGGAGACCATACATAATGCCATTGTTCACAGTGTCCATGGGAATGCTCTTCTTTCCGTGGCCTCTTGTCTTAGTCTCACAGTTAAACGGAACAGCAGTGAGGTTTCCTCAGATCCGAGGTGGCCATGCACAGCCCTCTACAGACACCACACAGAGCAGAGTGTGGCCACCGCTTGGCCTCTGTGGGCAGGCACCTCCCACTCAAGCCTATGGTTTCTGTTAGGTTCCCTTGATGCTGTAACGAGTACTGATCTGTCCACCAGCTGGGGACCAGTGCAGTTCCACTGCCGTAAAACTGTGCCCACCACCCCACATCTGTGCCCCCCGGCAGCCACTGCTCTTCTCCCTTGTTCCTAGGGTGGTGTACTTTCTAGAATATCACACAAACGGAATGATGCAGTGTGTGGCCTTTCCAGCCTGGCTTCTTTCATTTGATAATAGTGAAGAGAATGCACACGTGTTTTTACCCATGACTCCTCTCTTCCTGGGGGGAAGCTAGAGAGCAGTAGCCTCTGGGGCCAGGCATGAAACTCAAAGCAGGAACAGCTGTGTTAAGCCTGGGGAAGTGCGTGCCAAAGAGGCCAAGTGACCCGGAGAGGCCGCGCTCCAAACAGAGCCTCCACATCTAACTGCAAAAGACAACTGGAGCTATACAAATGCAGGGAGGATCAGCAGCGGTGGCCCGGTTCAGAAGCATTCGGTAGCGAGAGCCACCTCAGCAGACATAAAAATACTCATCGGTCACGGGGCCACATTTGCAAGCCTGCCCGTGAGTGGTGAGTGAGCCAAGTCATGAAAGCACAGCTGTTGGGGGAAATCTGAAACCTGGGCTGTAGTCGGCTCACAAGCTGCTGGGGTGCTGCGGCTTCTCACTCACTCACTGCACATGAAAGGAAAGTGCAGTGCTGCGCGGCAGGCAGGGAAAGCCACCGACTTCAGAGGGGGTGTGGTCTCCTCTGACTTACATCTGAAACAATGGCATCTTGTCAGGTGGGAAGGAGAGCGCCGTGTCCAGGAATTTGCAAGCAGAGAGGTACATGATGAGATCACTGGGGGACACAGCCCCGCCCGAAGGCCCGTTCCCATCGGCAACTGGGACTTTTATTCTGTTTTTGTTGCTGTTTCTACAAATTCCAAAAGAAACGTTCATTATACACTCATCCACATCGTCTGCTCTTCATTCACTTGGGAAAAGTCCTTAGACACATTTCCCTGGAAATAGATCTTCCGACTATGGGCTCAGTGATACATGCTGGTTGGGGCTGTATGGCGGGAGCACTCACTCAAGGTCACCTTCAGTTACAGAGTCAGTCTCAAGACAACGGACCATATAGGAGACCCTGTCTGAAAAACAGGAGGCAGCCAGAGAGTCGGCTCAGCAGTTCAGAGCCCTTGCTGCTCCTCCAGAGGACCCCACTTCAATTCCCAGCACCCACACTGGGAAGCTCACCGCTGCCTTTACCTCCAGTTCCGGGGGATCTGACACCCTCTACCAGCCTCCTCAGACGTTTCATGGACATGGTGCATACACACACAAAGGCACACATGTGCATATGCAAAATAAATGCATCTTGAATAGAGAGGGGGAGAAGTCTTCACGCTAGCTAGCCCCATCACCAGGACTCCCAGAAGACGGTAGGTGGTGTGATGGCCTGCACTGTCACCTCCCAGCATGCAGTGCGGAGCTCCCATGGCTTACCTCAACGACTCATCTTCCTCTTTCAGATCTTCTTCAAGTTGTATGAATGTCTGGATCTTAGGAAGAAAATGTATATTTAAGTCGCTATGTGAGAGAGATCCCATTTACCTAAATGTATCTAGCTATAAAAAACCAGCAGGCAGGGCATGGGGACACACATCTTTAATCCCAGCACTTGGGAGGCAGAGGCAGGTAGGTCTCTAAGTTTGAGGCCCAGCCTGGTCTACAGAGTGAGTACCAGGACAGCCAGGGCTACACAGAGAAACCCTGTCTCCGAACCAAAGCAAACTAAAACAAAAACCTGGCAGATGGAGCCCAGGTAGAGCCTAGAGAGCAGGGAGGCCCTGGGGTGGATCACCACAAACCAACAAAGAGGAAAACTAGCAAATAATATCATAGTGTGTGTAGGTCACAGAATAAAACATTTTCTGTTCAGCTGAGAGGTAACTATGTGCTATCAACACGATTACAAACACCTCTTAGAGAAGCCAGGCGCCCACAGAGTGGATATTGCCCAACAACAGAAAGCATTTTAAAAGCGCCATCTTGCCCAAGACGGACACAGATGCACTCACCAGCTCAGAGACCATGATTGGCCACAGTGAGGTCAGATGCTGAGGAGATATTCTTAGCAGCAGAACTCTGAAAAAAAGAAACATCTGAGCAGCGACTGTGGATGTCTGTCCGACTCGGAGGTTGTCTGTCAGGCGCTCTGAGGAAAGAGATTGTAGAGAAGTCATACAAATATGCAGGGTGGGGTTTCTTGTTAGCTAAAAAAGAAGAAGAAAACTGTCACCACTCTGATATTGTGATGACAACCCAGTATAAGTGATGAATCCTATCTGGACATGCAGGCGCACACCTGTAATCCTGGGCAGAGGCAGGAGGACTACCACAATGCAAAGCCAGTCTGCTCTACGCAATGAGTTCTATGCTAGTCAGGGCTATAGAGTGACTTCTACTCCCTGTCTGTGACGAGGGAAAAAAAGGAGGGGTAGGTGGAGGATGCAGCTTAGTTGGTTCAGGCTTGCCTGGTGTGCATGGAGCCTTTGGTCTTCTCCTTAGCACTACATAAACTGGGCGTGGCAGCACACACCTCTCATCCAGAGAGAGTTTGAGGCCAGCCTGGACTATACGAGACTCCTGAGATAGATGGGGAGGCAAAAAGTATGTGTTTGTGCTACAAACACCCAACAGGGTCCTGTGATGTAGCCCAGGTTATCCTCCAACACAGTGAGCCTGGCTCAGCCTTCCAAGTGCTAGGATGTGCCACCACGCATGTCTGTCCCACCTACCCTGGTGACAATCACCCTCTGATCACAGTTGCTGGCTCGAGTCCTCACGCCATGCACCTCACCTCACCCTCATGCGGCAGGTGCATCTGCAGTACTGTATGCAGCCTGTACCGCAGGCCTCCCCATTTTCCCATCACGCTAACGACGCTGTCACTCCCAGCCAGGTGTGTGCTCAGCTCTGCCCTCTGTGCACTATGCCCAGTGATGCCCTTCAGCATGAGAGCCCAGGCCTGGCCCGTCAGGACAGTGGTCACTCCTGAGGAGGCCGCATACCACAGCCAGGAGACTGGGTGATCCCTGAAGCTCTCTCTCGGGCAGGTGTGTACTGTATAACAGCAGCCTCTGCCTCACGGCTCTAACTAGAACACGGCTCCTCCACACTCTTGTCATGTATACTATGTTAAATTAGATCACATGATATAAAACTTCCCATCAGCCCCCACCAAAGCTTATTAAAAGTCTGCTTTTTCCTTTGTTTTGGGGATTTGTCCAGGGGATTTATTCCAAAGAGGCTCCTTCCTCTGCCTGCCCTCAACATCCCTCTCATAGCATGCCCGCCATCTCTCATTTCTCACTCCTTTTAAAAGAGATTTTTTTATTAATTTTAACGCTGTGTATGTGTGTATATTCACACGAGTGTAGGTGCCCAAAGAGGCCAGAAGAGGGCGCCGATACCCTATGGAGCTGGAGTCCCATAGGCAGGTGTCAGCTGCCTAACTTAAGTGCTGGGAGCTGAGCTGGGTCTGTAGAAGAGCAGACTCTTCTCTTGGGTGCCAAGCCTGCTCTCTAGCTGCCACATTGTAGCTGTAAGTTTACACATATGGTGCACACGTGTGGATATGTATGTGGTGTATATATGAGGTTCATACTGTCACACTGCCTGGCTCTCATTCCCCTTCAGTAGAAAGACTTCTCAGAGCTGTTTGCTGGAACTCTGCTCGCCCCTGCTTGAGAAAGGCTGCTTTTTTTTTTTTTTTTTTTTTTTTTTACTTTTTTTGGGACAATACAATGAAGTGATCGCTTACTGAATAATGCAGGCATATATCTACAGACTCATTATATCCAGCTCCACCACAGTGACACAATACAGGAGCCATTCTGTCTCGTAAATAGGAACCTACAGTTAGGTGGTTACTGATGCCTAAGCAAAGCCTGGCTTCTACACACCCTTGCAATTCTTTAGCCCTCTGGGCCTCACCTACATGTCATGGGAGATAGGGAAGAGGAGGAGGATTCAGACTGGAAGGACTGGGGTGCAGCACACCCCTCCCCACAAAGGTGGAGGCTTTAAGGGAATGAGGCCCAGGACGCATGCGGCAAGCAGCCCTGGACTCTGCAGCAGCTCCAGGACTGTGAGCAGGGACGTTTTTGTTCACCGTGAAACCTCCGGCACCGGGTCTTCGGCGGCACAGCTCGGGGCAGCCGAAGGCGGGCGGGCGGGTGGGCGTCTCACCTTGTATCAGGGGAAGGTACAGGTGGTACTGGTCAAGCTCGCCGCTGAAGACAGCAAAGGCCTGGCGCTTCAGCAGCATGGCCTTCTGCTCCACACTGGAGAAGAGCTTCAAGGAGCTGCTCTGCATGTCTGCAGTGAAAACATCACAGTCAACCCGTGAGAAGATCCTTCGCTCTGTGACGCTGCCCATCCCTTCAAAGGGTCTGGTTCTCCTCTGAGAACGTACGGAAATCAGTCCTGCACACGTTAACAAAACAAAACAAAACACGGCCTATCTCGGCTACAAATGGCGGTGCACATCTATAATCTTATCACCTGAGGGGCTGAAACAGGAGGATTGCCAAGAGTTTGTGGCTAGAGTTGGAGTGGTGATGGTGGCGCTCGCCTTTAGTCCCAGCACCCGGGAGGCAGAGGCAGGGGGATCTCTGTGAGTTCGAGGCCAGCCTGGTCTACAGAATGAGATCCAGGACAGCCAAGGCTGTTACAAAGAGAAACCCTATCACACAAAAAAACTAAAAAATAAACAAAAGAAGTTTGAACCAGCCTAGACTATGTAATGATAAATTCCAGGATAGTTCTCTAGGCCACAGATCTAGACCCTTTCTCAACAAAACAAAATGCCCAACCCAAAATGATAATACCACCAAACCTAACCCTACCCCCAGGAAAGAAACCAAAACAGTTGCTCTGTGGGCGAAAGGCAAAAGTTTATTCCAAACTGCCAAGACTGTCTCCCGCGAAAGCAAGAAGGAGCAGGGGGAAGAGTTGGGGGGCAGGGGGTGTGATGACTGACTGAGGGAGCCTAGGGCTAGCGTGGACCCTGACAAGTTAGTAAGCACCACAGCCACACGTTAATGGGAGAGCCAGAGGTGAGGAGAACGCTCTCTTTTTAGCAAGCAGGAACTTTCTTCAAGCCCCTGAGGGAATGGGGTTTTTTGTCTAAAGGCTGGACCTTGGAAAAAGGAATTTCTTGGGGGACCAGACACCCCCAAACAAACAATTCATGACGCACTATGTCAGGGAATCAAGAAAGGCCTGGGCTGGGCATGGCAGTGCTGGCCTGTAACATGGGCATTTGGAGGCCAAGGGAGGAGGATTGAGAGTGTGAAGCCGGCCAGGGCTACAGAGTGAGACCTGCCTGAGGCACCAGAGAGCTGCCTGACACACGAGGCTGACTTTAGCTGTCCCACGACAGCTGTCAGGCCCCCCCACAGCCTTCAGCAGCCTCTCTCCTGGAAACTGTGAAACACGGGCAGTCAGGGTCTGCCAACAGCCTGGGCGGCTCACTCAGTCCTCTCCAAGTCTACACACCCACCAGCTGTCACTCGGCACCAAGGAAGCTTTTGTGGAGGGGCATGGTGGAGCACGCCTTTAATCCCAGCGCTGGGGATGCAGAGCTACACAGATCTCTTTGAGTTAAGAACCAAGTTCCAGAACAGCTAGGGTTACACAGAGGGACCACCCCCACCCATCTCAAAAAAAGTGTGACATGGCAAAAGCTGATTATGAGGGTACCAGTCCTGAAGTGTGGCAATTAATTTGAAACTTACTCATTAAATCCTTAAACATTGTTTTCTCATGAGTCAGAAGATGGTCTATAATGGACTTCCAGCTGGATATGAAAAAGAAGGAAAATTAGTTAAATATGCAATTAATGACAATTTGATTAAGAGCATCGAGAAAATAACATGCCTTTCTAAGAGCTATTAAAACTGCTCTGCGGAACTGGAGAGATGGCTCAGCCAGTAACAGCACATGCTCTGAAGCCCAAACCTCAGCAGCTACGGAAAAGCCAGGCCTGGAAGTTCACGTCTGCAGCCCCAGCACTGTGGGCCTGGGGGGGGTGTCCCTGGGGCTTACCAGCTGCTAGCCTTGCTCAAGGTTCAGTGAGAGACCCTGTCTAAAAAAAAAATAAGGTGCACCTGGGGGTGGGGCGGGAGGGGAAGGGAGATGGTGATGGTGGCGGCGGCAGCGGTGGCGCACGCCTTTAATTCCAGCACTCGGGAGCAGAACCAGGAGGATCTCTGTGAGTTCGAGGCCAGCCTGGTCTACAGAGCGAGATCCAGGACAGGCATCAAAACTATAGAGAGAAATCCTGTCTCTCGAAGAAAAAAAAAAAAATGGTGGAGAATGACTGAGGAAGACACCTGAAGTGAACCTCTAGCCCCAATTTGCTTGCGCGCGCGCACACACACACACACACACACACACACACACACACACACACACACACGCGCAACCACATTCACCCAGAAGTGTAGACAGATTTTTCTTTGGGTCCCCAGCTCACAAAAGAAAAAAAACAACAAAAACAAAACCACAACTTGGAGACTTAACCCACATCATTTAATCTATGTTCTTTTATGTGGCTCGGTTACCTTTACTCTGTCCTCTCCAATCTGCTTCCTCTCCATCCGGCTGGCGATTCCACCACCTTCTTCTTCCCAGAGCTCTCTGTCTAGAAGTCCTGCCCACACCTCCTGCCTAGCTACTGGCCATTTAGCTTTTTAGTAAACCAGTCACAGTGACACATCTTCACACAGTGTCATCAAATTTCTTGCAACACACACACACACACACACACACACACACACACACACACACACACACACATGAACTTGGACTGCATGGGCCAGGAAGCCGGGCAGAAATACTGCCAGGGACACCATGGGCTCTACTATCTCATGACTGAGATGGATAGGGGCAGACCGGGCACCCCCAGAACCCCCCACCATGCTCCTTCCGAACAACAGGCTCCTCAATCTAGTGTAGTGCTTCTTTTGATAAAAAGCCACCTCGGTATTTCGAAGGATTTAACATCTTTTCAGCAAACACTAGACGGACGTGAGCACCCATGACAGGGACATCCTAGGGGGTGGCACTATCGGTCTGCTTTCATTTCAGCACTGAGAATCATGCACACCCAAGCACTGAAGACACAGAGCACATGTTTTGAGACAGGGTTTCTCTGTGTAGGGCCCTGGCTGGCCGGAACTCAGAGCCTGCCTCTGCCTCCCCAATGCTGGGATTAAAGCCATGTGCCACCACTGCCTGGTCGGAGCACGCGTTTATGGGACGAGCGTTTCTTACTGAACACAGGAAGTATCCATCTGAAAGAAAGTGGGGTCCAGATACAGTTCCAGCACTTCCTTCTTCCACGCCCGTTTGGTATAGGCATAGCCGCTCAGGGAGCTCAGCAGCTGGGCGCCGGCTCGGAAGCTGGGGGCGTTGTAGGCACTAAGGGAAGAGGAGGGCCAGGGTCAAAGACTGTCCAGGAACACCACTGGGCCCACGTCTCGAAGGACACATCTCCGTGGGGGGGGCGGGACGATGCCGTCACCTGTGATTGCGCAGGTAGGGAAACACGTAGTAGAGCAGACGGGAGATGAGTGGTACGGCCTTCTCTTTCTCGTCACTTCGATACACCATGTCCAGGAGAGAAGCCAGAACCTAAAAGAACGAGGAGGCCGTTGAGAAGACGGGCGTCTGGAGTGGCAATCAAAAGTGCCACACCACAGCCTGATGTCTATTCTAATTTGATCTAGAGTGTCCCCCTATGTGTCAGAGACTTGGTTGCCAGCCTGTGGCACCACTGGGAGAGGCAGAGACCTTAGGAGGTGAGGCCGAGGGGCAGGAGAGAGGTCCCTGGCAGCATGCCCTTGCTTCCTGAAAACCAGGACGCTATGCGCCGCCACACACTCCCACCACGAGGCTGTGCCTCACCACGGCCCGGAGCAACACGACCAACCGCCAGGACTGAAGCCTCTACCTTCTTGAGCCAAACAGACCTTCCCTTCCTTTAAAACGAGTCTCTCGGGGATTTTCTGTTGCAAGCACAGAAAGCTGACTGACTCAGGTCCGGACGTCAGAACTCATGCAAGAGGAGTTCTGGCGTCCAGAATGAATACAGGCCCTCACAATGGCTGGAGAGGGCAAGCGCTTCCACAAGGGACCCCACGTCGGGCCCGCGTTTACCTCTGCCAAGAGGGAGAGCGCCTGCACGCTGTACACGGAGGGAGCAGAAGCGGACACCATCGCCGAGGCCGCAGCAGCAGCATCTGCGGCAGAGAGAGAGGCATCGGTTTAGCTCTGAGGCCGAAGTCGCACTTCGTCCCCAAGCACCTTCACCCTGGCTGCAGACACTAACTTCAGGATTTGCATCACACTCGAGTTCACCCACGAAGGATGTCTACGTTCGGCTTCTATTTATTTCTGTGATAAGGATCACGACCAAAAGCCAACCGGGGAGGAAAAGTTCACTTCGGCTCACAGCTGTTATCCTCCATGGAAGGAAGTCAGGGCAGGAACCTGGAGGCAGGACCTCAAGCAGAGACCATGGAGGGGTGCTGCTGATTGGCTTGCTCCCCATGGCTTGCTCAGCCTGCTTTCTTATACAGTGTAAGACAACAGGCCAGGGATGGCACGGCCCCATTATTCTGGGCCCTCCCACATCAATCACTAATCAAGAAGATGTCCTTCAGACTTGCCTGAAGGCAATCGGATGGAAGCATTTTCTCAACTGAGGTTCCTCTTCCTGGATAACTCTAGCTTGTGTGAAGTCATACAACCTCATCGGGACAAAGAATGTAGGTATTTGGATCAAATACACCAGCACCAGCTCACTGTCTCCAAGTCCTTTTGGGTGACCAGCCAGCACTGTGGTCTCGATGCCCAGGGTCCATCGTCCAATACTGGCTTTGCTCCCAGTCTACCGATGGCCTTGGCGCCCAGCTCTGAGCACACGTGACCGTCTCTTGAGCTCCCACACAGCCTCTGCCCCTGAAGGCTGTCTCCACTGTTGGGGAGCTGCTGTGGGACACACTCCTCCATCTCCACACAATCCTGCCTCTCACCCATCTGTGTCCTCTACTCTCCTGCTTCCTCCCTCCCTCAGAAGGGCCCACCCAGGAAACGGAAATGCTGGCCGAGCCCAATGAGTGTAGGTGTGATGATGATTTGTCCCCTTTGGAATTACTGCGCGGTCAGTGAAATTCCAACCTGCATTTGCTGAAAGCAGACTAATACCAAAATTAAACGAGACCTTCTAAAATGAGTATCCATGTATGGATTTTGGTTGATAAACAATGATGTCTGTTATCTGGGTCAGTTGGGGTTGGCTGGAGCCAGTGACTCAATCCCTCCTCATAA
This sequence comes from Peromyscus maniculatus bairdii, assembly GCF_049852395.1. Classification (NCBI taxonomy): domain Eukaryota; kingdom Metazoa; phylum Chordata; class Mammalia; order Rodentia; family Cricetidae; genus Peromyscus; species Peromyscus maniculatus. Next base: position 83,414,285 of record NC_134863.1, on the reverse strand, counting down.
AGCTCAGTTAAAAGATGTCACTGATGTACCCCATTCCTTCCCCACGTGATGTTTTCTGGGCTGTTTAATAAATACGGAGCAAAGTCCTTTGTTAAGCAGACACACAGTCACACAACAGCCAGACACAGGCACACTCAGACACAGGGATGGAGTCACGAGACGGCACTCGGGCAAGCACACATTCAGACAAACAGACAGACACCGGACAGAAGACGCAGGGAGCACGAAGCAGTATTCAAATCTGGATTCACTCTTGCTTCAGTGACTCCAGGGGAAGTGCTTTTATTTCTCCCCTTAAAGCGTTATTGGTGGCTCAGAGTTAAACACTAATGTGTCTCATGTACGCAGCACCGGAGAGCTCCCTGCCCATTTTATACATTGTTCTTAAGTAGTCACCTTGCTGTACAATAGCTCTCTTGAAGGTACCCTTCCCGCCCGAATAAAATCGGCATGTCCTTTGACAAACATTCCCTCCTCCCTTATACAATCTACTCACCAACCTTTAGCAATAGATTACAGGTTAAGAATCTTTTTTGAGAATTTCATGTGTGAGTACTGCCTTCACACCATTTCTGTCTTCCCTCTGTAATGGCTCCTTAATGGTCAAGAAACTCAAAACTGGTCAAGATACAAGGAATAAGTGTCCATGGGGGCACAGTCCCAGTTGCTCCATCTATAACGGAACTGCTGGACCTAAGGCTCAGTGAACGAGGTGGAAGAGGAGGTGGAAAGACTTAAGAGCCAGAGGAGCAGAACACCTGCTGCTTGGTAGTGTCTGAGAGGCATGACAGACAGGGAGGGTGCACTGTAGGAGCCCGTTCTGGGGTTCCTCGTGGCTTTACCCAGCAGGTCCGCATAGAGGATGATCAGGACCACGGGCCTGAGTGCAGGTGTCTGAGATGGTCTGCACTTGGCTGTGCTGGTGGAGGAGGTCTTTTGCTCCACCCCTTGGTGTCTCTATAAAAACCCTGGACCAGAGACAGTCTGGGCCCGTTGTAATAGGTTCCAGGCCCTCTCGAGGCTATCCATTATTTTCTATCTGTTTATCTCCGCAAGATTCTCCACTATAAATCCTTCTATCTAATATTTCCTGCTGATTGCACTCAAGAAAACTCTGGGGAACTGTGGGGGTGGTGGGTAAACGCCCCACAGTGCACCCACAGAACCTCAACAATATGACTGCCTGAATAAACCTGCACAAACACTCCGTGGACGTGATAATCAGGGGGGATTCCTCAAGGCCCTGCCCCTAGATGAAGAGCTACAGGCAATCTATGGCATAGAGAAGGAGAATTGTGGGAGCCCACAAAGGTTTCCTAGTAAGATCTGAGCTTGCTTTACCCAGCAGGGCTGCATAAGGGGATGGACTGACCGCGTGCGTGCGTGCGTGCGTGCGTGGTTACAGGTGTTTGGAAGGGTCTGCACTTGGCTGTGCTAGGGGGAGGTCTTTTGCTCCTCCCTTTGGCATTCCTATCAATAGCCCTTTAGAAGAGCCAGAAGGTGCTGGTGGGTTTTGATCCAGGCCTGCCTGAGGCGATCCTGCGTTTCTAGCTGTCTCTCTCCCATCTATTTTTTCTATCTAGATCTCTTATCCCTCACTCCTCAAGAGTCCCTCGGGGGATTAAAAGTGGGAGCTGGTCCCCCACAGAGAATCAGTCTTCTCCAGGGACAAGCCACCCGCTGGGTTATCCAGTCTCAAGTGCTCAGCCCCAAACACATACACATGGGAGCAACAGCCAAGCAGGGTGTTCATAAAACAGCAGTCATAGAAGAAGGTGTCGTGAGCTTGCGAAGAAATAAGGGGACGTAATGGGGGGGGGGAGGAAAAGGAGGGGTGGGTATGATGTAAATACAGTACTCCGATATGAAATTCTCAAAAAATGCAAACATTTAAATTTTACAAAGATGGATAAATGACTTTTATGAGGGACTGGATTAGTTGCTGTGAGAACAGGCTGTTAAACGGCAACTGCTCCTGGGTAGATGCTTGCCCAGCATGTACGTGTGAGGCCCAGCATGTACGTGTGAGGCCCAGCATGTGTGTGTGAGGCCCAGCATGTGTGTGTGAGGCCCAGCATGTGTGTGTGAGGCCCAGCATGTGTGTGTGAGGCCCAGCATGTGTGTGTGAGGCCTAGCATGTGTGTGTGAGGCCCAGCATGTGTGTGTGAGGCCCAGCATGTACGTGTGAGGCCCAGCATGTGTGAGGCCCAGCATGTGTGTGTGAGGCCTAGGACTCAACCAGAACTACTGCCTGTCATCTCAACACGAAGAAAGTGGAGGCAGATGGACTGGGAGTTCAAAGCCATGCTCAGCTATATACTAAGTGTGAGGCTAGGCTGGATTGTGTGAAAGCCTGCCTCAACAGCAACAAAGTCCCTAAATCGAAAACAAAACAAGCAAGCAAGCAAGAAGCTGGAAGCCAACAAGAAGCCAGCAGCAAGCCACAGCATTCTAGAGTCCTTACTGCTAACTGGTCATGATCCTGAGACCCGGCTTTGAGGGATCCTGAGCGTCAGTCTCCTACCTGCCTCTTCTCTGCTGGCCCCACCCAATGCTGCCCCCCCCCCATCCTGATCCTGGCCAGATCGGTTTCCAGACATTATCCTTCTAATCCCTGCTCACCAACCTACTTCAGTCACCACCACCCCCCCCCCCCCCGCCACCCACCCACCCCCCCTCCCCTTTGGGAATTCCACCCCAGAATCTATTACTGTGAGGGCTGTTTTCTCAGCTGGTGACTTCTGACTCACCTTTGAGGGTCATTTCTCTTCTCCTGACATCTCATGTGTAATGCTAACTCACCTCTCCCATTCTTCTCCAAGCCAAAAATCTCAACTGTCCTTGACCACATTTTCAGACCACGACATCTAAGCTCTGGATCAATGGCAGACTTCGCTGGCCCTGAGCTTAGATCACTTCTCTCAACTAGCTTTGCTGCCAGTCAGAACTGTTTCTGCAAACCACTCTGAAATCCTTTTGACGGGACTACTGGTTTCTGCTCTTGCACAATGTAGCCAGCCTTAACAACAGTCAAAGTGATGTTTTCTGATGATGGAGTATGATCACATGACTGCTCTGACTAATGGGGCCAGGGCTCTATGCCAAGCCCGACAGCCTCCAGTCTCTATCTCATTTCTGAACAGTTTCATCAAGACAGTGTTCTCCACTTTGAGAGACTAGGAGATAGGCAGACTCCCTGGTAGGCAGAAAGACAGGGAGGGGGGCCATGGCTGGGAATAAAGGTGGTGAATCACCAAGATGGCCGGCTTCTTCCTCAAAGCCTGGCAGTGTTTGTCTCTCACCAGCAGGCTGCCTGCTGATGGACTAGGCAGTCCATACAACAGCTGCGGACCAGTCAACCATCCTGTGTCTGTCTTCAAACCAACCAAGCCTAGTTAGTGCAAGGGAGGAAAGCTCTTCAGAGGTTTTAAACCTCAGATGAAGCTGGATCTTCAGCTTTCCAAGACCCCTCTGCTGTGTGAGGGTCTTTCTCTCTGCTGTGTGCATGTCCAGCCTTCCTTCAACAGCTGATTCTGTCTGCTGTGTGTATGTCCCCCCCCCAGATGCCTTCCCTCAACAGCTGATTCTGTCTGCTGTGTGCATGTCCATCCCCCCCAGATGCCTTCCTTCAATAGTTGATTCTGTCTGCTGTGTGCATGTCCCCCCCCACGCCCTCCTTCACCAGCTGACTCTCCCTGATGTGTGCATGTCCCCCCCCCCGTCCCCTCCACCACGTCTTCCTTCAACAACTGATTCTGTCTGCTGTGTGCATGTCCCCCCCATCCACCACCACCACGCCCTCCTTCACCAGCTGACTCTCTGCTGTATGCATGTTCCCCTGTCCCCCCCCCACGTCTTCCTTCACCAACTGACTCTCTCTGCTGTGTGCATGCCTCCCCCCCCCGTTCCCCCCCCCCACGCCCTCCTTCACCAGCTGACTCTCTCTGCTGTACTTGAGAGCTCTCTGCTGCCACCTGTTGTACTTCAGATTTTTCCTGCTTTTTACCTCTTTAACTGGCAAAGAAAAGAAAGCCCTATCAGGACCCCTAGACTGTATCAACTGGGGCTGGGGAAATGGCTCAGCGGTTAGAGCACTGGCCGCTCTAGCAGAGGACCCGTCAATTCCCAGCACCCACACAGCAGCTCACAACCATCTGTAACTACAGTTCTAGGGGATCCAACACCCTCTCTTGCTTCTGTGGACAACTGGCATACATGTGGTACACAGACACACGTGCAGACAAAACCCCCATAACATATAACTGCTGTGGGATATCTTTCTGTACGCTGTGAATGTGTGTTGCTCTGACTGGTTGATAAATAAAGCTGCATTGGCCTATGGCAGGCAGCTTAGAGTCAGGAGGAAAATCTAAGCAGAGATACAGAGAGAAGAAAGGAGAGGAAGGGGAGATGCCAGCCATCGCCCAAGGAACAAGATGCCAGCAGACTGGTAACGCCACGTATGGATGAATAGAAATGGGTTAGGTTATAAGAGCTAGCTAGCAAGAAAGCTTGCCATTGGCCATACAATTGGTAATTAACATTAAGCCTCTGAATGATTATTTTATAAGCGGCTGCGGGAGCAGAGAAACCTTCCAGCTACACATAACAGACAGACAGACAGACAGACAAACGACACTTGTCTTCCAGTACAGGTGTCTCAACTTGATGCAAGGGTGCCCCTGAGCACCTGTACACATTCTGGCAGCACAAACACGTGTCAGGTGGAGGGGCGCCCCACTGCGGGCAGCTTCCCACGGCCGACACGACGCCGGCATCTGTGCATCACCACTGCCACAGACGCAGCCGGAAGCCCAAGTGCCGCGCGCTGCTGTGACCTCTGCCGAGCAAGGCTTATGGAGAGGCTGGGAGTGGGTCACAGCGCTGTCACCAATCAGGCAGAGCTGAGCGACTGAACAGCAGACAGGCGACAACCCCTGGTACAACAGAATGGGTACAGCCGCAGGGGGCGTGCAGCTTGTTGGTGGTGGCGCCCAAAGAAACAGCCCCGGCAAAGCTCAGAGTGCGCCAAAGAAACAGCCCCGGCAAAGCTCAGAGTGCTCGGTCGGGGTGGGGGTGGGGCGCTCTTTCCCTGCAACCACAGTCCTAACCACAGCACCGTCTGGGAAAGCGCGGTTATTGGCCTAAAGCAGCAAAGGAAGGGGCTGGAAGAGAGCTTAGTCCGCAAGCGCGGGTGCAATCGTGAGGCCCGAGTTTGTCTCCCAGAACCGTGGAAAAAAAAAACAAAAACAAAAACAAAACACTGGGCACGGTGTCTGGCTCCTGTGACCACGGTGCTGGGGAGGCAGTGAGAGGTGGCTCTCAGAAGCCCGGGAGGGGGGGGGGACAGTCAACTAGTCCATTCAGCAAGCTCAGGTTCCAGGGAGAATACCTGTCCAAAGAAATGAGGCAGGCGACCACTTCTGAAGAAAACTGAGGCCGACCTCTTGCCATACCCACACACAGCCAGACCACATCGTCATCATCATCATCATCATCATCACCACCACCACCACCACCACCGCACACTAGCAGAGCCTCCCCGTGACAGATTATCACTACGGGACAAAGCATCACTATTTCTCAGCTATCCAGCAGCCGGACAGGACTGATGGGCTGAGCAACCAGGTCTGTCCCTCCTCTTTGGGTGACAAGATATACCACGTGGCTCCACCCCTTTCAAACAAAAGATTTTCATTTTTGTTTTTAATTACATGGGTAGGTGTGTCTCTGATGAGAATTTGTGCATGTGAGTGCGGTGCTGAGTCGGTCAGAAGGGGGCATCGGATCCCCTGGACCGGGAGTGACGGGCAGTTGTGAGCAGCCAGCCAGGGATGCTGGGAACAAAATACAGGCCCTCTGCAGGAGTGGAAAGCACTCCCAGCTTCTGGCCAACCTCTCTGTGGCTCCAGCCCTTTTAGCCCCGCTCTGAGTCAGTCTGTGCCCCAGAAAGAGCCACCCAGAGTCTACAGAGAACTCCACTTAAGCACTGGGCTTGGATGTGCCTGGAGCCTGATACCGATCAGAACTTCTCACCTGTGAGGTTTTGGTTTGTGTTTTGGTTTCTCATACACCAAGACTCACCTCTGCGTCCTCAGCTCTCTGCACTCACCTCTGCACTCACCTCTCTGTGCCACCTCTGCATCCTCAGCTCTCTGCACTCACCTCTGCACTCACCTCTGCATCCTCAGCTCTCTGTACTCATCTCTGCACTCACCTCTGCTCCTCAGCTCTGTGCCACCTCTGCACTCTCCTCTGCACTCACCTCTGCATCCTCAGCTCTGCGTCCTCAGCTCTGCACTCACCTCTGCTCCTCAGCTCTGTGCCACCTCTGCACTCACCTCTGCTCCTCAGCTCTGTGCCACCTCTGCACTCTCCTCTGCACTCACCTCTGCATCCTCAGCTCTGCGTCCTCAGCTCTGCACTCACCTCTGCTCCTCAGCTCTGTGCCACCTCTGCACTCACCTCTGCTCCTCAGCTCTGTGCCACCTCTGCACTCACCTCTGCATCCTCAGTTCTGCACTCAGCTCTGCACTCACCTGTGTCCTCAGCTCTGCCCTCACCTCTGCATCCTCAGCTCTGCACTCACCTCTGCATCCTCAGCTCTGCACTCACCTCTGCATCCTCAGCTCTGCACTCACCTCTGCATCCTCAGCTCTGCACTCACCTCTGCATCCTCAGCTCTCTGCACCCACCTCTGCAGAACACCAACCTGCACACCCCAAGCAGTTTCTCAGTGCTGAGGCTTGGGGATGATGTGAGTGTCCCTTAGGGCCTTACGTGTTAAACTGAATCCCCGGCGGCTGTGAGGTGCTCAGAGGATGAAGAAGTAAGCCAACTATGGTATCCTGGGGTGAGGCCTTCTGGTGTGGCTAGGGTTACATAAGGTCATGGGGTGACATCATCTTACTTCAGAACTGTACCAGCAGGGAGGATGCCACCAAATGTGACCCCCTAGGCTGTGCCCCCAGGACCACAAGCCCAAATCAAACTGCCTTCCTTGGAACAGCTACTGGCAACCGAAAATGGACTAGCATGCCCGCCTGGGAAGACCAGCCACACAACACAACTCAGGGACAGACATGCCCCTCCCTCAACTGCAGTGGGCCACACCCCAAGATCTGCAAGGGACAGCCCACATGGTGGCTCTGACAGCATGTCCTTTGGGGCTCTTGACCTCTGCCCTGGGAAGCTCTGGTTAGGGCGGCAACCCCAGCACTCCTCAGCCTTTGGCCAACATCAAGCGGACACAAAGCCATGGGACTCCGAAGCCTAGGAATGAGCTGGGATGACACTGGGAGATACCCATGCCTGGCCGATTGCTGGGTGTTCTCTCCACACATGCTCTGTCTCTATCACCAGGATCGTGTATAACTAGCTTGTATAATTGGATGCTCCTCTGGAGACTCCCATCTAGGTTCAGAAGAAGCTGACTATGGCAGCCTATGTCCCTGGCATCCCAGAGATGATCAGAAGTGAACCAGACTTTCTCGCTGGGATCCCCGGGCCCACACCGGACTCTGGTAAGCGCCTTGCTCAGCCATCGCCGGGGAAGGGAGCCAAGGAGGAGACCCACAACAGGACAGTGTGACTTTGGAGCACTCAGTCCTAAATGGGGATATCTCAACCAAACCCCTCCACGCAGGGCTCAGGGCTCAGTGCCCAAGAGGAGGCAGGGGTGGGGAAGCCAGAGGGGATGGAGGACTCCAAGGGGGCGGTGCCTCCCAGACACAACAGACGGACACACACGTAAAGTCACACAGACTGTGGCAGCACAGGTGGTGTCACAGAGCCATCACAGCTTCCTGACAGAGACATAGCAGAGCCGAGCCCCGTGATGGCTGCCAGGCCACCTCTGGTTCTCATCTTCACCTGTCACATACTTGGGGCACTTCTAATTGTACAATTTGAGGATGCTAGGTTGATGGAAAATTCCTTATGAATCATTTATGCCTTCTCCCAGGAATGCTGCTTCTAAGCTTCCCCAGGACAGTCCTGAGCATACTATTCCCTCCCCCCCAACACACACACTTTTAGGGAGATATCCTTATCTACTTGAAGGTCTTCCTTATGCCTTGGAGGTTGTAACACATAAAGAAGCCAGAGGTCTCTTTATGAGGCTATGAGACATTCTTGAAACATCTGTCCCTGTACTTACTCAGAAACAAGATATTCAAAACAAAGTAAAATTAAAAAGGTCAACAAGATTCGGTGGGCTAGAGGAATTGTCCGCAGTTCAGATTACAAGGCTCTTCCCACTGTACACTCAGACAATTACGTGGCATACAACTCTGCCCTACATAGAGACATATTGGTGAGCAAAGTATGGAGTGGAAAGATGATAAAAGAATGAGGTGTCAGGACCTCCCTCTTTTAGAGTTAGCTCATGTAGAGCCACTATAATATCATATGACCAAGGAGCAACAGAATGTCAGGATTAGACATATAAACCAATTCTATAAAGATATAAATGTGAACATTGATTATATTATGCCAGAATTTGAATAATAACTGCAGCAGCTTTAGCCTGAGGATTTTTCCTGGATACTCTGACCACTGAGAGTTAATAATACATTGCTTGAGACATAGCAAAATGTCCAGGGTGGTTGAAGATTTTGCTTTGGTCTAGTGTCCTCAAAGCAACCAAAGCAACCAGCCTGAGCACAGGCTGTCATACGCCTCTAGATTCTCAAAAATTGGGTTATGGGGTTAACGAGTAAGAATGATAACTCTGTTTATTAATGATGTCAAACTTGAGGGGAAATGATTGGAAATGATAACTCTGTTCTGTCATAGTTTATTAGTGATGACTAAAAGATGAGCAAACGGAAGTGAAACACATGTCCAAAATCAAAAATGATATGATCTATGTTTTGGAACATCATGAATGTATCCCTGCTAACTACATTCTGTATAAATAAAGAAACACTCTAGCTGCAAGTCAGTCAGGCTGCAAGATTCTCCTGACCACCATGGCCTGGCTCTCTTCCTTCTCCCGCCGACTCCTTACATCCTCTACAGGACCCCTCCACTGATGGGGAATGGCTCCTGCCACACAGAGACTGCACAGGCCCAAGCCAGATGGTCTCAGTTGTGAGAGGAGGAAATGGATACAATTTCCCACCCCTCACCAGACGCTTCTCCAATCGACATCAGCTCACAAGGGGAAAGCTAGTTCTCTCCAGGGGAGTCTCCCTGGGTATACTGACCACACTCAAGGGAGGCCCCACACCCATGAGCAGGTGGTCAGCACAAGTGACCTCCACAGTAATGTTGTCTCATGTGGCTTTGCCCGAGCTTTTTCCCCCTGACCCTTTGCCCGTATATTATTGTTTACTGACAGCTTTGTGTTTTCATGGTTTCTGTGGATCCGTATATGCTTGTGTGTGCTTCTTATGCTTTTTCTTTTTCATTCTGTTTTCTTGTTTGTTTGCCTGTTTGTTTTCTAAAGAGAGAGAGGGAGAGATCATGGAGTTGGCTGGGGTGGGGAGGATCTGGGAGGAGTTGAGGGAAGGGAAACCATGATCAGAATATATTGTCTGAAAAAATTATCTTCAATTATATATATGCATAAATATATATGTGTATATACACACACACACACACACTCACATAAAACGCGTGAACATGTGCAGTCACTTGGCCCACAAGGGCACGGATTCGCAGGATGGAATGGGGTGGGAGCCTGGGCCCATGAACAGCCTAAGAAGGCATTGTGCTTGTTTGTGTGCCTAAAGTGGGTTTTCACTTTCCAGTGCCTCCTGGAGCTCGGCCAATGATATCTGATGGGCAAAAATGGCGCACATTGAAGATTACAACCTGGTGTTTCGATGTATGTCAAAACTGTGAGGTCGGCCGGGCGGTGGTGGCGCACGCCTTTAATCCCAGCACTCGGGAGGCAGAGCCAGGCGGATCTCTGTGAGTTCGAGGCCAGCCTGGTCTACAGAGTGAGTCCCAGGAAAGGTGCAAAGCTACACAGAGAAACCCTGTCTCGAAAAAAAAAAAAAAAAAAACAAAACTGTGAGGTCATCGTGATCAGGTTCATTAACATCACTCCTGTCCCCACACAGACCCTGTGCTCTCCCATTTTTGTATACGAAGAAGACTGAATGAACACTGACACTTGGTGAACAATGCCTCGGGAACTATGAGGGAGGCTCCAGGAAAGGCAGAGGGTGTTTTACCGCGGGTACATTTTGTTCCCTGGATTGTTCTTGGACATGATTTCGTGCCTCTCACAACAAACATTAACATCCAGTTTACAAGACATGTTTACTCTTGTTGGATGTCAGATCATAGCTATAGAAGCCAACCTGGTGAAAGGGTGTGCTGGGTGCTGTCCTCAGGGCACCCTGAGTCTGGATATGGCTTTCTGCCTCGCTTTCCTGCTCTCCCAGACATCATCTACAGAGCGGGCCAGGCAACTGTTTAACTGATCTATCCTGAGAAAGTTCTGGGAAAGGACTGTTCTGCCTGTATTTAGCATGTGCTTCCTGGGGTTATTTACATGTTTTTCTGTAGCCAAGAAGAACCTTCTTGTATCATCGATTTGTTTCATTCATGTATAAAGCACACTGAAACTGAAGTACAGTTGTCTACAGCATTAGACTGTATCTGCCCCATTTTTTCAGGTCCTCAGATCCCAGGTCTCTCTGATACAGAATTGCATAGGTCAATGAAAGTCGAAAGAACACCTTTTTCTTAAAAAACCAGAACTTGAGCCCCTGGCTGAGGCAAGCGTTTCTTCCGAACCCTCCTCCACATACCGTGAACATCGTCTTCAGCATCAGACTCTTCCAGAGAGACCTGAGGCTGGGCTCTCACCTCCAGGTTTCTGCTCAGCCAGCTGGTTTGTTCCAAGGAGGAGCCAGCAATGGTCCCTACCGCTTCCAGGATTTTCTGCGTGATTTCCTGGAGAGCCAGCAGAAGCAAAATGGGACTCAGTTAGGAAGAAGGAAAGCTAAGGTCCAGTAGAAACAGGGTACAGGCTACCATCGGGAGCCACTGCGGCAACATCAGACTTAATAAAGATTCTCTACCTAAAAGATACCAAATAAAACAGTGTCGTTCTGACTGGCCATGCTCCAAGTCTTCACTCAGCGCCTGGGGCTAATGGCTGCTGTTCTCTACCAGCCGGCAGACATAAGAGACCAAGCTCAAAGTCAGCAGGACTGACAGGAAAGCTGTACCCGCACCTTTACTAAGCTGCTGCACCAGCCCTACCATGCTAGGCCGAGAGGGGACATGGAGTCACTCATGCTGAAACCCTCCTCACTGGCAGGGTGGCGACACTTTCTCTGCCTTAATCCTCAGGCAGAAGCAAAGCAACATGGACCAATTGCATTCTGCTCCTGTCCTGCCTCCCCTTGCGCTCCTGACAGGGAGAGCCTCTGGGGCAATTATATCCTTCGGTTTTGTTTTCCGGAGTCTTTCTCTGTCTTCAGAACCACTTACTCTAGTTCATGGGACGAATATTACCTTACTCTAGAACCACAATAAAGCCAGTCAAGATCTGTGTAAATCACGCAGTGTGCAGTAGCGCATGCTTGAAATCCCAATCTCTTTGCTAGGCAGAGAGAGGAGCATTTGAGCTGGTGCTACACAGGGAGACTCCTCTATCTCAAACAAAGCTGTCCTTAAGATAAATGGCTCTGGGGTTGTTATTTGCATGAGAAATACATCTTTCAATAATATAAGACGAAACAAAATTAAGTAAATAAAGTTGGCTAGACTGGGGTGACGTGAGCAGCCATTTGCAATCAGGAGTATTGTCAGACGAGCACGGTGTAAACATGAGGACCTGAGTTCGAATCTCCAGCACCGACGTGGAGGGCTGGGCGTGGTTGAAAGCATGCCTGTGACTCCAGCACTACGGGGCATGGAGAGAGAGGGGACCGCTGGCCTCGCTGGAGGCCAGTCTAACTCCAGGTTCAGTGAGAGGCTCTGTCTCAAGGGAGTAAGGCAGAGAGCAGCTGAGAAGACAGCCAATGTCCTTCTTTGGCCTTAGCATGTGTGCACATGGTAGAACACACATGTGCATATACCATACACACAGACCCACACAGACGCACATACACAAAAAACAAACAAAACTACCCCAATAAATTATTTAAAAAGGGGACACACACACACACACACACACACACACACACACACACACGGTGTCTGCTCAGGGACTGGGGTGTAACCCAGTTGTTAGAGGACGGCATGAAGCCCCCCCCATTTGATCCCCAGCACTGCACACAGCCAGGTATGGCACACACCAGCAATCCTAGCACTAGAGAGGGGAGGCAAGAGGATCATGAGTTCAAGGTTTTCCCCAGCGTCAGAGAGTTCAAGGCCAGGCTGGGATCCGTGAGACCTTGTCAAAACAGAAGAAAGAGTCTGGTCAGTAGCTAGATTCACAGGATGCCTGAGCAGGTTCTGACCAATACTACCATGTGTCACCAACGAAGAGCATCGATGTCCTCTGACATCTGAGAACGTAACAACCCTAGTGTGACGTGAAGATCCAGGTTCCACAGCACTGATGCAAACCCTGACTGTGGACGGCTGGGACGATGCAGACCCACGGCTGCTGGCTCTTGGGTTGTGTTCACTTCCCTCAACAGCCATGCTGTCTGACCCAGCATCTTTATGGATGTCAGGGAATATGAGCTTAGATGAACACTAGTTTCTACTTGTCCAGAAGTTCAGACATCATCAGTGGCATTGGAAACCCACAGCCAAGATCTCTCACCTCTACTTAGACACAGAAGCCTGGTGAAAGGGGAGGCACTGGGGCCCTCACCTGGCTTGCCTTTCCTGCTGACAGGAAATTTCAACACCACTGTTGAAACCAGAATTGCCTGAAGAGACAATCCATGCTATGCTAAAGATATCTCAAACAAGGATGTCAGGTATGGTACATAAACTGTGTTTACTCACTTTGGGCCAAAATGACCTATGACCTGGAAGTTCCAGTTCTCTCATGAGTGAAAGTTCCTGAAGAGAAGCTGTCTCTTCTGTGAACAGAACTCCAGGGAGGAGTCTGTGTCCGCAGAGACTGACGGACTGATGGGAGTTTCAGTTCAGACATTGCAATTTTACTTTATCTTGGGCTGGTTTTAGGTTCTGGAATTCCTTGCCCAACTCCGTATCTGAACTAACACCTCATGATAACAGTTAAAGACCTCTCAGGAGCTATTAACTCAGCAGAACCCTGGCGTCCACCAATCCAGGAGCTAAGGCAGCTCTCAGACAGCCTCCTGGACCTATAGCACAGCTCCACCATCCTTTGAAACCCGCCTCTCTGGTCTACCCACCAATGTATTTTAAAGTTGTCTTGATTTATGACTTTCTTTGTTCTGTAAAACTGTAAAACCTTCATGAAACTGCTTCCGAGCTGGAACATGGGATTTGTGGTAACCTAAACCTGTGTTCCCGGGCCATGTCACTCAATGGATCCTGTGGTGATATCATGTTCCCCAACATATTGTACACCCTAATAAACTTATCTGGGGTCAGAGAACAGAACAGTCACTAGATACAGAGGCTAGAAAATGGTGGCACTCACACCTTTAATCCTAGCATTCCAGAGGCAGAGATCGGTCTGGATCTCTGTGAGTTCAAAGCCACACTGGCAACAGCCAGGCATGGTGATACATGCCTTTAATCTCAGGACGTGATGGCAGGAAGCAGAAAGGTAGATAAGGTGTGAGGACCAAGAACTAGCCTGGTTAAGCTTTTAGGCTTTTGAGTAACAGTTCAGCTGAGATCCATTCGGATGAGGACACAGAGGCTTCTGGCCCGAGGAAACAGGATCAGCTGAGGAATTGCGAGGTGAGGTAGCTGTGGCTTGTTCTGCTTCTCTGATCTTCCAGCGCTCACCCCAGTACCTGGCTTCAGGTTTGTTTTCATTAATAAGACCCTTTAAGATCCGTGCTACAGGCTCCAGTATAAACGATCTCTCGTTCTCTTTAGGATGGGAGCTGTGATTTTTGACACTGACACTTCTCATCGCTAAGCCTGGACAGCGCCCTCATAGACCCACCACACAACTTTGCTAACAAAAGGAAATTCTTTAACCTTCGCGTATGAATCACACTCTGAGGATGTCGCTTGGAAGCCACAGCACCGTGCACACAGCTGTTGTGAGGACAGTACACAAGACCCGCCTTTGAGAAGCTCTTATCCACACTTACCTTCCCTGAGAGTCCCTTTCTCCCCTGAGCCTTGCGCTTAGAATCTGCACTGCAGTTTCTCTTAATAAGCTACAACAGTGTGACCCTGGTTTGTCCTAAAATCTTCCTGTGTAGAAGCCAAGAGTCCTGGCTTGCCTGGACGCAGCTTCCAGGGGAACAAAACTCCTCAGACTAAGCTGGTGACAGCGTGGAGCCGTGCCTCAGTCCCCACGGCTCACACTTCCACTCGTGTATCTGAAAATGCCTTGAGTCTTAGCTGTCTGAGTTCTGTAGCCATGCAAACTTCACGATGCCATCTCTCTACTGGACCATGGTAGTGAGGACAACCCGAGGCTGCTCCCAGGCTAGTCACTCTCTCCCCGCCGACTCCCTCCAAGGTGAGGGCGACTCCCTCCGAGGTGAGGGCGGTGCTCTGTGTGACCCTGTAGTGCTGCCCAAGGGTCCCGGGCCTGCACCTGTGAACACAGCTGCACTACCTGTAAGAACACATCTGTTGTAGAGGTGAGAGCCCGGTACCCCCCCACCCCCCGGGGCAATCAGCTGGTGGGTAACTTGGGTTCGCCCAAGGCAATGACCAGAAGGAATGCCATAGCACGGACTGTGGTTGAGAGGCGCCTCCAGGAGTCTCGGGGCCGAGCCATGGGTGTGACACTCAAGTTCTTCCTGGTATACAGTTCTGAAAATTCTCGACGGCGATGAACCAGCCTGCCTCCATCTTGGGCTTAGTAGCCACCTTACAGGAAAGACAAACTAGGCCCATTCCTGTCTAGGACTGACCTCTGTTTCTCAAGGATTGGGCTGTGCCCCACCTGTAACCTTAACTACAAATGGTTTGGTACCTCCTGTTCCAGGAAAGGGTAGCCATGTCTTTGTTTCAAAAAGTTACTAGAACCATCTTGCAGCACTATCTTTGTTTCAAAAGGTTCTTAGGACTGCCTTGTTAGGACCACCTTGCAGTCATGTCTGTTTCAGGAGGTCATTAGACTAACTTGTTACGCTCATGTCCTGTTCCTAGAACCCTGCCTATTTTGCCCGCCAAACCCCCACTGGAAACTGCCTCCTGCTGAGCCTGTAAAAACCTTGTCTTCCTCACATCTC
Organism: Peromyscus maniculatus bairdii; assembly: GCF_049852395.1. NCBI lineage: Eukaryota > Metazoa > Chordata > Mammalia > Rodentia > Cricetidae > Peromyscus > Peromyscus maniculatus. Next base: position 83,399,004 of record NC_134863.1, on the reverse strand, counting down.
ATGCTGACCTCTCAAACCCCACCTTAGGGGGAGGCCGCCCGTGCTTTAATTAATTTGGCCACGATGGTTTGGGTTGGTGGTCTTTCTCATCCAATCTTTGGGATTAACAGATAGCACTCCCCCAAATCCTTAAAATACAAAACGATAAATGTCCTTCTGAATGTTAATAATCTGACCAGTGTCTGCGAGTCCCTGGAGGGCTTCAGGGATGCAAAGACCAGGGCGGGAAGAGAGGGTTGAAATGTACAGCCCTGCCCCTCAAACTCGCACTGACCACTGACAGCCAGTACCCCACTCAGCTCCTTCATGCGGGAGCTTCCACAGCCCTTCAAGGGGTTGTTAACCAGCCCTGGGAGGGGAGAGCCTGCAGACCGACAGTGGGGTCCTGGAAGGACAGTGTTGGGCAGTGGCTCTTCACCTCTGGTGTCCTTGGTAACAAGCTGCAACTGTGCTTCCAAGCTGTCCAGTTAGAGGAGGGACTGGGAACCCTAACTTACAGTCCAATGAGAAGCTCAGACAAAATCACCCGGGGCCGGGCAAGGTGGCACAGCTTGTGATCTCAGCACTCTGGAAGCTGAAGTGAGAGGGCTGCCCAGAGAATGAGACTAGCCTGGGCTACGTCGGGAGACTCAGTTTCAAAGTAACAGAACAATACCACCACCCCCCAACCCGGGGCTTGTGATTAGCACCTGAGGGACAATCACTGGTAATGAGCCCCACAAGGTGACAACTAAGGATGGAGCGCACTGGCCACTGCATCCCTGCCTCTCCATCTTGACCCTCTCTGGCTCTGCATGAGCCTCTTTATTTTCTTGTAACATGACAGTGGATAAACATCTTCATGACATGGGCCTCACAGTATCACTGAGCTGTGCCAACTGTAATACCGTCTCACCAGAACCGGACTGTGCCCCTCAAGTGAGGACACCCACAGAACCAGTACGGATGCCACAGCCAGACCACACCTTAGCCAGGACTGCCGTGACCACCTCTTGCCCCTGCCTCAATTATTGCTCTACATAAACCTGAAGTGCCCGTCAGGGCTCTGAGGATGGACTTGGGGCCACCGGAGCCCTTTGTCTGCCCTCTTGGCTGGTGTACTGGGACCAGTGGCTGAGCCTAGCTCAAATGGGGATTCTAGTAGTTTCTTTTCCCATTGCTGTGACTGAGCATCTGACAAGAAATAAGTAGGGCAAGGGGGAGGGGTTTTCTGGCTAACAGTTGGAAGGAATAGCTCCTGGGGAGGACATGGTAGCCTGCGGAGGCCAGCTGGATGTCCCCCATTCATCTCAGAAAGCAGAGAGTGAACCGGAAGATGATGTCAGTAACACACTTCTCCAGAGAGACTCCCACTCCACAATCCTCCCAAACAGTGCCACCAACCAGGACCTTGATTTCAGCATACAGCCTGTGGAGGGCCGCGCAAGTGCTTTCCGGGCTCGCACAAGGCCCTGGATCCATCCCTCCCCCACCCCGCAAAGCAAACAACCAACAGAGTAAGAAGCAGTTATGCCACAGAGCTGCGACAGAGCCCTAACAATTGGGAACTGTTTTTAAAAACCGTCTTTTCTAGTTTTGGCTTCCCGTGGTTCTACGATGCTGAGAGCGAAAGCGGGTTGCCTCCAGAGCTGGGCCTCACCTCCCAGACCCTGGCTGTGCCGAGAGACTCATCTCAGTAACTGGGGCTGTCACCAGGGCTGGCGGCTCAGCCTCCGGGTGTGTTTGCTGGCCGCGACTCGGTCCTTTCTAGAAGGCACATCACTGCTTTGGGCAAACCAGAGACAACTAAGAATTTCTCTCCAACTATTTTAACCAAAAGTATCCATACATCCACTTTCCTATTTATATAAATATATTAATTACTTTATGGGCAAGTGTTCTAACCCAAAACCAGGCCTTGTGGCAGGGGCCTCTAGTAACCCTGGTGACCATGGATGGACAATTCATGACAGTGTCACATGGATGTGTCACTTCTAGAGTTGACACTGGTGGCTCACTGGCTTTGGACAAGAGAGTGTCAGGAGGCAGACAGGATGAACTGCCTAGCAAATCAGACAAGCCCATCTGCCTAGAAGATCCCCAGGTCAGCCAAGCAGCCTGGAGAAGCCAGAGACCGGCCAAGCTGGCTGGAAAAGGCAGAGACCGGCCAAGCGGCCTGGAGAAGCCAGAGACCAGCCAAGCGGCCTGGAGAAGCCAGAGACCGGCCAAGGGGCCTGGAGAAGCCAGAGACTGGCCAAGCTGCCTAGAGAAGGCAGAGACCAGCCAAGTGGCCTGGGGAAGCCAGGGACTGGCCAAGTGGCCTGGAAGAGGCCTGGAAGAGGCTCACATCAACTGAGTAGCCAGGAAACAGATACTCAGCAATCCTCCATCTGCCTGCAGGCTGTCAGTGGTCCAGGTCCCCAGCTGTCCCCCACGCTGGGCTGGGCTCCGGGGTACAGCTGTCTTTGAGTGATTTCTGCCCCTGTAGCCCCTCACCCATACGCCTGTACGTAACCCTGTAAAACTCAGCGGTTCACCAAGTGGGACTCTGGTGGGTCCCTTCTCTTGGTCTGTCATTGCTCCTGTCTGGGGCTAGAGGATGTTTTCTCATGTCTCTCAGGAAAAGCATCACAGGACAGATACAAACTGAATTCCAGAGGGTTGTAATTAAGTGGTATATACTTATCAGAAACTTTAAACTCAATAAATGTAATTTTGTTTTTTCTTTTCTTTTTCAAATTAATTAATTTATTTTTTATGTATATGACTGCTCTAAATGCACGTATGATAAAATTCCTTCCTGGCCACTCCCCCAGCTACATGACCACACATGCGCGGTCCAAGGAAGAGGCTTAGTCATCCTGGGGCCTTACGTCCTACACCATCCATGTAGGTGATCATGTAATCGATGCCCATGCGTGGCATATGCACATGTGTAAAGGGAATCTATAAAAAGCGGGCTCCATCTTATCCCTTCTGTCTTGTCCTGCACAATCATTTCCCACAGGCCCTAGCACCCCCTTCTGTCTCCTTCCCCTAATAAACTCTTACAGTGGGTTTTGTTGTACCTCGTGGCTTTTCTTGCACAGTAAACAGTGCTGCCTAATGAATAACACAGCGCCACATAATAACTAACAATGTACAGCTGCAATCCAGAAGAGGGCACCAGATCTCATTACAGATGCATGCGGGAATTGAACTCAGGACCTCTGGAAGAGCAACCAGTGCTCTGAACCTCTGAGCCATCTCTCCAGCCCCTATTCTTTCTTTTTCTTGTCCCTAGCCTAAAGTGGACACAAATACGTCAACAGTGGATTTAAAAAGCACCAACAGCACACACATTACTAAAGCCCTCTAGGAATTATAAAAGTTCTAAACTACACTGGGAGAGCCATAAACCACTGGTTTTATAGAAATGATTTGTATCTAATTAAGCTGGCTATAAAAGGGGGCACTATTCATATTCTAAGAACAAAACTTAATGCACATACAGAAAACCAGAATCTAGGACGTCATTCTTGGAACAAAGCTTTCCCAGACACATCATGGTTATGGGGCAGAGGGAGCTGGTGTCTTTGTGGTATAACCATTAAGTTTTCCACACTCCAAGTGACTTCCCACCTGCTCATGCAGGCAGCCCTTGTCAAGCTCCAGGAGACCCACCTACAGGAGAGCAGGAGGGCACCTGTGGGGAGGGGCTCAGGAGGAGGCTGAGAGGGTAAGAGTTGTAGGCCGCAGAAAATGTATGGAATCCAGCTACTATCACAAAAGCTACAACTTGGAAAAGTCAAGGCCTTTTCAGAAGGTCAAGCCATGGCTTAAGAAGTCTTGGTGAGAGACAGGCCTGGTGGCGGTAGTCAGCAGAGACATACAGGCCCTGCGGCGGCCCACAGAGGTAGGCAGGCGCAGCGGCGGCCGCAGAGGCAGGTAGGCCTGGCAGAGGCAGACAAGCCCGGTGCAGAGGCAGGCAGGCCCAGTAGGTGGCGGCTGAAACACCGTTGCATAAGGACCAGAAACTGAGCTATTACCTGCTGAAGAGCTAGTGAAAACAAGCTCTTAATCAAGAGCTTGGTACAGGCCTTTAACCCCAACACTCAGGGAAGAAGCTATCTCCGTGGGACGGAACCAGAACAAATCTGAGACCAACCCAGGGCGAAACCCAACAACTTGGAGGTGTTGGTGAGACTACCCTGCTCAGCTGAAATCCATCTGGGAGAGAATTCAGTACTTATAGTTTGAAGTCTGAAGAAACAAGATCACCTGAGGAGTTGACAAATGAACAAAACGTGACCTGGGAACACAGAAGAAGGTGCTGCCCAGCCACCAAACCAGATCACCAGAATCATAAGTACATAATTCACAGATCGAAATCAGCTACCCCTGAAGAAATAGCCCAATAGCACCAATTTAACCAAGAACCCCTACTGAACCAAGACTAAAAATTAGACCAAGAGAGGCACTCTCAGATACAGACACCACCTGCACCGCACAGAGGAAGAGATGAGTAGACGCCAGTGTAAAAATACAGGCAACAGCATAAAGACCTATATGGCAACATCAGAACCTAATGATTCTACACCTGCAAGACCTGAACATACCAAGACAGAAGAAACAGAAGAAATCAATCCTAAAAATGACTTTAAGAAGATGACAGAGGCCCTTAAAGAAGAAATGAAAAATTCCCTTAAAGAGGAAATGAAAAATTCCCTTAAAGAGGAAATAAAAAATTCCCTTAAAGAGGTAATGAAAACTCCATTAAAGAGCAAATAAAAAATTCCCTTAAAGAGGAAATGAAAAACTCCATTGAAGAGGAAATAAAAACTTCCCTTAAAGAGGAAATGAAAAATTAAATTAAAGAGGAAATAAAAAACTCCCTTAAAGAAATGGAAGAAAAAACAAACAAAAAAATGGGAAGAAATCAAAGAAAGCCAAGAAAAAGCAATTAAACAGATGAAAGAAAGAAACATTCCAAGATCTGAAAAATGAATTTGAGACAATAAAGAAAACACATGCTGAGGGAATGCTGGAAATAGAAATCCTGACTAAACGAACAGGAACTACAGAAACAAATCATAACCAACCGACTGCAAGAGATGGAACAGAGAATCTTTGACACTGAAGACACAATAGAGAAAATAGATTCGTCAGTCAAAGAAAACACGAAACACAAAAAAGTTGTAACACAAAACATTCAGGAAATTTGGGACACCATGAAAAGACCAAACCTAAGAATAATAGGGATAGAAGAAGGAGAAGAATACCAACTCAAAGGCACAGAAAATATATTCAACAAAATCATAGAAGAAAACTTTCCTAACCTAAAGAAAGAAATACCTATGAAGATACAAGAAGCTTACAGAACACCGAATAGGCTGGATCCAAAAAAAAAAGTCACCTCGCCACATAATAATCAAAACACTAAACACACAGAACAAAGAAAAAATATTAAGAGCTGCAAAGGAAAAAGACCAAGTAACATATAAAGGCAAACCCATCAGAATAACACCAGACTTCTCAATAGAGACTATGAAAGCTAGAAGGTCATGGACAAATCTTATGCAGACACTAAGAGACCACGGATGCCAACCCAGACTATTATATCCAGCAAAACTCTCAATCACCATAGGCGGAGTAAACAAAATATTCCAGGATAAAACTAGATTTAATCAATACCTGTCCACAAACCCAGCCCTACAGAAAGCACTAGAAGGGAAAATCCAACCCAAAGAAGCTAAACACATCCATGAAAAATCAAGCAATAGATAATCCCACACCAACATACACCACAGAAGGACAACACAACACAACCACAAAAAATAACAGGAATAAACAATCACTGGTCATTAATATCCATCAATATCAATGGTCTCAACTCACCTATAAAAAGACACAGGCTAGCAGAATGGATAAGAAAACAGGACCCATCCATCTGATGCATACAAGAAACACACCTTAACTTCAAAGACAGACACTACCTCCGAGTAAAGGGCTGGGAAAAGGCTTTCCAAGCAAATGGACCTAAGAAACAAGCTGGTGTAGCTATCCTAATATCTAATAAAATAGATTTCAAACTAAAATCAATCAAAAGAGATCAGGATGGACATTACATATTTATCACGGGAAAAATCCACCAAGATGAAGTCTCAATTCTAAACATTTATGCTCCAAAATGCTACAAAAGCACCCACATTCATAAAAGAAACACTACTAAAGTTTAAAACACACATCAAACCCCACACATTAGTAGTGGGAGATTTTAACACACCACTCTTACCAAAAGACAGATCTACCAGACTGAAACTTAACAAAGAAATAAAGGACCTAACAGATGTTATGACTCAAATGGACCTAATAGATATCTACAGAACATTCCATCCTAACACAAAAGAATATACCTTCTTCTCAGCACCCCATGGAACCTTCTCAAAAATTGATCACATGCTTGGACACAAAACAAATCTCAACAGATACAAAAAAAATTGGGATAACCTCCTGTATCTTATCAGACCACCATGTCTTAAAGTTAGACCTCAACAACAACAAAAATTATAGAAAACCCACAAACTCATGGAAACTGAATAATGCCCACCTGAAACATCAATGGGTCAAGGAAGAAATAAAGAAAGAAATCAAAGATTTCCTAGAATTCAATGAAAATGAAAGTACAACATACCCAAACTTATGGGACACTATGAAAGCAGTGCTAAGCTGAAAATTCATAGCTCTAAATGCACACATAAAGAAGATGGAACAATCCCATACCAATGTATTAACAGCACAACTGAAAGCTCTAGAACAAAAAGAAACAAACTCACCCAGGAGAAATAGACGCCAGGAAATAATCAAACTGAGGGCTGAAATCAACGAAATAGAAAACAAGAGAACAATACAAAAAAAAAAAAAATCAATGAAACAAAGAGTTGGTTCTTTGAAAAAATCAACAAGATAAACACACCCCTAGCCAAATTAACCAAAAGGCAAAGAGAGCACCCAAATTAACAAAATCAGAAATGAAAAGGGAGATATAACAACAGACAACGAGGAAATCCAGAGAATCATCAGATCATACTTAAAAACCTGTACTCCACAAAAATGGAAAACCAGGAAGAAATGGACAATTTTCTGGATAAATACCACATACCAAAATTAAATCAAGACCAGATAAACCATTTAAATAGACCAATAACCCCTAAGGAAATAGAAACAGTCATCAAAAGTCTCCCAACCAAAAAAAGCCCAGGACCAGATGCTTTCAGTGCAGAATTCTACCAGACTTTCAAAGAAGAACTAATACCAATACTCTTCAAAGTGTTCCACACAATAGAAACAGAAGGAACACTACCAAACTTTTTATGAGGCTACAATTATCCTGATACCCAAACCACACAAAGATGCAACAAAGAAAGAGTACTACAGACCAATCTCCCTCATGAACATTGATGCAAAAATACTCAACAAAATATTGGCAAACCAAATCCAAGAATACATCAAAACAATCATCCATCACGACCAAAAGACACAGTCAATAAGATAAAAAGACAGCCAACAGAATGGGAAAAGATCTTCACCAACCCCACATCTGACAGAGGATTGATCTCCACAGTATATAAAGAACTCAAGAAACTAGACATCAAAATACTAAACAGTCCAATTAAAAAATGGGCTAAAGCCGGGCGGTGGTGGCGCACGCCTTTAATCCCAGCACTCGGGAGGCTGAGGCAGGCGGATCTCTGTGAGTTCGAGGCCAGCCTGGGCTACCAAGTGAGTCCCAGGAAAGGCGCAAAGCTACACAGAGAAACCCTGTCTCGAAAAACCAAAAAAAAAAAAAAAAAAAAAAAAAAAAAATGGGCTAAAGAGCTAAACAGAGAATTCACAAAACAAGAATCACAAATGGCTGAAAGACATTTAAAGAAATGCTCAACATCCTTAATCATCAGAGAAATGCAAATCAAAACGACTCTGAGATACCACCTTACACCTGTCAGAATGGCTAAGATCAAAAACACCAATGACAGTCAATGTTGGAGAGGATGTGGAGCAAAGAGAACACTCTTCCACTGTTGGTGGGAATGAAAGCTTGTACAACCACTGTGGAAATCAGCATGGCGGTTTCTCAGAAAATTAGGAATCGAACTACCTCAAGACCCAGCCATACCACTCTTGGGCATATACCCAAGGAATGATGATTCATACCATAAAGATACATGTTCAGCTATGTTCATAGCAGCACTATTTGTAATAGCCAGAACCTGGAAACAACCTAGATGCCTGTCAATGGAAGAATGGATGAAAAAAAATGTGGTACATATACACAATGGAGTACTACTCAGCAGAGAAAAACAATGAAAGCATGAAATTTGTAGGCAAATGGATGGAACTAGAAAAAATCATCCTGAGTGAGGTAACCCAAACCCAGAAAGACAGTCATGGTATGTACTCACTCATAAGTGGATTCTAGATATAAAATAAAGAACAATCAGACTACAACCCACAGAACCATGAAGGCTATATATATAGCATGGAGGTCCCTAGGACGACTGTGGCTTATAATAAATTTCGGTTTTACTCAATAACTGAGCAAGCCTCAATGAAACATCTCACTATTAAGATAAGAATACATACTCTATCAAGATGATAATAGAAAAATAAATAAATAAATAAATAAATAAATAAATTAATTAATTAATTAATTAATTTATTTATTTATTTTTTGGTTTTTCGAGACAGGGTTTCTCTGTGTAGCTTTGCGCCTTTCCTGGGACTCACTTGGTAGCCCAGGCTGGCCTCGAACTCACAGAGATCCGCCTGGCTCTGCCTCCCGCTTGCTGGGATTAAAGGCGTGCGCCACCACCGCCCGGCTATTTTTTTTGTGTTTTTTTTTGTTTTTTTTTTTTGGAAAATTAATTAATTTTAAACAATAAAAAATAAATAAAAATAGAAAAATTTGAAATATTAAACAAACAAACAAACAAACATTTTACTAAAGTTAAAAAAAAGGGAGAACTAGGGACTCATCATTCCTCTCCACATTCTATTCTTTCCCTTGTTTTATATATTTTAAATTTTTTTTATCGGTGGATTCTGCTGGAGTTTATCGGTGGATTCTGCTGGAGGATCCAATGCAGATAAGCACTGGAGGGCTCCTGTTGCAAATCACCCCCTGGAGCGATGGAAGGATCTTTCTACTAGCACGTAGAGGAGACCCGACCTAGTGTTGGTGTGGCCCCGGAGTTCTGTTTATGTCTTTCCTCAGGACAATGAGGTTCCTCTTTGGATTCCTGAGCACTGAATGCACCCTGTGGCTGTTGCTGAAGCCCAACATGACAGAGACCTAATGGGTCATCATGAAAAATCTACCCTTCTGATGCCAATGGAGATTGAGAGCCCAATATGGCCAGCTTTGGCAAGCATTAATGTAATCCTAGGAACTGTAGCCATGAGATTGGATTCTCCAGAAGAGCTGCCAGCCAAAGTCATGCTTGGATCAAGAAAAACGGGCCTTGGTGGTTCGTGTTCCTGGAGTTGTATCCATGCCAGTGGATGTCCACACAATCCAGAAGAGAATTTGACATTGCTGCTGCCGCTGTTGCTGTTATAACAATAGCGCACACCACTGCTACTGTTTCTGGGATTACCATTTCATAATTGCTTACTACAGCTAGCACAGTGGAGACCCTGGCAACAAAAGTAGCTACTACAGTTAGTTAATCTTTCATTCTATTGGGCATGATAAATTTAATTCAGTAGTTATATACATCTCGATTGGTTTTGAAAATTATAAATTTATAAACTCAAGTTCCAGTTGCTTTTGGGATACTATCTTATAAGGACTCCAACGTACAGTATGGCTCGATAAGGAAGGGAATGGCTCAGTTGCCTTTAGCCTATTGGCTATGGGTGAGATAGGACCTCTGTTGGTCTTTTCTGTATTGAACACACAGATTGCAAGCCCAGTGCCACTTTGAGATCTTTGGCAGCAATTAACCATGCAGCTCACACACGATTGAGCCGGTATGATAATGAGTATTCAGAGACAGGTAATGCCTGGGGGGCACTCACCAACCTAAGACAGAGCACCTGTGTGGCCTGGGCAGGCATCTCCATGACGGGTAAGGTGACCTGCTGACATCCCACGCAACCCAAGTCAGAAGCTCATTTTTTAATAAAAGGGGGACCTGCAGGGTCCTGGCCCCCGTTTTGGGTAACTGTTGCCTTGCTTGTGGACCTTGACCTTGATATCCTCCCAATGCTAATTCCCTGCCAGGTTCCACCCTCCTGAATGCTTAAGGGAAGTTCCTTGTCTGTGTATCCTGAATAATGGGTGTTAACAGCTTAGATGCAAGATTGTAAAACATCAGTAGCGAACTTCTGCCCTCCAGAGTCCTCCCATTATGCTGTAAGCCTGTAATTAAGACCTCCTACCCCTTCAAGAAATGACATTTGATATAAATAATTATAATAATTAAATACAATTAATTATTAATTATTTATTATATAAAATAATTAAATAATAAAAATTATATATATATAATTGAATGAATACTGCAAATGTAATCTATGAATACCACAAATGTGATTAACATCATGAGTGTAATTTAAAAAAATGTTTTTTCGGGAAAAAAAAAAGAAGTCTTGGTGATATTTTAGCATATATATATATATTTTTATATACACACACACATACATACACATATATACACCTATATATGTATATATACACACACATATATGTATATATGCATATATATATACACACACATACACGTGTATATGTATATTAGCTGGTTCCTGTAATAATTTTCTTGTGTGCTATGCATGGTTCCAAGAACTCCTAACAGTGCATTTACCTGAAATTCGTCTCTAGCATCCTAGGCATAGCTTTGTTTCTTGTGCAAATGAAGCTCAGACCCTCCTTTCTCTCACAGCCCAAGCAGCATTCCAGAGCAACTGGCTCAGAACAAAAGGGCTTTTTGCATACCAGGTGCAGTGTAGCTATAAGGCAGGTTTCCTAGCTCCAAGCTGAGTTACCCACCCTGCCAGTACATGGCAGCATAGGAAAATAGAGGCAGTTTTATTTTAGTAACTTATAGAATCTGTTACCTAACCACCTGTAAGACTGTAGTTTGAGCATATTTATGATAGACTTATAATGTTTCACCTAACCACTTATAAGAACATATTTTGAGCGCATAAATTCCCTTTCTGACTTTTTCCAAGCCTAATGTGACACTACCTCCTCTATTCACTCCCCTTTTGGGTTGCAAATGAAGCTGGCTATTCTGGCTCTTGTGGGGAGCTTGGAAGCTTTGCTTTGTATTTTAAGAGTCAGGCTTTAGTCTCAGCACTTGGGAGGCAGAGGCAGGCAGATCTCTGTGAGTTTGAGGCCAGCCTGGGCTACAGAGTGAGTTCCAGGACAGGCACCAAAACTACACAGAGAAACCCTGTCTCGAAAAACCAAACCAAAAAAAAAAAAAGAGTCAGGTTGCTGGGAACACAGGGGTGGGGGTGGGGAGAACCAAGATGGAGAAGAATGTGAATGAAGATGAGGAAGGAGATGGAAAAAGGGTCATAGTTATGAGAAGACAGGAGAAGAAGGGACCGAGAAGAGCTAAATATGAGAACAGAATTGAAGCTGTGTAGACAGAATTTAACCTCAGAGGAATAAAGTAGATGACGAAAGAGCATCGTGTCCTTAGATTGTTTTCCCACAGATTACCCCCGCCGTTAGCAGCGTCTCTTCTGAGCCCCTGGTGTTAGGATCCTGTACATGTGCAGCTGGTGACTACATGATAACACAAACTGCACCTTAAAAAAGTCAGACATGGACCCCCCCACTCTCTCTGTTCTCTCCCTGCTCCCTGCTCTGCTCCCTGCTCTGCTCCCTCCCCTGCTTCCCTCCCCTACCAGGCCTGGCTCTCTGCTCTTCCCCCACCTCCCCGCCTTTCCCTCCTAATAAAGCTCTAAATGTCCCACTGGGTTCTGTCGTGACTGTGACCTTCCCACACAGTAGCCAGTGCCCATAACTATCATTTGGTGCCCTGACTCGGATAGGAAATTCCGCACCTCCAGCCCTATTCACTTGCTTTTTATAACAAGCAAAAAGTCTGGAATGTTAGGATCCTGTACATGCGCAGCTTGGGGCTCTCATCTTATGCCATCAGTGGGCACTGGTGACTATGTACCCGCCTTGTGGTCACGCAATCCCCACCTTAAAAAGCTGGACTCGGACCCCCGCCCTCTCTCTCTGCTCTTTTTCTGTTCCCCCTATGCTCCCTGCTTTCTGCTCCCTCCCCCTGCCAGGCCTGGCTCTCCTCCCCCACCCCACCTTTCCCTCCTAATAAAGCTCCAAAAGTCCCACTGGGTTCTGTTGTGACCGTGACCCTTCCATGCGGTAACCAGCGCCGCTTACTATCACCTGGGTAGGAAGTTAAAGAGGCTGGACCTGAGCAATTTCTGAAAGGTAATGAGGAATGAATGTGATCAAAACCCATGTGTGAAGCTGTCAAAGACTAAATTAGAAAGAGAGAAAAACTGGCCCACTCTTAATAAAAGTCACAAAGACAAGCGGATTTAAATTAAAGAACAAAAGTTTTTACGCAGCAAGGTTAGCTCTTGTGGGCTTCACTGTTTGTTTCTCTCCTTAGAGAAATGAAATCTTAAGAGAATCACTATATTTTAGCATCTGTCTGTTTTAAGGCTGGCTTTAACCTCCCCGCAGAGGGTCTCAGGTAGAACAGGCTGGCTGGTCTGGCCCTAAGAATAACCATGAACTCCCAATTCTCTGCCTCCACCTCCTGAGATCCTCCTCCTGAGATCCTCCTCCTGAGATCCTCCTCCTGAGATCCAGGGTGTTCAATTGTCTCTGGCATAGCGGGCTAAAGGTATTTTCTTAACTGTACTGTTTGCGGTCACCTAGAAGCTAAATTGCAAGGAACACTTAATAAGTAATCACGTATATGTGTGTGTTCTTAACTTTTAGTAATTTTTTATTTATGTGTACACAGCTCTGTGTGGGTGGATGCTGGCAGAGGCCAGAAAAGGGTGCCAGATCCCCCGGGGCTGGAGAGTTGATAGTCTGTTAATTCCAGGACCCAACAATAGCTCTGTAGTTCTGGTTAATCCTCAGCATCTCAAAAACAGACTGGGAAACAGCCCTAGGCATGGTGGCATGGGCCTACAATCCAAGCATGGGAGACTGAGGCAAGAGGACCATTTTTCAAAAACCAGGGGCTAGGAGGAAGGAGAACCGGATTAGATGTCCATTAAGAGACAAATGGGCTGGGTGGCGGTGGTGGCGCACTCCTTTAATCCCAGCACTCAGGAGGCAGAGGAAGGCGGATCTCTGTGAGTTCGAGGCCAGCCTGGTCTCCAGAGAGAGATCCAGGACAGGCTGTTAGGATTCTGCCTCACCTCCAGCTACAGGACCGCACACGTGTAGTTCAGTAGCTAAGCAAGGGGTCTTACGTCTTAGATCATCTGTGCTCTGTGTGATTACTTAATGCGTGCAGTGTGGTCACGCAATCTGTGCATTATATAGCTCCGTAAGCCCACATGTGCATGTGCAGAGAAATCCCTAAAAAGCCGGACCCAGACTCCTCCCCTCTCCGTATGTGTCTTCCACAGGCCTGGCCACTCTCTTCCGTCCTCCCCGCCTCCTAATCACGCTCTGATACTGGGTTCTGTCCTGCCTCGACCTTTCCTCACAGAGCAAAGGTGCCGCATTTAAAACCAACACAGGCACCAAGACTACACGGAGAAACCCTGTCTCGAAAAACAAGGCAAAACAAAACAAAACAGAGAAAGAGACAAATGGACAGAGAAAAATGTGGTACACTGGAGTTTCACGGACGTGTGTACAATGGGATTTTACACGGCCACAAAGAAAAAAGGAAATGACGACATTTGCAGGAAGAGGGATGCAACTGGAAGTCATTATGTTAAGCAAAATAAACCCAGAAAACAAATACTGTGAGTTTTCTATACGTATGTATGTACACTGTGCGTGCGTGTGTGTGTGTGTGTGTGTGTGTGTGTGTGTGATGAAACCAGAAATGGGATTGTGAGAGGGGCAGACGAGATCTTACGGAAGGTGGAAGACGGTGAGGATGATGGGACTCACTCAGTACAAAAGAAGGTGAGGAACCAGACTGGAGGGGGAGGGAGCGTGGGGAAGAGGAACAAACAGCACAAAATCTAGTGACACAGATCAACGAAGATGCCATGATGAAACCATTACTTTGCACATTAACCTGAGATTAATAATAATAATAATAATAACGATGATGATGAAAACCAAGGGCTGGGATGCAGCCTGGTGGCAGAACACTTTTCTGGGTCTTGCCATGTGCACAGGCCTGGGTTTGATCCCTAGTACTGCGAGAGAATAGAAAAAAAGCAAAGGGAGAGGGGGAGGGGGAGAAGGGAGAGAGAACACCGGAGGCTACGTCTGCGTTCTGGCAGACACTGTCAGTTAACAGGGACCTGGGCATTCTTGGATTTCGGCGTCTTATGTGTAAGTGTGGCAGGGCAGTGCAGTGCAGAGGTTCCTGGATTCTCACTCAGGCCATTTCAGGTTTAACTAGAATTTGATCTCCTCCATGGAGGATCCTGTGGAAAATTACCCAACCCTGTTCTAGGACCTGAGGCCAAGATGTCCCTGGTAACTCACCTTAGCTCCTGTAAACTGCAGGCTTGTGCAAACCTCCCCTGCAGCTGCAGAGCGAGAGGCGAGGATGAGGTTTTCACTTTGACAGTCCCTTGGTCTAAATGCTCGGGGCCACGCTTTGGTCCTGCATACCTGAGTGTAGTCCCGGCTGATTGGAATAAAGACTTTCAGATGGCTGTGAACTGGTGGGCTCCCTGTAACATTTGGTTTTGGAGTTGAAGAATACTGTACTTATGTGTTTAAACTGAAGCCTTTCATAAAAAATAAAAATAGCCATGGACTTAATCAATATTAATAACTGTAGAATAGTGATGTTTTAACTATATCATGACTTTTTTTTAAAGTGGAGTCTCACTAAGTAGCCATGGGATTTCCTGGAACTCATAGCAATCCCCTTGCCTCAGCATCCCAATTTTAGCATTCTGACCCTCAAGTGCTGGGATCACAGGCAGGAGCCACCATATCTGGGTAAGTTTCACTGTTTCTAGTATTTCTGAATTTTCTTATGAACACATAATTGCTATTTATTTATTTGTTTGTTTGTTTGTTCGTTCGTTCGTTCGTTCGTTCGTTCGTTCGTTCGTTCGTTCGTTCGTTCGTTCATTCATTCATTCATTCATTCATTCATTCATTTTGGTTTTCTATGTAAGAGTCCTGGAACTCACTCTGTAGACCAGCCTGGCTTTGAACTCACAGAGATCTGCCTGCCTCTCCTGGAATTAAAGGTGTGTGCCACCAGTGCCTGGCCACATTGCTTTTATGTTGGGGCAAAGAGAAGGTTTTGAGGAAAGTATCCTGGGATGAGAAACATCCATGTTTCACAGAGGTCAGTGTACAGGCAAGCAGGAGGGCATCTCACAGACTCCCCAGCAGGCAGCTCCAATACGACTCCGCTTTCAGAGAAAACCCCAGCCCAAGCCGGCTTGACCTCTTCACTAATGGGAGGGACTCAGAAGCTAGGCTGAGGCTCTGCGTACAGGTTCTTTGCAACAGTGGCATCCTGAAGCTGTGTGGCACTGCAGGATGGCCGACCTTTTCAAACACTCCCACATACACACCTGGAGGTCTTTTTGGTCCTTCTTGCTTTCCAGGTTGGGTGTTCTTATTACAAAGTCATTCAGCATGCTGTTGGGAGACAATCAGCTTCAGGTCAGACTGTTACAGCAATCAAGTGAACACTGTATCCCCCCTGCATGTGGAGGGAGACTCTTACCTGAGAAGCAGAAAATACCCAGGGGGGGCCAGGTTCAGCTGCACAGACTCCTTCAGGACACCCAAGAGCGAGGGGAAGTTCTCCTGCAAGTCTGGTACCGAGAGTCTATTGGGAAAGCAAAGACAGGGAGGCACAGTCTCAGCGTGGGAAATAGAAGCAGGTTTCCTCAGAAGCACATTTCAGATGCAGGAGAGCAGATGGGCGAACAGCAGATCTGACTGGCCCAACGCTGGCCTGTTCTTAGTTTTTTATGGTCTGTGCAAGCTTGGTTTTAGCACTGGGGCAAGCATCTGCAGTTAGGAACCTGGCATTAAGCTTCTGGCATGTGGGGTACTCTGGGTTTCACTGTCTGTAGAATGAAAGTCTCCACCAGCCGGGCAGCTTTCCTCTCTGGCTGCGCTTGCCCAGCACTGAGGGCAGCATGCATCATGGGTGGTAAGGATGCAGCGTAAAGGAAGGTGACACCAGCCAGTGACCACTGCCCAGGGCTGCTCTCAGGTCCAGCCTCTCCAGCAGCACTCAGGAGGGTGATGATGTCACCACGACACAGCCAGGCACTGCAGCTCGGTTTGCCAAAGCTCAGACGCAGTCAGGAGGCCACACCTCCACACGCTGGTACCTACCTCACTACCTGTGGCTCCACTTTGGTGGCTCCTCCTCTGCAGCAGAAGGATGATAAAAAACCTACCCTGAATCTGCTGGGCATCTCAGAGCACAGAAGCCACTGAGGTCAGCTGGTGTCACAATAGCACTGGCTATCCCGAGGAGTGGCGTGCCTAGCTCAGAGGACTACAAAGACTCTCGAGAGTGAAGACTGACAGCTAGTTTGAATTTAATCATCAACCCAGTGACTGCTGGGATTACAGTCCTCAGTTTACCTTTCTGAGATGTAGACTGTGAGGAGCTGAGATGTTAACTGTGTGAACCAAGGGAACTGCACTGGGTTGTCAGAATATTTACCGTGAACCACCCCCAACCCCCGCTCCCTCCCCCCAGCCAGAACACAACCCCAAACGACAGGCTCACATGTTTCAAACACATGGGTTCCAGATGGTGGCGCCATTTTGGGAGGCTGTGGAATTTGGGGGGTAGGAGGCATGGCGGGCTGAGGTGTATGCTTCCCCTCCACCCCTCAGTACCCCAGCACAGATGGCCCTATCCAAGCAGTACCAGGGCCATAGCTACAGAGGCCCAGCTAAGTGCTCTTTGCATGCTGGGGACCCCCGCCCTCCCCCACCAGCTTCAGTCCAGACTGGGATTCAGTTGAGTAAACCAAACCAGAAGTCACCCGGCATAAACCACATAAGGCACACATAAGGTACACAAACCCATTTCTCCTTTTTCTAAAAGAGGCCTTGACCCTTTCCTAGCTGTGGGTCTCTAAAGTCAGCCTCATATAAACCTAAACGTTTAAAGCTCGAAAGGCCTCGTGCGCAGCTTCGCTGAAGCGCAGAAATGGGTTCTAACGATGGCAGCTCAGCTCTTCAGAGAAAGAACAGCACAGTTACTGAGGCCACACCCTTGCCCTGGGAAGGGCGAGGCCACTAAGGGGCTCCCTGAACTCAAGCCACGCTGCTCCCCTCGGGGTCCCACAGGGGCGCCTGCTACGGGGAGGGCAGACGGGCGGGCGCCCACCTCTGGATGAAAGCGTAGCAGAACTGCAGCACAGGAATGTCCACCAGCGGCGATTTCTGAAAGGAAGACGACAGCGGTCACTCAGGCTGCTAGGAAGGCGGCCGTCAAAGAACGCAACAGAAGTCTCCGCCAGTCTGCAGCTGCTGCGGTTGCAACGTCACCGGTCCCCCAAATGCAAGTGCTATTCAGGGGTCTGCGGGAACTCGCTAGGGGGAGGGAGGATGACGACAATCCTTGAAAGTCACATCCTGGCCTAGGCCCCCCTTGTCCCTTTTCCTGGTCTGCTGTGACATGAACAGTCTCCAACACACATTCCTCCTGCTACCACGAGCTGAGTGGCTCTGCCATACCTTCCCTACCCCGATGGATGGAGCCTTCTGAAGCCACCAGCCAGGTATGTGTGTCTGTTCCTCAAGCTGTCCGTCTTGTGGTCAGGTGACAGGAGACCAATAGAACACACTAGTAAAACGGAGCTTTGAGCCCAAGAGTCGCTGGTGTGAAGCAGGAGGACATGCTGAGACAGCTGTGCAGCTGTTCCCCTGGAACACACAGCTCACCCCTGCTCTATCCGGAAAGTCCACTCCTCTCCCTCCAAACCCCGCCCTCTCAGAGAATCTCCAACAAAGAAAAGGCACCAAAAGCCCAGTGCTGCGTTCTTGGTGGCTGCGGCAGCTCCTCCCCTGAAGTTGCCAGCGGCCCAAGTCCCCACCTAAATTGGTCAGCTTTTGACCACACTTGGGCACAAACCCAGCTTGTGGAGGACACGTCATCACCCCCTGGCCTACAGGGTATATGAGCTGCCTGCTTTAGTTCAGGAGTGTGACTTCTCCGGCCCTGATCTCTGGGATTGGAGTACGCACCCAGGCACCCAGGAGCTGCTTTGCTCAAATAAACCTGTTCTTTTACTTTTTCATTTCGGCTTGATCTGGCCTACTGTGTCGGCGGAGAAACCTATTATCGTGATACAGAAAGCCTATTGCCTGTGCAGCCCCAACTTCCCTGCGGAGGAAAGGGGGGGGGATATGGACCACGATAAACACACAGAGTGACCCTAGACAAGGGAAGTGCCCGGTCCTCAGTGTAAGAGCTTGCTCTGCCTACCTCAGACTTCTTTAAGTCCCAAGTAGTTGGAATTATGTAAAAATGGTCCCAAAACACTTTTTCTCTTTTTTCTTAGAAAGCTAATTATGGAAATTGAACTAAAATAACCAGAGAACCATCAACTTCAGCCAGATAAAACCTAGTTTCTTTTTTACACTCTCCAAACAAGAAGTCACAGTTTTCTATAGACTTTCAAGTAACTTGCAGACACACAACCCGAAGAGACCCCACTGGCTGCACAGCGTGTGTGCCATCTCCAGGATAGTGCCCTGTGAGCGTGTGTGCCTCTCCGGGACAGTGCCCTGTGATTGTGTGTGCCTCTCCAGGACAGCGCCCTGTGAGCGTGTGTGCCTCTCCAGGACAGTGCCCTGGGCATGCATTCTAATTGGTCTTTTTTTTTTTTCAAAGATTTATTTATTATGTATACAAGTATTCTACCTGCATGTATGCAGGCAGGCCAGAAGAGGGCACCAGATCTAACTACAGATGGTTGTGAGCCACCATGTGGTTAATGGGAATTGAACTCAGGACCTCTGGAAGAGCAGCCACTGCTCTTAACCACTGAGCCATCCCTCCAGCCTCTCTCTCTCTCTCTCTCTCTCTCTCTCTCTCTCTCTCTCTCTCTCTCTCTCTCTCTCTCTCTCTCTCTCTCTCTTCTTTGAGACAGGGTTTCTCTGTGTAGTTTTGGTGCCTGTCCTAGATCTTACTCTGTGGATCAGGCTGCCTTAAACTCACAGAGATCCACCCGAGTGCTAGGATTAATGGCGTGAGCCACCACTGCCTGGCCTCCAGTTATTTTTCAACCTAGAATCTAGACAAACTGAAACAACACATTCAGTCTACTTTGCTTCCAGTTCATGTGTGCAATCCATGTGCATGCTGTTAGCATTTAGACATTACCTGCCCGGCTCCTTGGGAATCTTGCCAGTAAGCAATTAGTACCTTGGCCAGCTCAGGGTCCTGAGAACATCATCCTATGGAGTCCTGTTTTCGTAGTCCATTTATGCATGCACCAAGGCTCTTTTAAGAGGTGGGCTCCACCCCCCCTCCTCCCACAAGGTCACGTCTGCACCTCCTCTCTCTCCCCTTTCCTGTCTTTTTCTCTTCTCTCCTCAGCTCCCTTCTTTCCCTTCTCCCCAATAAAACTCTCCACATGAGTGCGGTCCGCATGGTGCCCTCTCTCTGGCTCCCACTTGCCGTGACTGCCGAGCACCATTTTTAAAACACAACACCTGCAGTTCGTGTGTGCGCACTTCATGTGTGTGGGGCTCGTGCGCATAACTAGAAAAGGTCTTCATAAGGACTCCATAAATGGTTAGGTAGAGACTTGCGGGAAGAACTCAAGAGCGTCACAGTTCATCCTGCCACCCCTGAGAACCAAAGCTCTCATCTCTTCAAGCATCCTCAGATGGACACTGTCTGAGAAGGACCTCCAGAATGCTGCAGGTAAAGAGCCCAAGCCAGCTAGGGCCATCTTTAGGTCCTTCGATAGGCGCTTTTGTCAGGCTGGATCAGATCTGCTGGCCTTGGGCTCCGTTAGGACTGGCTGTCCTCAGTCTCCAACTGTACAGCTGCCAACTTCACAGAGGCAACACCCGATCCCTGGAGCGCAGGGGTCCCGGCTTGCGGCAGCCCCTCCTGGAGACCACAGAGCGGGCCTGTAAACACACTGCTTCGTGACTTTCCTCCGTCCTGTAACTCTACACTCATGTAACCTTTTCCACAGCAGACATGTCCTTCAGGATACTTTAAATATGTGTTCCTCACAGGGTCACTCACATTCGGCTCCAACTATTTTTGTATCTCTCTCAGGCAGAGGTGATTCACTGTCAGACTCTGAAGTCTTCTGTTTCACTGTGGCTCATCCAGTGTCTTCCTTCCCCGACTGTATGAATAAGCTCTGTCTTCTGTCTGTCCTCTTCAACTTGTCCTCGGCCAGGGATTGACTTTGTACTGTAAGAGCCACGGTCATCAATACCGACTGTCTTCTCTAAAACCCTCACTCACACAAGACACCTGAGTCAACACTGGCCCAAGCTGTGTCACTCAATGGCCACAGAGAAAGCTCAAGGTTACCAGAGGGGTCTGGTTCACCCCGGCTGGTCTCTGTGCACAGCTCCTTACCGGCTTTCCCACAGCTTTTCCTCACAAGAGCTGAGACTATTAACACACCCGCTGTCCCTGAGTGTGTGCCTTCTACAGCTCGGAAGTGTCTTTCTCAGGGACACGTGGTCCTTCCGAAGTGGGACGCGGGGAAGCCTGACCTATATTTCTTCGGCGCTATGGGAGGGTCAGGCCTAACTGACTTCCACGAACACCGGAGAGCAAGTCCAGATGGCCTGATCCCACACGGCCTGTGCCTGGTCCACTGTGGCCCCCGCCCTGAGCCCACGCCCCTGTCCTCACCTAGTCTCTCCGTTCCTCACCACTGCACACGGGGACCGAGCCCGGCACCTCCCCTGCCACGGTGGCTGCCGAGTCGCAGGTGCCTGCACCCCAACAGCCTGCTTTGTTTACTCTCCACGCCTCTCAGGCTGTGGGGCTCCCGAGGGCAGGTGCCATTTCCTCTTTCTAAAAACTGTTCCACGAAGTGAACAGAAGGTGCCAAGAACTGAGCACCAGGCCGTGTGTGTGGCCGAGTGTGTGGCCATGTGTGTGGCAGTGTGTGTGTCCGTGTGTGTGTCCGTGTGTGTGTGTCCGTGTGTGTGGCTGTGTGTGTGGCCGTGTGTGTGACCGTGTGTGTCCGTGTGTGTGGCAGTGTGTGTGGCTGTGTGTGTGGCTGTGTGTGTGGCCGTGTGTGTGGCTGTGTGTGGCCGTGTGTGTGGCTGTGTGTGTGGCCGTGTGTGTGTGTGGCCGTGTGTGTGGCCGTGTGTGTGTGTGTGGCCGTGTGTGTGGCAGTGTGTGTGGCTGTGTGTGTGTGTGGCTGTGTGTGTGGCAGTGTGTGTGGCTGTGTGTGTGTGTGTGGCCGTGTGTGTGGCTGTGTGTGTGGCCGTGTGTGTGTGTGTGGCAGTATGTGTGTGTGGCCGTGTGTGTGGCAGCAGGGGACAGGCAAGCTAACTCCTGTCTCTAAACAACACTGGGACCCTGGAGGCCTCCTCCAAACACAGTGACAGCCCCTCACTACAACCCGAGAATCCAGTGGTTGCCTCTGGGCCACAACTTATAGGAAGCAGCACCAGGAAGGACTCCGGAACCCCTGGAGATTTCCCAGGGCATGCTCCAGGGTGTGCTCCCCCGGGGCGTGCTCCCGGGCGGCTCACCTCATCCCCTTTGATCTGCAGTGGCCTCTTCACCACCTCCTTCACCAGCTGCAGCACCGAGTCTGTCTGCAGGGTGCTGAGAGCACAAACCAGGTCGACAAGGGTGTGCTGGGATGCGCTGGCCGCGGGGACGATCTGCCCGGAAGAGAGGGATTCCGTGAAAGCTTATCGGAGAAAATAACCACAAAATGCACACACACAGCCTTCCACAGCGGCTATCGCTGGACAAAGGAGTTCGCTTCCCCCATAGTGTGTACGGAGTGTGTACATGTGCGAATCCACGTACACATGTGTGAGTGTGTGTGCGCGGAGGCCCGAGGCTGATGCTGGCTGTCCTCCACAGCCTGTGTCTTTTTCATCTCGTGTCATTTGTCGTGTGAGGGCACAGGTGTAGGAACACACGCTACAGTGAGCGTGAAGAGGCTGGAGGACAATCTGTGGACATGAGTTCTCTCCTCTACCACCCGGCCACCCCTCCGCTTCCGTCTACCTTTGTCTTGCTGTGACGTCGAGCTTGCTTTCTGCTCCACACTGTAGCCACGGCAGCCATCAGCTGAACCCCGAGATGGGCCGCCAAGGGGTTCAGCAAGTCTAAAATTTTCTGTCTTAGGATCTGGTGAACGGAAAAGCAGGAAGTTAGTCGCAAATAAAAAGATCTTCACAGAGTCATACCGGGCCCTCGCCTGATGCACGCCTAGCTGCCATTGAAGGTGAGACCTGACTCGGAATTCCAGCGGTGTGTTTCACAGCTGAGGGGGCTGGGACAGAGGACGGGACAGAGACCCTTGCAAGAGCTGGGAAGGAGAGGGGACAGACACCCCTGCAGAGGGAAGCAGTGGCCAGGAAGGAGAGACGCAGCCAGGTGAGGTGCTTGGCAGGTCTTGAGACGGTAAATATTCCCGAGGGATAACTAAACCTGGTCGTGTGTGTGTGTGTGTGTGTGTGTGTGCGCGCGCGCGCGCGCGCGCGCGCGCACGCACGCACACCTATGAATGTGCCTGTTTGTGTGCATTCCTCTGCAGCACTGGAAATGCAATCCAGGGTCTGGAGCATGCTTGGAAAATGCTCTCCCACTGAGGTGCGTTCCTCTCACACGGAAACCCTACAGCCTAGGTTTATCTCCAGCAGCTGGAAGAGAGCCTAGATTCACTAGAAACGTTAATATTCAAGTTCTAAAAGTATACAGCATCCACCGAATTGTACCAGTTAAGCCATTCAGGATAAAGCTGTAACCTGGCCCTAGCTATCATATACTCTGCCTCTGGGTTCTCCCACTTCCTGAAAGCTGCTGTTCATTCCTGCTGCCCCAAACACTCTGCCCTGGTTCTACCCTCCTACCCTGGTCTCGGATCAGCCTCTCTGCCCAGTACTGCACCCTCCCTGCAGCACAGAGCAGCCAGCTCCATGCCATGCACTGTCAGAGCATGCGGCCTCCCGCAGGGTGCCCTCCTCTTCTCATCCTGGCCGCGGCCATGAGGGCCGGGCTCTGTCTGTCTGGCCCACAGGAGCATGGGCAGAGGCCACTCTGTCCTCACTGCTCATGCTTACTTCATGGTAGACGAGTACTCGGAGAGCATTTCCCTTGACTGCAGATAGCCCATCCTCCCATGAGGCAGCAGAGCCCAGCAACAGCCTCGTCTTCCAGGTGAGGAGACCGAGGCCCAGACAGAATGAGTCCGTACAAAGGGTTTTCTGGACCTGCTGAGAGCGGCTTCCTGCAAGCAGCGGGAATTTGCACAGACTTCCTTTTTTTTTTTTTTTTGTTTTTTGTTTTTTTTTTTTGGTTTTTCGAGACAGGGTTTCTCTGTGTAGCTTTGTGCCTTTCCTGGAGCTCACTTGGTAGCCCAGGCTGGCCTCGAACTCACAGAGATCCGCCTGCCTCTGCCTCCCGAGTGCTGGGATTAAAGGCGTGCACCACCACCGCCTGGCTTCAGACTTCCTCTTCATGTACCCACTGGGTTCAATTTTCCTGTAGAGATGTGAAGATCTATTCACCATGAAAGGGCACCAATGACAGACCAAAGAAATGTTGTCACCCAAGTCCAGCTTGGTAAACCTTGAGTTTGTTTATGAGAGTCTGTCTCACTATTGGCCTGGAATTTATTATGGAGACCTCAGTAGGTTTGAACCCAGATATCCCTCTGCCTCTTGAGCACTGGGATTAAGGGTGTGCACTACCATGCCCAGCTTATTCATTTTTTAAGAATCCAGTAATTGACTTTTATTTACAACTAGTGTGTGTGATGTGTGAGCGTGTGATGTGTGAGCGTGTGATGTGTGTATGAGAGACCATGTGTGTGCCACAGCACACGCATGGAGGTCGTCAGAGGACAACCCTCAGGCTTCAAGCTGTTGTGTGGGTTTGGAGGATCTGACTCAGGTCCCCAGGTTTGAGAGGCAGGCGCTCTATCCACTGAGCCACCTCACCAATCCACAGTGAGCTTAACTGGGTCAGTCTACTCACAGGAGCATGTGTGGGAGGGGAGGGTCACCCACAGGAACGCAGGTAACATACACACAGGGGAAATCTCCTCAGGGAGGGGTGGAGCACCCATCCTCCCCCACACAACGGAACGTTAGCGGGGCCCTCTTGTCAGAGTCTTACAGGGCCCATCACAGCTGCTCTGATTCCAAGACAGCAATGGCCACGTCATTCCGGGGACGGCACTCGACAGAGCACCCCCGGAGCGGATGGGAGCACCCCCGGAGCGGATGGGAGCACCCCCGGAGTGGATGGGAGCACCACAGATGCCAGCCCTGCCGAGCGCTGGTGACCGTGAGCCCGAAGGCCACGCCTGGGGGACCCGGCTCCTGTGCGAGGTAATTCTGAGCCACCACAGTGACATAACCCCAGGCCAGCTCGCGTGCCTGCAGCCCTCTGAGGCGGAGATGTGAAAACTAACAGGGTCAAGGTTTTGGGGCCGGTTTGTTTAGTAAGATAAACTCCCCAAAGCACACTGACAGCTTGCACTGGAGTGCCCTGGCCTCAGACGCACGTCTAGGAGCTGGGCCGAGTTTAAAAGCGGGACTCCTTAGACACTCAGGTGAGGACTCATCCATCAGACTTTAGCTTTATCAATAACGCATTTTCAACGAAGGCTCAATCACTCACACTCCTCTGTTCTGTATACAAATATTTGTTTTTGTGAGAAAGGGTCTTAGGTAAAGGTGGCTGCAAGCTCCATTTGTAGCTAAGGCTAGCCCTGAACTCCTGTCTTTCCTGTTTCCACTCTCAAATGCTGAAAATGATAGGCGTGTGCCATAATATTATCTTAAAGGGAGATTTCTCCTTTTGATTTCAACTGTGGGTCCCATTAAGTATTTTTTTATGATTTGTGTATGTAATTCCATACATACACATTTTTCTTTCTTTGTTTATTAAGACAAGGTCTGGGGTTTGGGGATTTAGCTCTGTGGTAGAGTGCTTGCCTAGCAAGCACAAGGCCCTGGGTTCTGTCCTCAGCTCAAAAAAAAAGAAAGGAAGGAAGGAAGGAAGGAGGGAGGGAGGGAGGGAGGGAGGGAGGGAGGAAGGAAGGAAGAAAGAAAGAAAGAAAGAAAGAGAGAGAGAGAGAGAGAGAGAGAGAGAGAGAGAGAAAGAAAGAAAGAAAGAAAAGAAAAGAAAAGAAAAGAAAAGAAAAGAAAGAAAGAAAGACAGGGTCTGGCTATGCAGCCCTGGCTGGAACTCACTGTGCAGATCTAGCTGGCCTCAGACCTGCAGCAATAGCATTCTCCTGAGAGCTGGGAACACAGGCGGTGTGTGTGTGTGTGTGTGTGTGTGTGTGTGTGTGCGCGCGTGCGCGCGCGTGCTGCCATGCCTGGCATCCAGAGACAAAAGAACTGAGAAGGCTGGTAGGAACTGCACAGCGGTGTGCCACCCTGAGCCCGGCTGGGAGGTGGGAGGCGGAGGCAGGCGCAGACCGGCAAGAAAGGCGCTCACCTTGGTGGTTTTGAAGTAAACGGAGGAGGATCCTTTTGTGGCTCCCAGGAGATCCACCGGTCTCTTCTGACTTTCCTCCTTTCTGAGAACATTCCAGATGAGGGCCATGGTGTTCACGATTCGAGGCAGCTCCTCCAAAATGGCGTTCTTGGCGTTCCTCAGGTTGATGGGGTCACTGATGGCAGCAGTCTGAAAGTTCAAACAGGGGTGGGGTGGGAGCAGGAGGCTCACTGCACCAGCCTAGTCCCCTCTCCCCGGGGATGGCGTCGCTGCTGGGAGTTGGGGTGGACCACCCATGTGGTGGTCTGGAAGCGACATTTGTCCCGGGATGTGTTGAGCTCCTGCTTGTTTTCAGAGAACGAGCTGACACGCAACACTTCAAACTATAAACTTTTTGTTTTTTGGACAGGGTCTCTATAATGTAGCCCTGGCTGTCCTAGAACTCACTAGGTAGACCATGCAGGCCTCAAATTCAGAGGTCCACCTGCCTCTGCCTCCCAAGTGCGGAGATTAAAGGTATGCTCACTACATCTGGCTTAAACTTTTTCCAATCAATCAATAGTAGGGGTACTTTAAGATTGTGTTTTGTTTTGCTTTTTTAATTTTTTATTTTTTTTTTGAGACAGGGTTTCTCTGTTTAGCTTTGCGCCTTTCCTGGAATTTACTCTGTAGCCCAGGCTGGCCTCGAACTCAGAGATCCACCTGCCACTGCCTCCCGAGTGCTGGGATTAAAGGCGTGCGCCACCACCGCCCGGCCTGTTTTGTTTTTTAAGAGAGGGTCTCATGTAGCCCAGATTGGTCTCAAACTTGCTACTTAGCCAGAGCTGACCCCGAGTTCCTGATCCTCCTGCCTCCGCCCATCAGTGCTGGCAGTGTTACAGGCATGTACCGTCAGGCCCAGCTTTTGTCCCGAGACTTAGCTAGATGGGGTAGAGCAGCCTCCTCAGATTTCATAAGCACTGTATCACATCAGGAGGTAAAAAAAATACTTAGACTACCGTGAGTGCAGGGTAAGGGAGATGGTTCAGTGAGTACCAAGAGTGTTCATTGTGCAGGCATGAGGACCTGAGTTCAAATTCCGAGCCTGCACCTGAGTTGGACATAGCTGTCTAGGCCTGTCACTTCAGTATGAAGAGGGGAACAGGCAGATGCCGGGGCCCACCAACCAGCCGGCCAGCCGGCCAGAGCCGGCCTGAACTTATGGTTCAGTCAGACGCCTTGTCTTAGGCAAAGGCAGAGAGCAGTGGAGGGAGGCACCCGAGACTTCCTCCGGCCTCCATGTGCACGCACACAGGCTCATGGGTCTGCCCATGCGTGCAACACACACACACACACACATCACCGTAAGCCTAAAATCAAACAATCGGCTTTATACTTGATCCCCACTGCCAGCTGACTGAACAATGGGCAACAGCTGAGGAACTCACCCGTATTTGTTTCCTGAGTATATATACCTGCATGTGTGCACATTTGCATAGCTTGCATATATTTGCATAATGCACACATCTATTCATACTCACATTTGCATCTCTTACATATATTTACATGACATTTGCATCATGCATTTACTATTATAGACTTGACAAAGTCACAACTCACTAAAAACAAACAATACAAGCAATGTGCCTCAAATTCAGGGGAAAGAAAACACACCTTTTTGTTCTGGGTGGGCTGTTCCAAAAGACAAAAATGGCTAATGGTTGTTAGACCTTCCAGAAGAGTGAGCGGGTAATCTGGAGAAATGTTTTCCTTCTTCGAGGTTGTGCTGTGGCGAAGAAATGAGAAACTGTTAATAAAATAACTGGGCGGCGGGTGGGGCTGGGGTGGGGTGGGGAGGGCAGCAAGATTATTCAGTGGGTGATGACCTGAGTTTGATTTCTGGAACCCACTTAGAAGGAAAGAAGCGAGTCCTAAGATGTTCTTTAAAATACGCGCGCGCGCGCGTGCGCGCGCACACACACACACACACACACCTGGTCAATAAACATTAGAAAAATATTTAAAAATGAGACACTGATGGCTTCTGGCTGGGGTGGGGGTGGGGAAGGACTCGGTTCTCTTTACGCTGTCCACTGGGACTTTGACCATGCTCCAGTGTGTATATTCGGGAACACAAACTGGACTTGGTATTTTCTTTTCCTTTTCTTTGGGGGAGGTCACAATGGGGCGGGGGTGGACCTGGGAAGATGGGGAATGAATGGGTGCATGATGTGAAACTCCCAAATAATCAATAAAAAAATGAGACCCTGGTTTTGAGAATTTAAAAGGTCATGAAGCCATGAAGGTTTTCTGTCTGACACGTAAACACAGGAAGTAGAGAGGTCACTCTGCTTGATGAACTGGGGCTCCCAAAATAAAACGTACAGGCATCTTTGGTGTTCTTCTACGTTTATGAAGTCACATGGAAGAACGGCTGAGGTGTTCTGGACTTACTCTGAGGCTGGTCCTAGTTTTTACATCTATTTTGCAAAACTGACAGACTCCACTGACTGGCAGCTCCGAGATGGCCCGGGGAGCTGTGGGGTTATTTAATTTCACTTTGAGACAGGGTATCATGTAACACTGAGCCAAGGATGGCCTCGAGCGCTGGTTTTATGTGGTGCTGGGGACTGAACCCCCGGGTTTATGAATGCTGCCAGGCAAACGCTCTACCAGACTGTGTGGGGTTAACGCCAAGGGATCCAAACCTACACGCTCCTGTTGACTGCCCACCAGCCTTCTCGGGGGGTTCGACTATCTTTCAGTTGGTAGCTTTGGCCAAACAGACAGTCCTTACAAAATCTGCCCGTAAGAGCATCGAGTTCAGCATACCTGACGGACAACTTGACAGATTCGCTTTCATACTGCTTGACCAGCTCGTCCAGGTTTTTGCAAATCTGGATAACAAAGGGTGTCACCGTCCAGCCCAGAGACTTCCCAAAGTAAGGCAGGGAGTGTGTGACCAAGCTCACCCAGGCGGGGTGCATGCCATAGCCATAGGCTGGCTGCAGGCCCCTCACCACCGCTGAGACCAGCAGGCCCTGGGAGGTGAGGGGGTGGGGCTGCACGTACTGCATGGCGCCGATGGCCTGCTGAAAGTTAAGGGCCCTCTGCCACTCCCGGGACAGGGCCGGCTGACTCTGGGCGTCCTCCTGACCCTGGCCCAGGTGGTGCTCCAGGACGATGAGGGCCTGCAGGAGCTTGAGCAGCTCGATCTGCAGCGGGTGCTCGCTCCAAATCTGGTCCTGCCCCAGGTTGATGAGGCTCTCCTCAAAGAGGCCGTCCGGCTCCACCAGGCCCCTGCCCCGCTCGGCGGTGGCCAGGCCATAGCGCTTCTGGCTGGTGTACATGGAGGCCGAGAGCGAGAGCAGGACAAACTCCTGGACCTTGCATCTCTGCAGCAGGCTGCGGATAAACTCCACGCTCTTCCCTTCCGACGACTTGGCCACCGAGACCAGCTGCGTGGTTATCCTGATGAGGACCTCCACGCTCTTGACCTGCACGTCGCGGTTGCCGAGGACATCCCTGTGGCAGACCTTCAGGTGGCAAGGGTAGTAGGACCGCAGGAAGCTCAGGCAGAGGTAGGTGAGGAGCTCGATCAGCAGGGAGTGGGGGCACACGCTGGGGGCCTGGGTCTGCAGCTTGCCGTAAAAACTCTGGCCAACGAGCGCCTCCTGGTGGCGTGCCAGGAGATTGGAGATGAGGTTGAGGTGCGCGGTGGAGCTGGTGTCTATGCCGGTCCTGGACACGGCCTCAATGAACTCCTTGGGGTTGGTCTTGAGCACAGCCTCCAGCACGGAGAAGGCGTAGAGGACCCTCTGGGAGTCGTAGGGCTGCAGGTAGAGCAGGATGTGTTTGAACAAGGCCTCGAGCGTCTCCTGCTTCTCCCTCTGCTGCTTCGACAGCCTCGCTGCGGTGAGGGCCTGGAGCTCCACGTCGGCCTCCTCGTCGCTGGAGAGCGACTCGGAAGCCTGCGTCTTGTCCGAGTCTGCTCGCACCAGGCTTAACTTGGCGCTGGGCTTGAGGCCTTCTGGCTGGAAGGCTGCCAGCAAGGCCGCTCGCTTCGAGTATGCCCTGCCGGCGACCGGGATGGGCGCACAGCAGTTCTCCTCGTGGCTCAGGTCCTGCAGGTCGTGGGAGGGAGAGGAGAAAGTGGACGTGTTTTCGCTGTCCGTGTGGCCCGAGCTCGTGTCGGCCGACTCCGTGTGCTCGCTGCTGTCCTGGCCGCCAGAGGCCACCCTGTCCGAAAGGTCCATGTAGTAGGGCGTGTCTTCCTCGCTCAGATCGCTTCTCGGTGGGCATTTCTCCGGTTCCTTCTCCACTTCAGCCCAGATGGCTTCACGATCCACTGTGGTGAACTGGCCAAGGGGCAAGTGCTCCTCAGAGGCACCTTCTTGCAGCTCGGACGCCCCACATGCCTCTTTGAATGTGGGCTTCTTCCTGTTAAACCAACGATGGAAATCCTCTAGAAATCACAAAATGACAAACAGCTTTAGACCAGAGGGGCTAGGATGACAAATGAGCTCTGAGGTGATCTCAGGCCTAAAGCAGACAATGCCCACCGGGCCTGCACCCAGGTCTAGATTACCTCGCGGGTAAAACAGACACAGCAACATAAACATGTTTAGCTGGGAGGGGTAGCACAGTCGAAAGAGAGCCATCTTAGAGTGCAGAAGGCCCTGGGTTCGAGCCCCAGCACCGCATAAAGCTGGTGCACACAGGTACATCGGCTCTTTAGAATACTCAGGAGACTGCGAAACTTAGTCCTACTGTCATGAGTGTGTTATAACAGCTTTCGGGATTGTTTTTATTTTGGGACAAAGTCTCACTGCACAGCTCTGTTTGTCCTCAACAACAGTCCCCCGAGGGCCGGGGTCTGTGTTATGGGCCGCTGTGTCTGTTGAACACATCATTTTTGTTTTTACTGTAAGTTTTGGGAGAAGGCGCTTTGAGAAAAAATACGAATGATTTTGTTCCAGAAACCCCCTCTTTGGAAATGCATTCCACAGAAAATCAGCATATTCCAAAGCTGTGAGGTCAGGGCATGCGCTGAAGGGGGCTGGTTAGGAACACGCCTGTGACAGACGGCGGCTGGACTGTTCAAGTGTGTACCTATGTGCATGGATATGAGGCACGTACAGGACAAGTGGAAGGGAAGAGCCAGCTGCAGAACAGCTGGACAGCATGAGTCTACTTGGAGCGTGTCCATCATGCACAGCTGTGGGGCACGGGTAAGCCGCCAACAGCACCCAGCTCATCAACGGGCATTGTCGGTAATGCCTTTACCTCTGAATTTCTGTGTGTGTGTGTGTGTGTGTGTGTGTGTGTGTGTGTGTGGTGTTTCTTTGTGTATATGTACGCTCAGATGTATGTGGGGACATTCACGTGGGCATGTGTGGAGGCCTGAGGCTGATGTCTAGAGGCTTCCTCTGTTGATGTCTAAATTATGTACAGAGGCAGGGTCTCTCAGGGGAAGTCAGAGCTTCCAGACACAGCTAGGTATTCTGTTTCCTGAGTGCGGGAATTGCAGGAGGACCATTGTGTCCATCCAGCATTTATGTGGGCGCTGAGGATCCTCACTTTATCCACTGAGCCAGCTCCCCAGTTCCATACTAAGATGTTTTGTTCTTGTTATTGTTTTAAGTGGGAATTTGCTTTAAGTAGCTCAGATTGGCCTCAAGGTGATGATCCCTCCTGCCCCAGCCTACCAAGTGCTGGAATTATAGGGGTGAGCCACTATGTCTAGCCACTATCTAATTTTTAAAGTAAGCACTTCTGTAATGAGGAAATGTACAGCACTTTTGCCAGGCGGTGGTGGCGCACACCTTTAATCCCAGCACTTGGGAGGCAGAGGCAGGTGGATCTCAGTGAGTTCCAGGCCAACCTGGTCTACAAAGCGAGTTCCAGGAAAGGCACAAAGCTACACAGAGAAACCCTGTCTCAAAAAACAAAAAAAAAATTATATTTTTATATATATATCACTTTTAAATATCAACACCTCTTTTTCTTTTTTTTTTTCTCTTTCTCGTATGAGTACTCTGTCTGCATGTATCCTTGCAGACCAGAAGAGGGCACCAGATCTCATTACAGGTGGTTGTGAGCCACCATGTGGTTGCTGGGCATGGAACTCAGGACCTCTGGAAGAGCAGCCAGTGCTCTTAACCTCTGAGCCATCTCTCCAGGCCTCAACCCTCTTTTTAAGAGAGGCGAAAATCAAGACTTTGATACTATGAAAATTCTTGGCTAAGTAGCTTTCAACAGGTCTATGCCATGAACACCAGCAAGATCAGGAAAGGAAGGAAAAGCAGAAACAGAGGTGGAGAGTCTGCGAGTGCACAGTCCACAGCCACAGCCCACAGGACGGCAGAGGCAGGCGGGGCGGGCGGGCGGGGCTTCTCTTTCCTCAGTCTCTTGCATCAGTAGGGAAGCAGGCTGCACCCGCACCAGGCAGAAAACGGGAAGTGGTGAGGCGGTGCAGAGACAGAATCCAAAGGACCCGAGTAGGGGACTTTTTAAAGAGGAGGAGGAGGAGGGGGGGGGGCGGGGGCTGGATGGCAAGATAGCTCGCTTGCCACAAAGCCCGAGGACCAGAGTTTGATCCTTGGGACTTGCCTGGTGAAAAGAAAGAACGACCTCGGACCTCTGCACATGTTCCATGGCATTCCTGTGTCCACACAGATATATGTGTGGGACACACGGACACGGACGGACACACACACACACACACACACACACACACACACCATGTAAAACAAAAGACAAAAGAAATACTGAAGCATAGAGCTGGTGTGCAGAGCGTCATGAAGGTGCTTGGTTTATATTTCTCTAAGCGCCCCTTTCTTAGGATGTGGAATGACTCAGTCTCCTCTCTGAGAAGCTGGCCAGCTTCCCCTAGCTCCCCCGTCAGCAGTTACAGGTTCTGGGAAGAACCTTGCACAGGGCAGCGCATTTCCTTTTTCTCCACCTACCTCAAGGTGGCGCTGTTTCTCTCTGTAAGATTAGCACAAACATAAAGGACTGTGGTGACATATTGTGTGCACCCTAAGAAAATTTGCCTGAAGGTCAGAAGACAGAACAAGCCACTAGATTAAACACAGAGGCCAGGCAGTGGTGGCACACATCTTTAATCCTAGCACAAGGGAGGCAGAGATCCGTCTGGATCTCTGGGTTCAAGGCCACCCTGAACTACATGAGATTGACTCAGTCTAGGAGAGAAAACAGAGGCAGGCAGTGGTGGCACACACCTTTAATCCCAGGACTTGAGATGTTATGCTTTTGCTTGGGAAGCACACACGTCTTTAATCCCAGAAAGTGATGGCTGGGTGGAGAAAGGTAGATAAGGCGGGAGGAGACAGAAACTAAAGGCTTTTGGGCAGAAGCGTCCCTTTCAGCTAGAGGCTTTTTTGGCTGGAGCATTTCAGGTGAGGACTCAGAGGATTTCAGTCAGAGGATTCGTGGAATTGGTAAAGTGAGACGTGGCTGTGGCTTGTTCCTTTGTCTCTCTGATCTTTCAGTATTCACCCCAATATCTGGTACCGGGTTTTTTAATTATAAGACCTTTAGAAATTCAAGCAACAAAGGGCAACTGACCAGATTCCACACACACACAAAAAACCTGACATTTTTAGTCACCCAAAACTATCCCAGATTTGGGGTGCAGACCTATACAGAGTGCCACTGGGCAACCTCACTTAACAATGGTGCTCACACACAGGCACCATACCTCTGCTAAGCAAGTCGGGGCGGGGGGGGGGGGGGGGGGGCGGGGATCAGCTTTGGGGAATGCTGGCAAGGATGTTCTAGCTGTACTAGAGACACACATGGATTATTTTCTCCGTGAAATCATCAAGAATCCCTGGGCTTATTTGAAAAAGGGGCTACCCACTTGAAAAACGACAAGTATGTATCGTGGCAGGGTGGAATGTGGTTTTTTAATTGTGTACCTACAACCATGAAATAGTTAAAATATCACAGACCTCACGTCATGTCACCGTTTCTTTTGTAGTGAGAACATTTGGAGTCTACTCCCACAGAGGTGAGAACAGAGGCAGCTGCCAGAGGCTGGGTGTGGAAGGCACGGGACGTGCTGGGTATGAAGCATGTATGGGTGTGAAGGTATGAGGGCTGCCACCTAAGAAGGGTGAGTGTTTTTGTGTCCTGTTGCACAGCAAGGTGACCACTGCTAATAACAACAACAGATTGCATATTTCAACCATTTCCTTTCAATAACAAAAGACTGACTGTTCAGTGAAAGCAGCAACCCACGCCTTCTGGTTCAAAGTGCCAGATCCCGGGGTGCTTGCATTTCCAAAGTCCCCGTAAGCTTACAAGGTGCAGTCATCACACTGTTAGGCAGAGCAGACCCCAGCCCGCTGGCCTCCCTCCCCGCGGGAACTCCGCAGGCTGCTCACCGGCTGAGTTCTCCTGCTTGAGGCAGTGGATGGACGTCCTCTGGGTTTTGGGCTGGAGCAGCAGCAGGAGCATGGGTTCGAGGATGCGGGCCACGTCCCCGAGGGAGAGTGCGCGCACCAGCCAGCCCTGGGCTGCGGCACTGATGGCACCGTCCGTGCAAGCCAGGCTGTCCAGGACGACAAACAAGGACCTACGGGGAGAGAGCCGCCACTCAGTGCCCGCTCTGCTGCCCCGGCGAGCCAGGCACAGACACCCCGGGGAGCTTCATCATGCTGGCCTTAGGGGCACCAAGTGAGTGACAGGCTGTGTGCCTAGCTGCATGTCGAGCTTTTAGAGACAGAGTGGGCACGTGGCGAAGACAAAGCAGAGTAGAATATGCCAAAGAATATGACATCCTAAGCATGCAGTTGACGCTGTAACAAGTGAAGAGGCTGCCTGAGGTCTAGACCACCTGCATCCCGCAGGATGTCCTCTCATCAGGGCAAGCTGATGCTGAGGCAGGGTGGGTTCCTCATCCCCATCACATTAAAAACTTTCAGAAGAGTCTCACACTTCTGGGCTAAATGAAACCACAGGACTCTGGATGTCATGTCCTGTGCAGCATGGACTGAGGTCAAGGCCGGGGTCACAGCTCCAACGTGTCAGTCTCTTCCTCCCGCCCGCCCGAGCCCTGCACAAGCCCGGGGTCCCCGCGTGGCTGAGGACAGTAGATCATGATGGAGAACGGCCTCACCTGTCAAAGGAGCGGTTGTGCGACGTCACGCGGCTGCCCTGGATCTCCCGTGTCAGGTGCCAGATCACAGAAAATCGAAACAGAGCCTCCAGCCTTGTTCCCTTATCAGGAAATAAATGGGAGGAACTTGGTCTCATGACTCTGTATCAGTCACTGTAAGGCTCTTATCTATGTAGTTATTTGTGGTACTGGGGGGTGGAGCCCTGGAATACTCCAAGCAATTACTCTACCTGGGCTTCTTTCAACGTTTTTGTTTTGATTCTGACACTGGGTCTCACTTAGTTGTGCAGGCTGGCCTTGAACCTGGAATCCTCCTGCCCCAGCCTCCCCTGAAGGGATCACTGGCCTGTCACACTCGGCTCAGTGCCTTATTCTGGCCTCAAGAGGCACCAGGAAGACATAGAGTGCACATATATACATGCATGTAAGCAAAACATACACATATAATAAAATTAAAGAAATATTTCTTTTTAAAGAATTATTTATTTATTATGTATACATTGCTCTGCCTCTGCCTGCATGTATGCCTTTATACCAGAAGAGGGGACCTGATCTCATTACAGATGGTTGGGATCCACCATGTGGTGGCTGGGAATTGAACTCAGGACCTCTAGAAGAACAGCCAGTGCTTTTAACCACTGAGCCATCTCTCCAGCCCAAATAAATCTTTAAAAAAGAGATTTGGCATCACAGTGTCCGGATTCACACCCAAGTCCTATGGTCCAAGGAAAACACAGAACAGAGTTCCTTTGTGTAGCCTGGAAATGCCAGGCCCAGGGGCCTTAAAGAACAAGACAATCAACTGGCAGAACATTCTCAGAAGTCCAACAACTGTCTACGACTAAGCCTTACAAACAGCTCCAAAGGCTCCCAAGTCCCAGCTCCCAGGGAATCGGGGCAAGTGGCCACGGTGAACCTAAACATGGACACACTGCGCTTTTCAGGACCCTAAAAGGAATGCCTCCATCTGCTGGAATCTTCCAGCCCTGGGCTTCCAGATCACCTCTGCTCATCAGGACACCCACTGGCCCAGAAAAGTCTTCGCCTGGGTGGGAACACGCAAAGTGGGGCCGACTCAGCAGCCTGTCGGCCACAGCACAGAGGATACAGGTGCAAGGCTGACCTTGTCGGGGTCCAGCAGGGCATGGCAGATGATGTCCTCACAGATGTTGGCCGTCGGAGCCAGGCAGTGCAGGCGATAGAAGAGCTCGACGCAGGTGATGTGATGTTCGCGGGTCTCCTTGTTCAGCTGATTCCAGAGCACACGAGCCACCCTCTGTGGGGGGAAAGGAGTGGGTGGGGTGACTCGAGCTCAGAAACGCCTGTGTCTTTCCTCCTCGTGGGAGCCTGGCCCTAGAGTGCAGGCTTCTATTTATAGTTGCTAAGTGAGACTCGCTAGCACCCATGCCATGCCACCAAGGCACAGGACCAAGCAGAGACCCACCAGCAGCTGCCTGGGGAGAGGCCCCAACTGCTCCCCTCAGAGCTTGCTTGGAGGGTGGAGGCTACACGCCGAGAGAGGCTTCTGCCTGTGCCTGCTGAGGGGCACAAACAGCAGGAGCTGGATCCAGAGACAGACCAGACAGTCCAGGTGCCCCCAACCCTCTGGCTGCCGCTGGACCTTCACAGCCCTTGGGCCAGCCTGGTCTGAGGAAGAGGCCCACTGACCTACACGCACATGCTCCCAGTGAGAAATACCTGATAGAAGTCTGTCTTCTCTGCAATGACCTTCAGGATCCCGGGAGCAATGGGAGGGACCGTCACCATCTGTAACTTGCCAAAAAACGGGTTGTTCCCAGAGGTTTTGTAGCGCTTCATCTTGTCCTCGATGACGAGCGCCAGGGACTGCGAGTGGTTGATCACTTCCAGCAGGGTGGCGATGGCGATGTTCTGGAGGGAACAGTCGTTCACGCAGCAGCAAATGGTCATAAGGGATTTTAGCCAGGACGGAAAACTGCAGTCGCCTGCTCCTGGAAGGGCAGCAGACAGAGAAGAGAGGCAAGCCGGTGACAGCGGTTCCCGCTCAGGGGCCACAGCACCCACTCTGGACAGCGACTCGCGTCACCTGGACAGCAGTGCGCTCATCGGTAGTGACCTACGGGGTGAGACTCACTTGACACTAGGGTGAAGAGGAGCCCCACCAGGGTGGACCTCTGTTACGGTTTGGAACTGAACTGTCCCGAGAGGCTGGTGTTGGAACACCCAGCTGGTGGCGCTGTCCTGGGACGTTTTGAAGCCTGCGTGTTGGAGGTGGGTCGGTACATGTGGCCGGTTAGGGCCCGCCAATGTCTCTACTGTCTTTCTCCCTGCTTCCTGATCTGCCAGGATGTAACGGGTGGCCACCTCACGTTTCCATCACCCTAGGTCAGCTTCCCTGTTGTTACCAGAGACAATCTCCTGAAACCCTCAGCTGAAAGGAACCTCTCTTCCTCAGGTTGCTTCTGTCACAGCAGCAGCAAGAAAATTAACTCACAGACCCCTAACCCACCGTGCCTGGAGCCCCCCCTAAAGGAGTCGTCTGTGTGAAGACGGGCTGGGGTGATGGGGCTGTGTGCTCCCAGGACCACTTGCCACAGCGGCAGCCTGGAAGACACAAAGGGTTGTTCCCACCGCAGACAGACGGAGCACAGGTCTGCTGACGCCTTGCTCTGAGGCTTCTGGTCTCTAGAACTATGAGACAGGAAGTTTCTGCTGTTTAAGCTTTGTGATGAGCGGCTACGTCTCTAACAACACTGGGGACCTTCCATGAGTCAGATCTCCGGGTGGTCCAGACAGGTTTACAGAGGAGGCCCAGAGAACCTGCCTGCCGAGTAAAGCCACAGGGGTCAGAGGAGAAGCCAGCAAGCTACCACTGATGCAGCCAGTTAGGAACAGGAAAGGGACAGTGTGGCTGGGACAAACCCCAAACCAAAGGCTGGGTGTCCAACGTGCTTCGAGCCACACCTTTTCAGACTTGGGGACGTTGGCAGAGTTTCCCGAGGGATCTTCCCTAATCTAAACCGACCGTGAATGGTGTGTCAGCGTCTGACTGGGGGGCTGTCGCTGCCCCCTTCTTGGTGGGCATGACGGTAGGTATTTGGACATCAGGCCTCTGTCACGGGATTCCCAGCTGGCCGGCCCTGCCCTGGGAGGGCTGCTCTCTCACCTGGCGTCTGGAAGAGCACGTCACACAGCTGCTCGGTCTCCTCCTCAGACAGGTAGACGGGGAAGGTGGCGCAGTCCAGCAGCAGGTGGCAGGCGGCCGCGAAGGCCTCCCTGCAGTCCTCCTTGGGGCCTACCAACTCCATGACCACCTGGTTAACGTCCCACTCGGTTTCCGCTTTTCTACGCGGGCTGCTGGGCACAGAAGACGGCGACTCCGAACTTTTTGTCTTAAAGGGAGACCCGCGCGCCGTGAACAAATCCGAAAGCATTTGTTTAAACTGGGGCACGGTGATGGGTTTGGGCTCCCAGGAGCCCTTCCTGCCAGAGTGGCTGACGCTCTGTGCCTGGCCCTTGCTGCTCTTCCCTGGGGGCTCCTCGGGCTTGCTTTCCTCCCCAGACACGGCCAGGGATGCTGCAAAGATGTTCTTGCTGGCGAAGTTGGCAATGAGCTCCTGGATGCAAAGGAACGTCCTCTGCATGCTCCCGTCCTTCTTCCAAATGTCGTCTCTGTCAGCGGACACCCGGGGCACCCTTAGGTGCTCAGAGAGCTCTGGGGACGAGGCGCTGAGCCCGATCCCACTGTCTTCAGATTTCAGTGGGGGGAAGGAAGCCTCCTCATCACCTGCAACTACAACCTTTGTTTCCAAAATGATGTCACTGTTTTCTCCTTTTACTGGACTCTGTAAAACATAAAGAAAGCCTGTATCCCATCCCTTATGGCTCTTCCGCTGCAGTTAAACCAGGACGATGGCGGTAACCACAGTAGTTTGGTTTCCAGACCTGAAGTTTTTTTCTCTAGATTCTTGCCTTCCCTGCCCTATAGACACCTCCCCACACCCCCAGTAATGGCCAGCAGGAAGGACACTTAGGACCACCTGACATTCTTTAACTGACCACTCGCTGGTCACTTCTATAGCAATGCTCAGCTGGGGCTGAAATCAGCTTTCTAATCTTCTCACCCATGTTACACCAGTGGAAAACTGAGAAAGGAAGGTCACCGCCAGGAGGGCCTGAGCTCTCCTCAGAGGCCCAGCATGCTGAAGTCCACCTGTCAGTCAACAGCATTACCAACTCATCCAAGAACTCTCACCCCTAAAGAGCAATCTGCCTCAGTATCCCCCTGAGCCCCAAACCCGTAACTGTTCAGCTCGTTTGGCAACACCTCTCACAATTTCAAAGGAGCACTCATGCCTTTCAGTCGCAGCCCACTGACTAAACTGTATCCTTCAGAGACACAGGCACCCACCTACACACACTGTGTGAGCATGCTGTCTGCAAACCTTCTCAACGGTGAAAACCAAGGGAAGCTAGACAGTGGATCGTGGGTACAGTTTCGGGACAAGTCCACATCACAGAGGGACATGCAGAAATTACCACACACACAAGGGTGCTCCCATGGTACAGTCTGAGAGAGCAAAGTGACCACACAGAGCGGGTTAGGATGGACTGCGCCCCAGACGGGTGCTCAAGTCCTAACCTCCAGAGCCTGGAGTGGGGTCTTATTCGGGGAAAGGGTCTTAGCAGATCCTAAGTGGGGGCATCTGGGTAGCCTAAATCCAAACAGGCTGTGGTCTTCATAAAAAGGGGGAATTTAGGCACAGACTGCACACACGGAACACCATGTGCATGTGAATGCAGAGATGGGGTGGGGGTGGGGGTGGTAAAATTCTGACAAGCCTCAAGTACCACAGATGGCCAACAAACCCAGGAGAAGCTTGCAAAGGGGTCTGGGGCAGCTTCTTTTATTTATGCTGGGAGAACACAACCCGGAACTCCAAACTGAGAAAACTGATTCCTGTTATTTAAGCCACACTGCCAATTCAGGGCGTATTCTATCTTCTATCTGCATTTTAAGTGAGTCACGTCACATGCACACAAACTCGCAGTGAGAGGGCTGCCTGTGGTTATTAGCACTGTCTAGCCATTCATGGTGGCTATGGGGCATGGGCGTGGGTGACTTGAAGGAGATCAGCTACTCTAACCTTACAAGTGTCCTGAACACAGTGGCTACACATTTTCTTGTCCATATTGTTTTCCAAACCATGCCAACTACCTCCCACTACTCAGAGCACCACAAGCGCCCCAGCACATACCGAGTTCCCACTGGTGGGCTCCATGTCTAGGTAGGAGGGAGGCATCTGGACTTTGCTCAGCACCTTGAAACATGTCTTCAAGGCGTGTGTGAGCTCAACTAAGCTCAGGGCGTCCACCTCCTCAGCCAGAGGCTGCAGCAGGCAGCCAAGCAGCTGTGGGAGGTACTGAGTCTGCACCTCCGAGTACAGTTCCTGCAACAGAGAAGAAGGGCCGGTCACTCCCCACCTCTGGCCACACCAGGAGAGCAAGAGCCTCAGAACAGCACTTTAGACCATTGAGATTTCAGAGTCAGTGTCACATTAGCCCCAGACCAAGGATGTCGTCCTCTCCTTTCCGCTGGCATTATCTTCTCTTGGATAAAGTACTGCCACTGCCACGTGCATCATATGTATTCATTGTCACCTCTAAAACTGTCCATCATCTGGTTTCCATACTTTGGCTCAGCCTATTACCAGGCCCAGAATTTACAATCCCTTTAATTAAAACAGCAAAAATGAGCCAGGCGGTGGTGGCGCACACCTTTAGTCCCAGCACTCTGGAGGCAGAGGCAGGCAGGTCTCTGTGAGTTTGAGGCCAGCCTGGGCTACAGAGTGAGTTCTGGGACAGCCAAGGCTGTTACACAGAGAAATCCTGTCTCGAAAAACAAAAACAAAACAGCCATAGCTCGGTTTTTGCCATAGCTCAGTGGCAAGCGCATGCTTGGGAGGCAGGAGGCACTGGGATTGGTCCGATCATGAGAAAGGAAGGTAAGATTGTCCGGGCTACACTCTGACAAGCCAGTAGAAACAGCACTGAGCGCGCAGGAGAGCATCGCCGTGTGTACCTACCAAGGGAATCACATCCAGCAGGAACACGAGGAGGGTGCAGAGCTCCGAGACGCTGGGGGGAGGGCCGATGGCGTCTCCAACAGCCGCAGTCTGCTTCGCTGGCCTACGTCAACACAGGACAGGAGGTTAGTCCTCTCCCACAGCCCCTGCAAACACCTTCTCTTTCTGGTTTACCAAGACGGTCTCTCTGGGTAGCTCTGGCTGTCCTGGAACTCACTGTTCTGTAGCCCAGGCTGGCCTTGAACTCAGAGATCCGCCTGCCTCTGCCTCCCGAGCGCTGGGATTATAAAGGCTTTTTGTTTTTGAAATAAGACCTCACCGGAGTAGCCCTGAGTAGCTTCAAAGTCATTGGCATTACAGGCAGGTGCCAGCATGACCAGCTCAGTTTCAAACATCTTATGGTGTCCAGCATTACTCTGTTTCAAACACTGGAAGACAGCTTCTGTGGGGGTCCCACCTCAGTTTTGGTGACAGACTGCCTAATGTGGAGAAGTACTGGTCAGTGTCCTGCTTGAGTCTCTGAAACGAATTCTTCTGACTTAATTTTCATCTGTTCAGGTGTGGACTCATCATCCAACAGACACACACAGTGATGTCACTATGTACGGCTGCAAGTCCCTAGTGCCAAACCAAAGACGGGTTTCCAGGGGAACCGGCCTGCATTGTGGGAGCCTGCTGTGGATATCACTCTATATAAATAAAACACTGATGGCCAGTGACCAGGCAGGAAGTATAGGCGGGACAAAGAGAGAGGAGAATTGGGGAAACAGGAAGAAGGAGGAGAGACACTGCAGCCACCGCCAGGAGAGGCAACCTGTAAAGACGCCGGTAAGCCACCAGCCACGTGGCAAGGTATAGATTTGTAAAAATGGGTTAATTTAAGATAAAAGAACAGTTAGCAGGAAGCCTGCCACGGCCATACAGTTTATAAGTGATATAAGCGTCTGAGTGATTATTTTATAAGTGGATTGTGGGACTGCGGGGCTTGGGGAACCTGGAGAGAAGCCCTCCAGCTACAAATGGCGCCCAACGGCTCGAGTTTCCACCTTAAACCTGAGAATATTTAATAACCAATTCTAAACAGAGCCAAAACCAGGTTCCTGCTTCTTGTCTCATACGGGCAGCTAGACGCTGCAAAACGCAGGTTTGAACACTGGCGGGTTCCTGGCGTGTGCGTTTGATCCGCAGTATGGCGGAAATGAGGCGTCTGCCAGCAGCACATTAAGCTGTGTGGTAGATTTAGTCTTTACTATTATTTAAAAAAAAAAAAAAAAAAAAAAAAGAGGTTTCTGGGCTACATGCTGCTTTGATAAAAGCTTAGACCCACTATTTCTGAGACTTGATGACTCCCAGAGTTGGCGGAAAACGTACCACTGCCATGTTGGGAAGCTGAAATGGGCGGAGCCAGCAGCCACAGCGCTGTTTCAGGCTTAAAAGGCTACAGTTTAAAGCAATAAGTTCGCAGTAAGACTGATTCAGATAAAATAGTTTATAATGCATATAAAAATGTACATAGCCTTAAAAGAAAAAAATATATACCATTATATAAACAAATAGTATCTAAAAATAAACTGTTTAAAAAATAACAGTGAAGGTTATAAGCCACATAAAGATGGCTATCACACATAAAATCTGGATTATGTTGTCTTTGATATTCGTAACTGAAGAAAAACATTTGATTACAAAAGCTGTTGAGTTATGCCAAAATGTATATTTTAAAGGTACCTTGACTTCAAAATTTGGATATAAGGATATGTTGCTTTGGAAAAGAGGTTCTGCTTTTGTTTCCACAGAAAGCCAGAGGCTGTGGATTTGTTCCAGATTAAGATACATCAGGTTTCACCAGCCAAGACCCCCTGAAAGGTCTCCGATGACACCATGGCCCAGATGATCCAACATCCAGAACGGCTTCAAGGCAACTGGCTCCCACAATACAGCCTCACGGACTACCCCATAGGCCTAAAATTTTCTTTGCGTCCCCATAAGATACAGCGCCCCCCTCCAGCAGGAAGTAGTAAGAGATGCTACGCCCAAATTCCCAAATATACCAAGCTGGCTTTAGAGGTGGAATTGGCTCACTCCCCCTCTAAACCCAGACATATTGCTTTAAAAAAAAAATGGTTAAGAGATTCTTGTGTCCCAAATCAGAGGAGCCCTCTGGTGTGGGACAGAGAAAAACCAATATTTTTATTTAAAACAGGTTGATTATAAATGTGATCTCTTTCTAAAAAAGAAAAGGGGATATGATATGGATATATAGGATATGGAGATGATAAGATAAAAGGGTAGATTAATGAACCTACTTTTAAAGAACAACTTGTTTAAAATGTTTTACATTGGTATAGATTTTAGTTTGTTGATACAAACTTGAGGTTGGTTTTGTTATACTGTATATATGTATATTTCTATTCTTGTTTGAGGTGTGTGTTTATATAACTCATTTAAAATTGTAATGGATAATTAAAAATAGATTAATAATTAGTCATCTATGATAATCATATTTGTAGCCATGTTAGTTAAGTCTTCTAGGTATACATAGATACATTTCAGATAGATAGGTAATCTTCAAACACTTCATAGACCTAGAGAATATGGCATTTAAATAACTTAGAATTCTGTTGACGTGAGACACAATTGCTCCTGGCTGCACCAATTGATCCCGAGAGAATGTTGGGCTTCTAAGACATTTCCATTTGGAAGTTTGTCTTTTGGCACAAAATGGCCTACTGGGCAAAGAACTGCCCTTGCCTTGATGGCTGACAGTACAAATGCAATGCTCTCCTTTCTGGACAAGCGGGACACAAGGAAAGCGACCACTGTACTCTGCCAAGACAGGGTAAGATGGTCTTTCAGGATTCCTGCTTCTAAAATGGTCTGTCATATACTCTAGGCCTGTAGCCAATTTAAATGCACCAACAATGCTGAGAAACATTATTAGGTGACTGTCCAGGCTGCCAGCTGTCTTGGTCTACTCTTGCAAGATTCCCGAAAGTTGCTTGCATCTGTCTACCATTTCTCAGGTACCATTATGTTCCTTCTCAGGTCTTTGATGTGGTTGAAGACTAGATAGTCA
This sequence comes from Peromyscus maniculatus bairdii, assembly GCF_049852395.1. Classification (NCBI taxonomy): domain Eukaryota; kingdom Metazoa; phylum Chordata; class Mammalia; order Rodentia; family Cricetidae; genus Peromyscus; species Peromyscus maniculatus. The sequence continues at coordinate 83,354,952 of NC_134863.1, read as the reverse complement.
TAATTTCCTCAGTTATGATAAAAGATAAGTTAGCTATAAAACCTTAAACTCACAAATATAAGATAGATAGGACATCTTCTTTAATATTGTAACTATAATTCTTGCTCGATAATTGTTTTGTTATATGTAATTTTACCATGTTAAAGTTAAAACCTTCCTTTTTAAAAAAAAGAAGAAAGGGGAAGTGCTGTGGATATCACTCTATATAAATAAAACACTGATGGCCAGTGACCAGGCAGGAAGTATAGGCGGGACAAAGAGAGAGGAGAATTGGGGAAACAGGAAGAAGGAGGAGAGACACTGCAGCCACCGCCAGGAGAGGCAACCTGTAAAGACGCCGGTAAGCCACCAGCCACGTGGCAAGGTATAGATTTGTAAAAATGGGTTAATTTAAGATAAAAGAACAGTTAGCAGGAAGCCTGCCATGGCCATACAGTTTATAAGTGATATAAGCGTCTGAGTGATTATTTTATAAGTGGATTGTGGGACTGCGGGGCTTGGGGAACCTGGAGAGAAGCCCTCCAGCTACAGGAGCCCGTTCTCGGGTTCCTCATGGCTTTACCCAGCAGGTCCGAATAGAGGATGATCAGGACCACGGGCCTGAGTGCAGGTGTCTGAGATGGTCTGCACTTGGCTGTGCTGGGGGAGGAGGTCTTTTGCTCCACCCCTTGGCGTCTCTATAAAAACCCTGGGCCAGAGACAGTCAGGGCCCGTTGGAATAGGTTCCAGGCCCTCTAGAGGCTATCCTTTATTTTCTATCTGTTTATCTCTGTGAGATTCTCCGCAATAAATCCTTCTATCTAATATTTCCTGCTGCTCGCACTCAAGAAAACTCTGGGGAGCTGTGGGGTTGGCGGGTAAACGCCCCACACTATACGTTCCATGACAGGGGCCAGAGGCTGTTTTTTACTGTTTGTTTTTGTCTGTTTGTGTTTGAAACAAGGTCTCACTACACAACCCTGCTGACCTGGAACTTGGGAGGTAGACCAGGCTGGCCTCGAGCTCACAGAAATCCTCCTGCTTCTACCCGCTGAGCTCTGAGGGGTCAAGGGTGCACGCCATCACACCCAGCTTATGTTTCCCTTTTGAGGTCCCTGAGAGACGTCTTCTGGGGACTGCAGCCCCACTGACTAATCAATCCACTGCCAGGCGCTCATCCCCGGAATCAGCAATCAGCGTTTGTGTCTGAGCAAGCAGAGATGAGCAGTGGTGGTCTGGACGAGACAGGCCCTCATGGTCTGAACAAGCAGACATGAGCAGTGGTGGTCTGGACGAGACAGGCCCTCACGGTCTGAACAAGCAGAGATGAGCAGTGGTGGTCGGACGAGACAGGCCCTCACGGTCTGAACAAGCAGAGATGAGCAGTGGTGGTCTGGACGAGACAGGCCCTCACGGTCTGAACAAGCAGACATGAGCAGTGGTGGTCTGGACGAGACAGGCCCTCACGGTCTCGGGCACGGAGCACGTGGCCCCCAGTAGGTGGCGCTGTTTGGGGAGGTTTAGGAGCTGCCGCCCAGCTGGGGAGAACACCCTGCAGGTGGGTCTTCACTCTCCTCCCTGTCTGAGTTCTCTGTGTGGAGCCTGTGGTTCTAACATGTGAGTGCTCAGCTTTCCTGTGCTGCCAGCACGGCCGCCACGCCTCCTGGCCGGGATGCTTTCTCACCCTCTGGAACCACACGCTAAAATAAACTCTCCCACAGTGGCTTTTGGTCATGGTGTTTTATCACAACAGAAAGTAACTAATTCTTGAGGACCTGAGTTTGAATCCCCAGCACAGAGGTAAAACACAGATGCAGCAATGTATACATATAATCCAGGGTTCCCACAGGGAGAAGGGAGGTGCAGACTGGAGGATTTTACAGACGCTCACGGGCCACACCAGCACCCTGGTCCACGTGCACACAAATAAACACACAATACTGATAAAATCACTAGCCCGGGCCAGTGATCCAGCCTGTAATGCCGAATACGGAGGAGGTTGAAGCAGGAGAGCAGCAAGCTCAAGGCCAGCCTGGGCAACTCAGTGAGACTCTGTCTCAAAAACGACAACAAGCAGCAGCACACAGAGGCGCACACCTTTAACCCCAGCACTGAGGAGGCAGAGCCAGGGGGATCTCTGTGAGTTCAAGGCCAGCCTGGGCTACATTGTCTATGCCAGCCACAGCTATATATATAGTGAGACCCTGTTTCAAAACAAACAAAACAAGGACAGGAATGTGTGGTGATATTTATTTGTGCTCCAACAAGTAAAGCTCGAATGGGGATCAAAGGAAAAATCCAGCCACTACATTAAACATAGAGGTCAGGCAGTGGTGGCACATACCCTTAATCCTATCACTCAGGAGACAGAGATCCAGACATCTCTGTGAGTTCAAGGCCACACTGGGAACAGAAGCCACATGTGGTAGCACACACCTTTAATCCCAACACTAATTAATCACAGAGGTCTGGAGGTCTGTACAGACAGACAGGAAGTGACAGAGCTGGGTGGAAAGAGGAAGTGATGTAGCTGGGCAGAGAGAGGAAGTGAGATGGCAGGGACAGAAAGGTATACAGGCGTTGAGTATACAGGAAGTAGCTCTCTCTAGGGCTGAGGATTTCCTAGTGGTAAGGACTTGTGGCTGTGGCTTGTTCTATTCCTCTATCTTTCAGCTTTCACCCCGATATCTGGCTCCAGGTTTTTTATTAATAAGACTGTTCAGCAATTCGTGTTACAGGAATGTGGCTTTAGTGGCAGAGTGATTTGTGGTACTTAACACGCACAAGCCCTTGGATCTGATCCCAACACTGAGAAGGAAGAAGAAAAGAGCCAAGCTGCTGGCTGGGCACAGGGACAGTCAACTCGGGACACTTGGGGGGTGGGGGGCAGAGGAGCACTGAGGAGCCGCTGAGAAGTCAGGCATGCCTGGCATCGGATTCTGGCGGCTACTGACCTGCTGTGCTGGACAAGACCCTTTATGTCTCTGGGCTCCAGCTACCTCACAGATCCACAGCATGAAAACAAAATGCCTGCTTCTCAAGTGGCTGCCCAAAGAATTCCCCTCAGGCTTTGTAGCCACAGGACAGGCACGGGCAAAGTTTACATGGGAAGTTAGTTTCCTGCACAGTTCCAGGCCCCTGTAGGATGGGGTGGGAGTCGGGAGCCCACACAGTGTTCAGGACTGGGTTAACAGTGGCACAAAGCTCATCATAATAGCTTAAAACGTGAACACTGAACCATTTCATGGTAATTTCCGTAAGAACTTAAGACGACTGGAGAGTCTAAGTTCAGCACCAGAGACATGCACCTACGCCGGGGGAGGCAGACGGGGCCTGCAGGAGAAGCTGCATCGATGCATGCAGGAGAAGCTGCATCGATGCATGCAGGAGAGCACTGGCAGGGGCATTCTAAAGTTAGAATTTTAGGAATAATAAAGTGGCCCAGGGTCCTGCCACACAGATCCAGTCTCTGTCCTATCAGAGTCCTACACGACAACCAGCCTGTGTCCGCTGGCCTCTGAAGCTCAGGAGAGACCACTTGGAGTCACTACCCGTGAGACCCTGGCCCTCCACACAGCCACAGAGCCGGCCCCCTGCGGCCCCCCCCCCCCCCACATCGCCCTCATCAGCACACTCACCTAAAGCACGCCTCGAAACACCGCGCCATGTAATCCCACAGGAAGTCCGTGCTGAGCGAGGAGACCAGCAGATTGACCGTCTTCACAATCTCCGAGGCGTGTCTGTTTTCTTTGATTGTGCTGTGAAAGAGAGAGAGAGAGCGACTGAACTCACGGATGGAGGATCCGAACCACAGAGGCGGTGCTGAAGAAGCCTCTGACCAGCTGATCGAGACACAAACGCTGCTCTTTCAATTACAGGAGAGGAGTTCCACAACGCCTCCCGAAATAATAGCTTTTCCAACGTCTTTCATCTCTCCTTTGGCAATCTCATCCGTATATACAATGCACCATGGTCAAGCCTGCCCCGGCCCCTCCTGCCCCTAACACGTCCCCTCACCTTCTTTTCGTAAACAACCCACTGAGTCAATTATCAGTGCCTGCAGGAGCAGGGCAACGTGCCAGCAGCCACATCCCTGAAGACAATGACACCCTGCTAAACAGCGTTCTTACTGATGGGTCTCTTAGAACCAGACGTAAGGGTTGTTGTGGAAAGAACATGACATTCAGCGCTGGTACCCAACTCACCCCCACCCAACTGTAGGTGCAGCAGAGAGACTTGGCTACCGTTTATGTATTTGCTTACTGTGATGCTGGGCGTCAAACCCAGGACCTTGGACATGTTCTACGCCAAGCTACACACCCGGCCCATCGCTAACAGTTTTAAATGCATATGTGCGGCTCAATAAAGCCCTCTAGGGAACACCACAGAAATACAAAGATACAGGACCAGTTGAAAACGTGGAAGCCACCTGAAAGGTGATGTCAGTCAGCAAGGGACTGGTCTTTTCATCAGGATTTTCTTAATGACAAGTTCCTGAAGAGGAAGCTCAGGTAATCACACTCCAGAGAAAACCAGTGAGAGCTGGTCACAACTGTACTTAAGGACACATGCAGCTCCAGCTGTGGGCTGGGCTGGGGTTGATGTGTTTAAGCATGCGGGAGGGTCTGGAAGGAAGTGGAGACCTTTTTCCTCGAAGGGAGGTAGGATTATGGAGAACAATATTTTTGTTGTTTTTTTGATAGCTTCAAATATCAGGGTATTCTACAATAAACATCTATTGCTTTCATATTAAAAAAAATCCTCTAATTTTTTGAGAGAGGAAAAAAACACCACAACAGAGTCCTAAGGACATTTACAACAAACTGAAAAATATAAAAATTAAATTCAGTATACACAGTACCGATCCAGGCAAAAACCGAGTGCTTATCAGCAAAGTGTGAAGAGCTGGCTTTATTTGTTTATGTAAAGACAAGGTCTCAAGAGGCCCAGGCTGGCTTTAAACTCACTATGTAGCCAAGGATGACCTTGAACTGATGGTTCACTAGCATCTCGAGCCTGCCCTCAGTGTCAAGCCTGGCCTCTCCTCCACCTCTGAGGACTGTCATGCCCATTTCTGAACTCCCTCCCTCCCTCCCTCCCTCCCTCCCTCCCTCCCTCCCTCCCTCCCTCCATTTTCCAGTTCCCCTTCTCCCTGGCCTCACCACCTGTGCACTACAGATCCAGCTGCCTTTGCTGAAAGACGTTCAAGCTTGATCAGTAATACCCCTTATTGCAGGCCAGGAGGGGACCGGACAAAGCTCTCCCCACATTCCCAAGGAGGGGCTGACCATGGGGCTCCGACCTGTGGCCTGCCCCCCACCCCTCAGCACTTGATGATTCATACTGAAGAACAGAGGAGGACCATGGAGGAGGGAGATATCGAAGTGGAGACTGTGCTCATACCTTATTAGCAGATTCCCACTCTGAGTGTAGCTAAGTTTAAGGTCAGAGCCAAGGACATCATGGCAGTAAGCATAAAAGGCTCTGATGACTTCCAGAAACAAATTCTCAACCACTTGAGGTCCTGAAATCAATAGAAACCAGTTAGAAAAGGACTAATAATATAGTTAAATGTTTGTTTTGAGACATGGCCCAGGCTAGCCTCGAACTCTCCACACAGCCAAAGATTACTGGATGCTGTTTCCTGATGCTGGCCAGGCACTCTACCCACTGAGCTACACACCCAACCCTTAACCATTAAATTTTAAACTAACAGTACCAAGACACACATAGAACACACGGAGTAACTCCATACGTGTAGTCTCTTTAGTATAGGTATAGTCGAGGGTGGCGGCGGCGGCGGCGGCAGGAACATCTTGGAGGAAGACAGCTGCACTACTGCACAGCGCTCTAGGTCACACACTGCTGCATCTGGGCACAGACTGAAGCCTTCCCACAGCCACACACGCAGGGACTGCGCTGCTGTCCCTGACTAGACAAGGTGACGGGTCACAGCAGGCTCCAGCAGGTTGTCCAAGCCAGCTCCCCCTGGGTGGAGTTCCAAACCTGTGGCCTGCTTGGCCAAACACCACTCCGCAGAAATGCCACAGGAGACAACTTCCCTGCCTCCCGCTCTTGCAGTCGAGAGCAAGAACACCAAACGTGTGTCCTGAGAAGCTGGACGACAGCCACGGAGCTGCACCAGACCCACCCATGTCAGCGCTGCATCCTGGCCCACGGGGTCACGTGGAGGGACGAGTGTTCAAAGCGACTGGTCCTGGGCATATCGGGAGGGCTGAAGGCACGCCCCGCTCTCAGCGAAGGGAAACTCCGCCTCTCGGCTGTGCAGACGGCAGAACACGCGCGAGAACACGCTCCTCTCATGTGCGTTTGTTTTTCAGCGCTATGACCAAACCCGTGGCCTCACCGAGCAAATGCTCTCCCACCGAGCTACACGCTGAGCCCCGAATTCATCCTGGACGCTTTTCACAGACTCACAATGTGCCTCTGAGAGAACTCTTTTCATAATTTCTTTATATTTTATGTGCATTGGTGTTCTGCCTACATGTATGCTTGCGTGAGGGTGTCGGATCCCCTGGATCTGGAGTTACAGACAGCTGTGAGCTGCCATGGGGGTGCTGGGAATTGAACCTGGGTCCTCTGAGAGAGCAGCCAGTGCTCCCAACGGCTGAGCAGTCTCTCCAGCCCGTGATAGAACTATTTTATAAGCTTTGTGTGTGTCTTATCTGCTGGAAGGGTGCCAAATGCTTCCTCCCACAGACTGTTTTGCAGCCTCTCTCATGGAGACAAGAAGACATGGCTAGAGCGCACCTGTTAAAAGGGTGGACAGGACCGAGTGGCTGCCTTGTGCTCCTGTCTCTATATAACCGACTCTTATCTACTTACTCATGTGTCCCTCAGACAACCACGTCAGCAGAAGAGCAAACTTAACAACTGCTCTCTTAAACGCTCACCCTCTTCTACAAAGTCCAGCCTGCAGCCGCTACACGGTGCAGTGTCTTGGCTCACGACAGGGCAGCTTTGACACGGAACACACTTCTCCTAAGGCTAAGTCCCATTTCTTCTTTGAATGTCTCCCTGAGCCACACAGCAGGCATCCAACATGCTAACACCACTCGATCCACTCCTTAGGCTAAAACACGACTTTTCTGAGATGGAGTTTATGTCCAGGTACAGAGAAATCTTAAGAGCCATTGCTGGTGGCTGGAGGTGGGAAGGGAGGAAAAGAGAATCTGAAGGCACAGGTACTTTAGGAAGAAAGGCTCACAGTGCGGGTTGGTTAAAGCCAATGGGGGTTGGGAGGCTCAGCAAAGACCCCATTTGTAATTTATCAAGCATCTCTGGGCAGCTGCGTTCAGCACACCAGGCCAGCAGTGCTTCCTGAAAGGAAGGCTCGGGCACTGGGTGACCTCAGGGAAATGAATCTCCTTCGGACTCTCCCTGTGGAAAGTGGGTATCACAGAGGTCCTGCCTCCATGTTGGAGGTGTGGAGACACGGGGCATGCAAGTCACCCCAACAAAATAACTGATGGGAAAAAAGCTGCAGGCAGGACCTGTCCAGACCTGGGGAGACATCTGCCACCAAGCCGAGTGTGACTCCTCAGAGTTGTCCTCTGACCTCAGCAAGAACACGTGAGAGTACACACGCATGCACAGTACATACACATGTAACCGTTTTTTAGAAAAGTGCAGTGAGTGTGGTGGTGTGTCTGTAGTCCCAGGACTTTGGAGGCAGAGGCAGGAGGTGATGGATTCAAGGCCACCTGGTTACAGATCCAGTTCCAGGCCAGCCTGGGGGGTACGGACAGACGGTCTCAAAAACCCAACGCACAAAGAAGACCAGCGTCCCAGTAGCTGGGGTGTCCCTTCCATCCTGCTGCCCTGGAGCACACGGCACACACTTCTCACACTGTCCCACACAGCACACACTTCCCACACTGTCCCACACAGCACACACTTCCCACACTGTCCCACACAGCACACACTCTCCACACTGTCCCACACAGCACACACTTCTCACACTGTCCCACACAGCACACACTCTCCACACTGTCCCACACAGCACACACTTCCCACACTGTCCCACACAGCACACATTTCCCACACTGTCCCACACAGCACACACTCTCCACACTGTCCCACACAGCACACACTCTCCACACTGTCCCACACAGCACACACTCCTCACACTATCCCACACAGCAGACACTTCTCACACTACCCCGTCCACACAGAAGACACTCAGAGCCGAACTCTGAACTGACGACCGGAGGGCTTCATGGCCTACGGATGCTCTTGGCTTTGTTCTGGCCAGAAGGCGCTCATACCCTGGCCTCTTAGTACCCTTAAGCTTGCAATGCAGTACGGGGGTGGGGGAGGGGAGTCTCCGTCCTGTTATGGGGCTCAGGTGACTAGACATCAGATCTGACCTGAAGGGCTAACAGAGGGAGAGCTAACTGTCCTCAACAGATTCTCGGGGGTCACAGTGTGTGCGCAAGAGGGGCCAGAGGTCACAGTATGTGTGCAAGAGGGGCCAGGGGTCACAGTGTGTGTGTAAGAGGGGGCAGGGGTCACCGTGTGTGTGCAAGAGGGGCCAGGGGTCACAGTGTGTGTGTAAGAGGGGGCAGGGGTCACAGTGTGTGTGTAAGAGGGGCCAGGGGTCACAGTGTGTGTGTAAGAGGGGCCAGGGGCCACAGTGTGTGTAAGAGGGGGCAGGGGTCACCGTGTGTGTGCAAGAGGGGCCAGGGGTCACAGTGTGTGTGTAAGAGGGGGCAGGGGTCACAGTGTGTGTGTAAGAGGGGCCAGGGGTCACAGTGTGTGTGTAAGAGGGGCCAGGGGCCACAGTGTGTGTAAGAGGGGGCAGGGGTCACAGTGTGTGTGCAAGAGGGGACAGGGGTCACAGTGTGTGTGTAAGAGGGGGCAGGGGCCACAGTGTGTGTGCAAGAGGGGTCATGGGCCACAGTGTGTGTGCAAGAGGGGCCAGGGGCCACAGTGTGTGTGCAAGAGTGGTCAGGGGTCACACTGTATATGTACAAGGGATCAGAAGGCCACAGTGTGTGTGTAAGAGGGGCCAGGGGTCACAGTGTGTAAGGGGGGTCAGAGGTCACAGTGTGTGTGTAAGAGGGGTCAGGGGTCACAGTTTGTGTGTAAGGGGCTCAGGGATCACAGGGTGTGTGTAAGAGGGCCCTCTAAACGCAGAGTCTAACTCAACCTTTTCCATTTTATGCTGAAATGTTCTCATTTTACAGAGGAGCGGCTTGCTCGTGGTCACAGGAGTATGGGGTCCCTTACGGGTTCTAAACCAAGGCTCATCAGTGGTTACGACAATGGAGTGAACAGATTCGCTCTGCAGGACCCACACACCCCAGCAGGAGCCTGAACCACTTCATCCACTGTGCAGAGCAGAACACCGAAGCGCATGCTTTCAAGACTCTGTGTGCTGACCACATCTGTGTTTAAACTCCCAAACACGTGATCTACATCTGTCCGGCGGCAGTGGCTCTTCCCACAGTACCTATTTCTGGCTTGTCCAACAGACTGACGAGGATGCGGAAAGGCTTCAGGCAGGCATGGTGGCGCTCCTCTACGTCAGCGTCTGAGAACTTCTGATGTAGAATCTCAGCAAGAGCCTGTGTTCGTTCACAAAGCCACGCATTAGGATACGGTATGTGGGAGGGTGCAGCATTAGTGGCTGTCTTAGTGTTAAACTCCGAGGGAGAATGAGGGCCAGCCCCAGCCCACAACACACGCATGCCGGTCCTTCAAAGGCCATGCTCAGTGTCTGCTTGGAGGTCTCACAAACAAATGCACTGAAAAGCTATGATAAGGAGCTGGGGCAGGGGTCGGTGGGTGGAGGGCCTGCCTAGCATGCCTGCCGTCCCGGGTTCAACCTCCGGCACCAATAAACCAGATCCAATGGCGCATCCTTGCAATCTCAGCACGTAGGAGACAGAGGCAGGAGGGTTAGAAGTTCACGGTCATCTTGGGCTACACAGTGAGCTTAAGGCCAATCTGGGAAACATGAGATTTGGGCTTAAAACAAACAAACACCCAAAACAAAACACAAAAGCAGAAAGAAAGAAAAAAGACTGTAATGAGAAATGTCCTGATTGTGGTCAAATTTCCATTTTCAGAAATGTCCTTACCTCAACTAAAAGATCCTTGGAGTATTTATCAAAAAAATATGAGGACTGGTCTTCGTAAGAATTCGAAATGACAGATTCTGGCACAATGGTATTTCCTTTAATGTCTGAACCTATAAAGAATAAACACAGGCTGTAAAAAGACCCTGTTTCACAGGGACACTGCATTGTGCAAACTCCTCACGCTGCAGTATTTTAATAATCCAACTCTTTCAACAGAAACGCAGTCTAGTCCCTTTTCCCTGCTCCGGGAGGTACATGAACGAGGCCAGTGTCCTGCAACTGAGTCCCGTGTCTTCTGACAGTGACACCCTGGCTCAGGTCAGGCAGGGAGAACTCCTCCCCGCGGGCATCAGTCAGTTTGGGCCGATCATTCCCTACCCTCTTCTGAAGCAGGTTATAAGGACTGGGACAAAGATCATTTCACCTCACAGATTGTCCAGCGCTGCTTGACGTCAAGGCAGACTGCCTGACCCACTGTCTGCATGCCCTCATTTGGGGCTCTGGACTAGTTAGTGGGGTCTTCGGGGCAAAGAAGAACATTCTCATGGTATAAGCAAAAACCTCAGGTCCCGGGTCACAGCTAAGCAAGGCTTTCTCTACACAGAATGCCATGGTCTTTCTTTTATTGGTTTTTCAATACAGAGTTTCTCTGTGCAGCCCTGGCTGTCCTGGAATTCATTCTGTAGACCAGGCTGGCCTCAAATCAGAGATCCGCCTGCCTCTGCCTCCAGAGTGCTGGGATTAAAGGCGTGCGCCACCACCGCCTGGCTGGGGCTGGAGACCTGCTTTGATGGTTAAGAGACATCCTGCTCTTGCACAGACCTGAGTTAAGCTCCCCCGAACCCATATTAAGAGGCTCGTGACAGCCTGTACCTCCAGCTCCAGGTAAGCTGGCAGCTCCTGGCCCCTGTAGGCACTGCACACTAACATGCACAAATACCCTCAAAACACACACACACACACACACACACACACACACACACACACACACACACACACACACTTTTTTTTAAAATATAAACTTTGCAAAGTGAGCTGGAGGTATATGAAGCCCTGGATTTTGTCTCCAGAACTATACGCACTGGGCTTGGAGGTGAAAGTCTGTGATCCCAGCACTGTAATCTGTACAGGGCACACACAACAGGCTCCTGCCTCCTCCGCCTCCTTTCTTCTTCTGTACCTAGGATTGGGCCCAGGCCTGTGTACCCCAGGGAAGCCCCTCCTATTAGGCCACACCCCTTTCCTAGCTTAATTTGGTTTTGAGACAGGGTTTTGCTATGTCTCGGCCTAGCCTTCAACTCTTACTGTCCTGCCTCAGCCCCCTGGTCCTTTGGTTAACACAAATGTCCCATCACACCTGGGTTTATGACAAGCTTCTCATTAAATATAATTTAGCTATAGATTTTTTGGTATTTCCAGATCTTAAAATGGGACTCAGCTGGAATTTTAAAACCCCACTTACTTCTCTTTTTAAAAAAGTTGCAGATAATCACAGCTCCTGTAGGAAGCCGACCTCAACTGGCCAGGGCTGTTAGTCACGGCTGTCTTTCCACAACTCGTGATTCAGAAACATCACCGAGGCACCACTTATCCCACAAACGGGCACTGAGGCACACACTCACACACCGCTCAGTACCTAGTAACCAGGCGTAGAGTCTTCTATTGAGAGACATGTCCCTTCTCAGTAGGGTCTGCGTGGCAGCAGAGAGAATGTGTACAAGATCACGTCTGAGCAGGGGGATGGCTCTCTCCTCGGGATCCTAGCGGAAGGATGGAGAACGCATTACCTGAAGGGAATGCTGAGGAGGCCTCTGCCTTTTGACATGTCCCACCCCCAGAAGACAGCTGCCCACCAAAGACTCCAGTCCATCGCTGCCTGCTTGGCAGCCAGTTCCTCAGAACTGACAGTCTATCCTGGAGAGACCAAGATGTGGAAGCTAAGGAAACGTCATCAGAGTCACAAGGTCCTTCCCAGAGATGTGTAAGCAGTATAACTAACTGCCGGGGAGAGGAGACTCTGCCGTGAAGGTGGGGAGTCTCCTGGGGGTTCCAGAGAAGTTTCTCTGAGTCTCAGCAATGCCAGGGGAGGCCCTTCCATGATGATAATGCAGCTGCCTCTAAGTCACCAAACAAAGCCATTGTTTCTCCAAGCTGGGCTAGGGGGCGTCACTCCCTGGCCTGTCGCTGGTGCCCTATCTGGCATAAAGAGCCATCTGTTCACCTCTTCCCAGGAGAAGTCACACAGGCCCACAGAATAAATAAGGGCCATCCACGGGCCGAGGTGAGTGGAGCCTGCCAAGTGGCTGAGCTCCATGACTGAACTGCTGTGGATACAAACACCTGCCCTTTGCCTTTGAAGTAACAGGAAGTGTCCAGGAGGGCAGACATGACTCACCAGGCAGGTATAAAATGGGAAGAAAAACAGAATGATTTCCAGGTTATTTCTTTGTACAAGAACATTCGAGTCTAGCAGTGATGCACACAGTGATTTCACCTGAAAAACAAAAACAAAAACCAAATCATAGTGCTTGTTCCTAAGAGACCCAGTACCCTCTGCCGGCTGCTCTTGTGCGGCCACAAAAATTAGGTAACCTTTGCTGGGAGTCTCGACAGGACATTAGTCCACACAGGAGGATGGGGGTAGCGGCAGGGCTTCAAACTCTGGGGACTACGAGGCTACATGACGTGAAGAAGACACAGCTGTAGACCTCACCCAAGAGCTGGGGGGGAACTGACTGTGCACCCAGTTCGAGATCTTAAATTCTGTAACAGGGTCCTCACATAAAACGAAAGGAAGACAGAGGGTCCAGTGGGTCCCAAGTCAAGGCAGTGCCTACTGAGTGTCCTCTCTGAATACAGAGGAGGGTGCAGACGCACTGATGCTCAAAGTCAGGAGGCTTGTGGGAAGCTATGAGGTTATGAGGCGTGGGGGCCGAGAGTCTGCGGAGAGCCGGTGAGCAGGAGCTGGGAGCAGACGAGGACGCTCCTGAATTGGGACTGTGTAAGCCGCGTATCACAGCAGCACCAGACAGGTGTGAGCAAAGTCTGTCTTGACCACAGCAATCCCTCGGCAGCTGACAAAGACCCGGTGGAAGTGGGTGGAGCAGTCAGTGGGAAAACTGTCGGCCCGAGGGAGGCTTAGGCAGGAGAAACAGGGCCGCAGAAAAGGAGAGAACAAGCAGGTTATACTCACAGGGCAGGAAAGAGGGACACACACATGCAGGGATCTCCTACATCTCAATCACAGCCTGGGGGAGGGGGGCGGGGGTCTTCAATTCTATCATGTGACCCCCAGAATGAACTATGGGAAAGTTCTACCACTCCTCCGCAGACAGGAACTCCTGCTAGTACAGACTTTGTAACCCACTGATTTAATCTGGAAACAAGTGCTGGTTCACGACCAGGTGGTGACAGAGAGCGTGCCGTTAGGCACAGGGTCACCGGTGGGGAAAGATAAAGGTCTGGGGTGCTCCCATTACCCAACTCATGGTCAGGGTTGGGGTTACCGGGGAAGGCAGGTTCCCCTGAGGGCCTGGAGAAGAAGGAAGCTAGGGAACCTGACATCTAGGTGTGAGGGCAGCCTAAAAGGACCAGGGCACAAAGAACAGGGCAGGAGTCAGCAGGACACCAGAGCAGGGGAGGGAACAAGACCAGAGAGAGGCATGGCAGACTCCTGGCAGCGGCCTCGGGCACCTGTGTGCACAGCCACGGGTCCCTGAGGAGCCACGCTGCCAGGCCAGGAGAGCGGGATCGGCGGGTAAAGGGAGGGCACTGCTGTTCCACGGGACAGGCCCCACGTGCCTCCAGGGCTCCGGCGTCTTCTTCTGGCCTCTGTAGGTGCCCATCCATCCTAACACCTCTCTCTTTCTCTGTCTCTCTCACACACCGCAAATAGGAGTGCTCCCTGATGGAGAAGCCATGCCCACATCTCCGGGGGAGCCAGGCACCTACCGCGAGCTGGTAGTCAGTACCCAGCATGTACTTCTGCTCCTTGCCCGGCGAGTCCCTGCTGATGTGGCTCACCACAAACAACGAGGCCGGGAGGCGGATGGAAGGGCTCGTCAGGACGCTGCCCCACAGGGCGGCATAGAGCACCTCACGGCCCACCACCAGAGACAGTCTCAGGAGCAGGGCATCTGTTCTGTAGGGAGAGACAACGCCGTTTCAGGGATCCTCCCACCTTCTGCACTGTGGGAGAGCAGGGCACTAAAGGGTTCGCCCCTGGCCAGGGAACCCCATCTTCCTGTCACTCCAGACCGCGGTCATGTCTAGGCTGCCGCACGCCCCGCCCACCGGCTGTCACGTGTCACACCGATGTGGCACACAGACCACCTCTCGGTTCCAGGGGTGGAATTCAGGCTGCTGGGCTTGGTGACAAGCACCTTTACCCACGGAGCCCCTGTCTGTCCCCTTTACTACATTTTTAAGTAGATTTACTTTATTTACGTCTGTATGTCTACGTATAGGTACGTGCATGTGTTTGCAGGCGCCCGTGGAGGCCAGAGGAGGGTACTGGATGCTCTGGAGGTGGAGTTAAAGGAGGCTGTAAGCCACCCAACATAGAAAGTGGGAACCAAACTCCAGGCCTTTTAAGGCAGCAAGTGCCCTTAACTGCTGAGCCATCCCTCCAGCCGCACACATGTAATTAATGCATTCGTGTGTGTTTTGTGTGTGTAGTGTGTATCCCTGTGTGTGCATGTGCTTGTGTGCTTGCATGCTTGAGCAACAGGCATGGACAGTTTGGAGGACAAGCTGGAAAAGCTGACCTCTTCTCCCACCATGCGGGTCCGGGGTATCGGACTCCGGACACCAGGCTTGGTAGCAGTCACCCTAACTGCCGGCCATCTGCCAGCCCCCTTTATTTTTAGACAGGGAGGCTCTGGTATCCCAGCTGGCCTCCCACCTCAGCCTCCCGGGTGCTGGGAATCTCGAGTGTCAGTCACCAGGCTTGCCACACCTCTTCACTTCATCTTCCCCTGACGCAGAGTCAGCAGCCCATGACGAGCGTCACCATCAGTGGATCAGGGCCCGTTTTCCATGGGTGCTAAAGCGAGGCTCTGTTCTGTGGTGCTGGCTCTGAAAACCGCGTGTGGGCTGGTGACGGGCTGCCAGTGACCCGGCAGAGGGGGTTCACCCCCGGGTTGACTCATCACCTGCAAGGACTCTATTTCTTATGTTTCCTACCTGCAGAGCGTGGGGAGGAGAGAAGGCCAGGAGCCGCTCAGTGTAAAGAGCAGCTCACAGCGTTCCTCAGCTCAGCCCTTCTGTGTTCAAATCCCGACTGCGGGACCTGGGACAGGACTGACCTCAGCAGAAACCCACACTCAGCCAGGAGAGAGAGCCAAGAGTCTCTGCTGCCTCGGGAAGATGGTGCAAAAGTGGACTGGGAGTGTGTGTGTGTAAAAACAGCGCAGGGCAGCGGTGGGTACACGGGCTACGCCGCTGGACAGTAGCCCTGGTGCCCCGGGTCCCTCACGGTCCCCAGTGCCAGATGAGGAGCACTACACACTGATCACCTTCAGCCTGCTTTTCGATTTCAAAAGCAAATGAACAAAAGGAAAGGGAAAAATACTTCCTGCAAACATATACCACGGTTATATATTAAAACAGAGTTTGTTCTTAAACATGAGTCTGGGCGAATACTACAGAGACTCACACCTGGTAGAGACTAGAGGCCTGTAGAGTGCCGTGCTCAAAACAGAGCACCTGGATCACCCTCCTCCCCTGAGGCTCAGGGGTGGAAGGACCAGGAGCCAGGGCCCGGGAGAGTGCTGGGACACAGTGTCTGCCAGACACCAGTGCCGGGACGCAGTGTCTGCCGGGCACCAGTGCCGGGACGCAGTGTCTGCTGGACACCAGTGCCGGGACGCAGTGTCTGCCGGACACCAGTGCTGGGACACAGTGTCTGCCGGGCACCAGCGCTGGGACGCAGTGTCTGCTGGACACGACATGGCTGACGAGCTCACAAACTCACCAAACCTGTGGTCACTCGCACAAGACCAGCAAAGACTGGGTCCCTCAACAGTTCAAGAGAGGGGAGGGGCTGGCGAGGCTAGGGACTAGGGGGTCACTTCCTGCAGTGAGGTAGCCATTCCTTCTTCAGGAAGCCCTGTTCACACTCAGTGGGTCACACACAGCAAAGACATGAACGTGGGAGCCTTGCTGGGGAGAGGACGGGCTTTGGGGCCCGGAGAGGGTCAGGGGCGCGAGAAGGACAACATTCATTGTATACATTCATGAAACTGCCACAGAATCAAAAGTCAATGGAAGTTTTCAATGCGCCTGAACCTTACTGCCTCACAAACTATCTGCAGGAAATGACGCACTGGGTCTTAGGAGAACAGGGCCGAGGAGGTGGAAGTCAAGCCAGGGAGGGTTTGGGGCTGAGGTATTGATTGGTCCTCTATTACAAGCTGAGCAAACACACGGGGCGTGGCTCTGCTCAGTTCTGGGCCGTCACACTGGGTGGAAGGACAGCTCAGAAGAACTGTGCCCTGCTGGGCAGCCGCCGGGCCGCGCCGACAAGATGCTCCTACGTGAGGAAGAGACTCCTTACCAAGGAATCACTTCAGGAACTCCCTGCCCTCGACCTAGAACCCACTGTGAGCACTAGAACATCCATGCACACGCTCTTTTGTTCTGAACAGGCCACCCTCGAGGATAAGCCACAGGATGAGCTGCCAGCCGCTTGCACAGCTCCCGCAAGGAAGGCTCCACTGTCAAAGCCAGGAGACTCTCCTACTGATCCAATGCTCGGGACACTGGCTGGCTCTCTGTACCGAAGAAATGCAACTGTATATCTCGTCACATTGTTCTCATTACAAAAGAAAGGCCAGGCCTGGTTGGCAGCTTTGGGAGGCAGAGGCAGGCAGATCTCTGTGAGTTCGAGGCCAGCCTGGTCTACAGAGTGAGTTCCAGGATAGCCAGGGCTGTTTCCCAGAGAAACCTTGTCTCAAACAAACAAACAAACAAACAAACAAACACACACCCCAAACCAAAACAAAAGCTAAAGAGATGGCTCAGTGGTTAAGAGCACTGACTGCTATTCTAGAGGACCCGGGTTCAGTCCCCAGCAACCACATGGTGGCTCACAACTGTCTGTAACTCCAGTTCTAGGGGACAGGACACCCTCACACAGACATCTATGCAGGCAAAATATCAATGCACATTAAAACAACAACAACAAAAACAAAAAAAACACAAATAAAAAAGGTCACAAAGAATAACTCTGACACAACTATACTCTGGAAACGCAAAACAACTAGGGTGAAACACTAGGAAACTTTCTATCATGACAGAATGACGCAAATTGCCTCTGTGGTTAGGATCTAAAAATCAGTGTGCAGTTTATAATACAGAACCCTAAACTTTTCTTCAAAGCCCACTGACAGTGATCATCAGCACCATAACCGCTCCAGCCCACGGTATCTCCATTCTCCCCGGCTGCTGCTACCCCGTCCCTCCTGCAGACACAAGCGCCATCAGGTGACAGCGACCTTTACAGAGTGTGAAGTAAGTGGGTAGCCTGCCTAGGGATGGTACCACAGCCCTGGCACCACACAACCCCGGCTCTGACAGACCGGAGGCTTGGTGTCGCTGGACCACACAGCTCGGTGTGATCCTTTGAACAGGCAACACAAATAAATGTGCACGAATATCGTCAGGTATTCACATCAGCATTTCTCACCACCCTGCGGTCCCAGTTATGGGACATAGAGGCCAGGGAGCAGCTCCCAGGAGCCTTGGGATTTAAGACCTGTCGGGGAAACATAGCAAAACCCACTCTCAAAAGCCAAAACAGATAAATCAGAGTGTCTTAACCTAACACTGCAGACTTGGGGCTGGCGCTCTGTCCCAGGAGAGCTTACGAACCCAGGTTGCCTGTGGCCCTGTAGGCCTCTGCCAGCTACCCACCAGCAGCCAACCCTCCCCCAACCTCCCACCAGAAAGTTCCAGGTCCTGCCGAGCACAGCAGTATCACTCTGCAGATGAAGAGCCTGACTGCGTTGTTGTTGACACAGGGTCTCACTATGTAGTTGGGGCTACCTTCAAACTCAGGGTGATCCTCCTGCCTCTGCCTCCTGAACAATGGGATTAAGTGTATGTACCCAAGAGCCACTGACTTAACCGGTCATTTCTAGTTAAGCTGTGTCTCTTTTTCTTTTCTTTCTTTTTTCCTTCCCTGTGGATTTCTGAGGCAGGGTGGAAGCTGATCTGGGAGATGCTATGTATCCTGGCTGGCTCTGCCTCGGCCCCTCGGGGGCTGGGATCCCATTGTAGGTTACTATGCCTGCCTCTAGCTTTCACTTTCTCACAGCCATCAAGGCAACCCCTCCCCCTTCTCCTAGAATGGAATCTGGTGAGGTAATCTCATTTTCTTAGTGCAGCAAAGCACAGGCGTGTGGCTTTGGTACCTTCAAAGGGCTCTGGAATAGGTAATATGCCAGCCTCCAGAGGTCAGGAGCCAGAACGGTGACACTGTCACACACGGGCCAAGAGTCCCGTTTGTTTGCATGCACTGAGAACTGCAAACGGGAAGTTTCCACCTGCGTGAAAGCAGTGCGTTACTTCATCCGCACAGCTGGGTCTAGCCCAGCCCTTCCCAACGCCTCCCAACACTGACACTGTGACCCTGGTCCCTCCTCTTCCTGTCTAGGCATGAGAATTATGTGCTGGGGTATTTCGCTCTCTTCCTAAGGGCTCAGGAGTCCAGCTCTTTCTCAGATTAAAACAGAAACAGCCGAAAACATCTTCTACTGCCAGCTCGCTCACTGTGCCTGTAAACACTCAGGCATCACATCAACCTTGACCAGCGTCTGCCTTGGAAGCTGGTCACCACATCTGGGCGTGGCGGACAGTCTTCGTTTCCAGTGACAGCTAAATCTACTCAGTGATCCACACAGCTACCCAGCTCTTGGTTCAATGTCAAGAAATCACAACGTTGGGGGGGGGGGAATGCCAATATTAAACAACACTATCAACTGTTCAAACAAAGTCTCATTCCTCCACCAAAAGAGCAAACAAAACTCCAACTTTCAACATGTTGCTAGTGTGAGTAACACAGATTTGAAAAACCTTTGGGGAATTAAGTAATGTGTCCACCTGTTAGAGAATGTAAAAACTGGGTTGGGGATTTAGCTCAGTGGTAGAGCGCTTGCCTAGCAAGCACAAGGCCCTGGGTTCAATCCTCAGCTCCAAGAAAAAAAAAAAAAGAGACTGTAAAAACTCAAATATGCACATACTAACACACACACACACACACACACACACACACACACACACACACACACACCTGTTGTCAGAACATGAACGCACCAGAACTTGCAAGATGTCAGGTAATGTCCACCCTGCTACCTCCAGTGTCACCATGACTACTGAGTCCACACCCTCCCAGGCCTCACCCTGTGTGCTGGCCACCATGGGTGCAAGGAGACAGATTCTTCCTCCAGAGGTGTGACCATCATGGCGGGCTCTCCGCTGGGGAAATCAGGCCTGAGCTGTGAAAGCCTCAAGCAGTCCACACTAACCCTCCAGTTAGGCTCCTCCGATCCAAGTCGAGATGCCAACGAACTGCAGCCTGGGCCACCGTCACGGGCTA
The DNA here is from genome assembly GCF_049852395.1 of Peromyscus maniculatus bairdii. Taxonomy (NCBI): domain Eukaryota; kingdom Metazoa; phylum Chordata; class Mammalia; order Rodentia; family Cricetidae; genus Peromyscus; species Peromyscus maniculatus. The sequence goes on along the minus strand of NC_134863.1, from coordinate 83,335,269 downwards.
CCATGCTCCACGCTACTCCGTTCCAGGTTTTCTGGAGCTCACGGGAACACCCCAAGTATGGCTGGGATTCACTTCCTGAGTCTACAAGGGGCCCCAGGCACCGCCCCAGTGCATGCCAGGGTGATGTGGCTGAGGCCTGGGAACAGCATGGCAAGAGGAGCCCGGTGCCAGCACGTGGGGTGTGCACAGGCTCAGTCAGCAGCCACCACAGACGGGCCGGAACAGGGGCCTATCGCAGGAGCTAACCATTGCACCATCTCAGCACGGTCAACGTGGACAGCAATTCTTTATGACGCTTGGAAGGGAATTTAGAGAGGGCTTTGTGCACATGCAATGTTTTACACGCCACAAACTTTCTCCGGCTTCGGAGCGTCACCAGAACCCTGTGAGAAACTTAAGAGCTTTAAGCACTTCTTCAGGTCCTGCTGAAAGCCGTGAAGAGATTCCGCTCTGGGCAGCACGTGCCTATGATCCTAGCACTTGGGAGGTAGGGAACTGAGGCAGGAGGATTGCAGTTAGATACCAGTTGGGGCTACATAATGTAGCAAAACCTTGGTGTCAAAAAAATAAGAAAAAAGAAGAAGAGGGGAGGGGACCCTGCTCTGCACACTACTGATTATCTAAGTCCTGCCTGTTGAAGAACCTGGCTTTGCCTTATTATTTAGAAACTGAAAGGGCAGTTCTGGAATCTGAACCACGTGGATTCTACTCCCAGTCTGTTGCTCCCTGTGGCGGCGGCACTGAGAACCCTGCTCATCTCCCCTCCCCCACCTGTGAATGGAGGTGCCCATCAGGGGATGCGTCCTCCACCAGAGGAAGCGGGCATGTGCATCTGTGTGTGTCTTCCCTCCACAGACTGTGACAACGAGGACAACTCCCTAACGGACAGGATATAATGGGTGCCCTGCACGAGAACCTCCCTTGACAACCAGGACTCTTCTCAAGGTCAGGGTCTAATATCTTCTCTCCAGCCTTTGACGTCCCCTCTAGTAAAGAGCTTCTTGGGAGCGTGCGGACTCTGCTAAGTGGTGAGCAGAGAACTGTGAGCCAATCCTGCCTTCTCTGTACCTTCCAGCCCCATCGTGTGCGCGTGCGCATGTGCGTGTGCGTGTGTGTGTGTGTGTGTGTGTGTGTGTGTGCGTGTTGTTCTGCAGTGGGAGATCCCAGACCCGGCACAGGTAAAGCCAGCACCCCAGACATGCGGCCCACCGACCTGTCATAGATCTCGGAGCCCTCTTCCAGGCCGGGCAGCAGGCCCACGAGGAAGGCCTGGAGACTGGGCAGGAGCAGCTTCTGCAGCGGGAGGAAGTACTTCTCGTACAGGCCGAGCAGCACGGGCCGCACGGACATGGCGGCGTAGGCCAGCAGGGGAAACAGGCCGCAGCTTTGAGGAAGAGAAGAAGGGCAGGTGAGCGCAGTCGGACACCTTGTCACAGATCCCAGGGGGCAGCTGCGGACGGGAGGGTCGGGGTTTGCTTTCCTTTCCTTTCAGTCGCTGGGGACGGGGACGAAACCCAGGGCCTTGCCCAGGCAAAGGCCGAGCTCCACCCTAGGCCCAGAAGGGAACTGTAAGGAGCAAGCAGAGCCATTTAACTGGTGACAGATGCATGTGTGACACGAGATGGTCACATGACACCGTGAAGTCAAAAGCAGGCCACCAAGCTATATGCACATTCCGTTCCGTACACATACCATGGAGCCTGGATGCAGGTCGTTCTGAAGGTGACCCGTCTCCTGGTCATGGCTGCATGACCAGATACTGTGTGGTTTTTCTCCCCTATGCACATTTTGCTTGTCATTTTCCTTTAAAAATTTTTTTTGAGGTGGGATTGCATGTAGCTAAGAGTGACCTTGGACTGCTCTTCCTGCCCTCACCTCCCAAGTGCTGGAATTAGGAGCGTGCACCATGACACCTGGCCTGTCAGTGCCGGAGGCAGGCGCCCTACCCGCTGAGTGACACCCCAGCCCTTGCTTGTCCTTTTCCGCCTGTGAGCTGGAGCACTCTTGCCCTGGGGATGACAGTCAGTCCTGCAGCGGGAAGCGGCTGTACCTGTACAAGAACAAGTCCTTGGCCAGCCATTTGGTCCCCACAATCTTAAAGATGATCTCGTAGGTCTCGAGGGCTTTGAGGTGCACACCACTGGGCAGGGCGGGATGCAGACACTGCGCCAGCCTCTTGCTGATGAGGAGTCTTCGCGGCAGCAGGGAGTACTTGAGGTTGCTCTGCAGGGCCTGCGAGACCAGAAAGAGAGGTGAGAGGACAGCTGTGCCATCTCCAGAGGGAGGCAGCTCTGGGGAGGCCGGAACACAGCATGGGCTGAGAGACAGACGTACGGACTGTGTGTGGAGGCGCCACGGAGACTCACAGGCCAGGCCAGTGCTGATAGGGAGGCAGACACCAAGCTTGGTGAGACAGACAAGGGCTGGATGCACCTCCATCCCAGGAGGCCAGCAGCCCCACAGAAACGAAGGAGGACACTGGGCTGTAACCAGCACAGACAACTCTGTCTCCCTACGAGAGTCTGCTATGTGCATGGGAGCCCTGGCTGTTTGCTTAGGGAGAAGGGGTCCATCACTCTGCAGCTCAGCGACCTAACCATGCAGTTTTGGGTGGAGCTCATACATGGGGCGGGGGGGGGGGGGGGGGGGGGCGGAACTTCTGGCATCTCTACCAATTAGGGATTGTGCTGAGAACATCTGAATCCCACAGGAAGAACACATTGCAACCCCACTGAGATGGGCACAACAGTGTCCCCAAGCAAGTGGACACAGAACCCAGGACAAGGGTTTCTCATACAGTAGCTTCCAGAGCCGGGGATACAGCTCACAGCTAGGGTATTTGCTTGATGTGTGCAAGGCCCTGCATACTGAAAGCGAACAAGGAAACCTGCTTTTCCTAGCATCGAGGAGCAGAGGCAGGGTGCCATGGCTGGGAGATTTCAATTCCATCTGACGCTGCGGTCTATCAACCCACACCTCAGGTGATGTGCACACACATATCTGTATTGAGAGCACACGGGGTGAACTCCAGGTTTCCTGAGAGCCCCTCAAAGGCCTCCAGAGCATGGCTGGGGTCTGCTCGGCCTACCTCATTTCCACTTTCTTTTTCTTCATGTGTGTATGTATTTGCGCATGTGTGGAGGTCAAAGGTCAACACTGGGTGTTTTCCGCAATCATTTTCTACCTTTAGAAAATGACTTATTTAGTGTGTGGAGAGGGCACGTCCTACAGTGAGGGTGTGGCAGTCACAAGACAACTTGTGGGAAGTAGGTCTCTTCTTCCACCACGTGGGTTCCAGGGATGTCAAACTCGGGCTGCCAGCCCTCCGCCTCACTTCCTGAGATGGAGCTCTCACTGAACCCGGAGCTTGCGAACTCACCGGGCCGGCTGGCCAGCCTGCCCCTGGGGTCGCCCATGTCCACCTCCCTGGCACCGGGTTTACATGTGTGTACTGCTGCACCCGCTTCTTTACATGGGTTTCGGAGACTGACCCTAGGCCCTCAGGTTCGCACTGCAAGCCTTCACCAACAGACCCACCTCAGCATCCTGTTCCCTCACTTCCTAACGGCCTGCTCCACATCTGGTCACGACACGGAGCAGTCCTTGCTTCCTGCCTCCACTTGGCAGCGCCTCACCTGAACACCCCCCATCCACCTTGCTCACTCTTCCCCACGTGTGACTCGGCTCAGGCCCCCTCCCAGGGAGGCAGCAGGGTCCCCAGACAGGGCACTTCCTGCCCACAACTCTGGGCAAGGACCATCTCATCCTCTCTGCAGTCCTCAGCATCCCGGCAGACACCAAGCAGGTGGCCTGGGACCCTTGCTGCACCAGCCATGCCCCAGCCCCGGGTCAGGACGCTGGCCCTGGGCCATGTGCCCTGGGAGCCATGACAGTTTCTACTTATAAACAGAGACTGCTTCTACCTCTAAAACAGCCCGGGTTAGGTGGGAGGTGAAGGGAAGAAGAGAAGGAAAATATTTTTCAGCACAAGTCTGTAATCTACATGAACTCTCAAATTTAATACAACTGCATCTTTAAGAAAAGTTAGATAAACTGGAGATTATCGAGACATATCTTTTTTTTTTCTTTGTTTGTTTTGTCTTTGTTTTTCGAGATAGGGTTTCACTGTCTAGCCTTGGCTGTCCTGGAACTCACTCTGTAGACTATCAAGAAGGATCTTAAAGGGCTGGAGCTAGGGCCCAGCTGGTAGAGTGTTTGCCTAGCATGCACGGGGTCCTGGGTTCAATCCCCAGCAATGTGTAAACCAGGCATGGTAACATACTCAGGAGATAGGACAGGAGATCAAGATAACCCTGGACTACACAGAGTTCAAGGCCAGTTCAAGACCAGCCTGGGATACATGAGATCCTATCTCCAGGGGGGAAAAGTATCTTAATGCATGACTTAAGAAGGGTCTGAAACTGTAAAAGGAAGAGGATTCCAGCAAAATAAACTATGTGTCTATGTAAAAACAGAAAAGAACTGAGGTGGCCACTTCAGTCACAAGCTGTGACATAGGCCGGGAACCACAGACGGACAAAGGAGAGAGCAAACAGATGTGGGCATGGAGCAGGAAACAGCACATTTTATGTGGGACTTTTCAAACACACAGAAGAACAGGCGGAAAAGCCAGGTGGCTGTCACCCTGCTTGGCAGATCAACTGCTGGCCAGTCCTAAAGACGCGCACTTAGATGTTCTCTGGGACTAGCGGCCGACTGGACAGCTGTGACTCCTCAGGGCAGGAGCTGTCCTCACTGTCTCCCTGTTCCTGACAACATGGTTCCTCTGGTCAAGGCCACACCACGTCTCAGGTGTGTTCAGTGCGTTCCAAGGACTGCTGTTGTCTGATTTCACCCAGGGGCTCCGCACCAATGTGGGCAACTGGGATTCATGAGCATGTGCACAGAACAGGACAGCCATGTGATACATGAAAACCAATAAGGTCAACAGAACTGTTTGAGTCCTTTCTGGTATGGGCTCCAAAAGCCAACTTTATGGTGATATTTTATTTGTACTGAAATGTGATTTTATTTGTATGCTAATAAATAAAGTTGCCTGGGGGTCAGAGCTAACAGCAAGCCATAGCAGAAGCTGGGCGGTGGTGGTGCACGCCTTTAATCCCAGCACTTGGGAGGCAGAGCTAGGTAGATCTCTGTGTGGTCAAGAATACAGCCAGCATGGAGACACATGCCTTTAGTCTCAATACCAACCATAGAAGACCTGGAGGTCTATATAGATGGGCAGTGACGAGGAGGTCATGTGGTTGGGTTTACAACCGATGAGAAGGCAGAATAGAAAGTCTATAAAAAAGACACACAGGAAGTAGCTTTTGCTGAAGAGGACAGCAGCAGCAGTGAAGGGTAAGGTTTTTAGCTCTTAGCTATCGCTCTGACCTCTTGGGCTATCATCTCTGCATTGGCTTTGTGTTTCTTATTTAATGAGACGGTTCCATCTACACAACTTGAAGATCTTGAGGCACTCACTCCTGCCTTTAGGGCCCTGATCCATGGCTTGAGGAAGCCACTCCCAGCTTAGGCCCCTACACATCACCAGCTGAAAGAAGAAGCCACTGAGGAACCACTAGGATTTGGGGGCCTGTTTTGTTGCCAGCCTTCCCTATCTTGACTGATGTACCTCTTCTCATAGGTCCCCCTTATCTACAAGAATCTGAGACCCCCGTGGATGCCTGAGACCATACGACAGTACCAAGCTCTGTGTATATCATGTTTGCCTACACATACACCGTCCAGACAACAATCACCTGACAAATTAGGCTCCGTAAAAAGCTGACTACAAAGCCGGATGGTGCTGGCACACGCCTTTAATCCCAGCACTCGGAAGGCAAAGGCAGGAGGATCTCTGAGAGTTGAGGCTAGTCTGGTCTACAAAGCAAGTTCCAGGACAGCCTGAGCTACAAAAAGAAACCCTGTCTCAAAAATCAAACAGCTGACAGCAATGTAATAGCACCCTGTAAAAAAAAAAATAATGATAAAATGTCTTTGGTACTGTGCTCACACTTCTTGTGACGAGGTAATTAATAGGTTTTTCCACCGTAAGCCAGATCAAGTCAAACTGAACAGGTAGGTGTACGGAGCAAAGCAACTCTCAGGGGGGTTCACCTGTCTCAGAGAACGAGGCCAGAGAAGTCCTGTGCTTGAACTAAGGAAGGAGATTTTAAAGACTGTAGGCCCGAGGGGTGATGACGTGTCCGCCACAAGCTGGGTGTGTGCCCAGGTATGGTCAAAAGCCGAGCACTTAGGTGGGGACTTGGCAGCTGGCATCATCAGGGGAAGAAGTTCCAATAGTCATCAAGAATTCAGAACTGGGCTTTTTGGTACCTTTCCTTTGTTGGAAACTCTCTGAGAGGGCCAGATTGGGAGAGAGAGAGAGAGAGAGAGAGAGAGAGAGAGAGAGAGAGAGAGAGAGAGAGAGAGAGAGAGAGATGGGGGGGGGATGGAGCTTTCTAGACCGTGCGGGGAGAGCCAGAGGCTCCAACTCAACAGTAACAGAGGCCTGTATGGTGAATGAAGACATGACCCAGGCACAGTGAGTCAGGGTAAGGGTCACTCCAACATGGCACCGTGACATCCCCACGGCCGACAAGCTGGACAAAGGACAGGCATCCTGAAGATACTTAACATCATCAAACTGTATACGTGAAAGGGTGAGGGTGGGTTCAGGCTGTGCCTGCCTCCTGCCTCGGCTACTCTGTGGGCTGATGTGGGAGGGCTGCTGGAGCCAGAAGCTTGAGGCTCTGAAGACGACAGCCTGTACGACACAGCAGGACACTCTGTCTCAGAAGGATTGAAGTGTTAACTTTTATATTATGTCACAGCGATTTTAAAACGGAAAGGTTCTGTACTTCAACCTCTTGCCAGCTGGGATTTTGGAAACAGGGTCTTGCTGTGTAGTGTGGAGCTGGTCTCAAACACAAAGCAGTTCTCTGGCCTCAGTTTCCCAAGGCTTTGAAAACAGCCTGAGTGACAGAGCAGCACTCTCAAGGAAAGAAAGTTAGAACGGAGACTTCTATTCTGTGTATATGTTACAATTTAAAAAGGAAGAGACCCCATGTCTCACAGCAACAGAGGAGTTGTGGGCTAAGAGCCAGCTTTACAGTTATTTTGTTGTTGTTGTTTGTTTGTTTGTTTTTTTGAGACAGGGTTTCTCTGTGTGGCTCTGCACCTTTCCTGGAACTCACTCTGTAGACCAGGCTGGCCTCAAACTCACAGAGATCTGCCTGGCTCTGCCTCCCGAGTGCTGGGATTAAAGGCGTGGGTCACCACCACCACCACCACCGCCTGGCTTACAGTTTTTTTTTTTTTAAGAGAAAGCCAAGAGGTCAGAGCTCAGAGCTAAAATCTCACCCTTCCTCTTGCGGTGTCCCAGCTTCCCGAAAGAGAGCTATTTCTTGTGTGTACGTCTTTTCATAGTATTTTTTTCTGCCCTCTCATTGGTTGTAAACCCAAACACGTGACTGCCTCGTCACTGTCTGAATGTACAGCCCCCTAGGTCTTAAAGGCATATGTCTCCAATCCTGGCTGTATCCCTGAACACACAGAGATCTATGGGATTAAAGGCATGCGCCACCACCACCACACTCTGTCTATGGCTCTAATAGCTCTGACCCCCGGGCAACTTTATTTATTAACATACAATCAAAGTCACATTTCAGTACAAATAGAATACCACCACAATGCTAAGCATGTGCCACCGTGCTTACCTAGCCATCGCCACTCTCTGCCAGTAACATGCCTCAATGCCCACCCGCCCATGTGTCTGACATCATGACCTGTGAAACCTGGCTGAAAAAATGAAGTATTTGGGTATTAAAAAGGAAGCCCTAGCCACAGAGTTAACTCTCAGGCTATCTTCCTACCTCCCATGCAGCAGGATGAGGCAATACCCTGCCTGCACGTCCCGTCTTAGAGACTTTCCCCCACACTAACTCAGGGTTATTCATGAAGAGCTAGCCTCTTTTCCTAGTCCTTATCCCCTGTCCTCATCCCTCACACATGCTGGCATCCCGGCCCAGGTGGGAAGGGCCATCCACTGTGCTGCTGTTTCCAGCCCCTGTAAGAATGCTGCTGTGGAATAGACTTCTTCTCAGTGAGGAGGCCTTAGAAATACTCCCAGAGCAGGTCAGAGTGGTGTAGAATGTTCCTTTGCACCGTGTGAATATATTCCGTTTAGTCTAATAAGGAAGCTGCTTGGCCAACAGCTGGGCAGGATAAGCTTGGGGGAGAGCCAAACAGAGAATGCTGGGAAGAAGGGCAGAGTCAGAGGAGTTGCCAGGAGGCATAGAAAGAAGCAAGATGGGCGTGCTGTACAGAGAAAAGGTACCAGGCCTCATGGCAAAGCAAAGATAAGAAATATGGGTTAACTTAAATGTAAGAGTTAGCTAGTAACAAGCCTGAGCTATTGGCCAAGAATTTATAATTTATATTAAGTCTCTGAGTGGCTATTAGTGCGAGGCTGCGGAGACACCTCTCTAGCCACTGTGGGAAAAACCCCGCCTACAAATGGCGCCCAAATATCCAGTACCTACATCCACATAAGACCTGAGAAAGCTTAAAAAAGGTTCTAAACACACAAAAATGGAGCCAAACGTGGTTTCCTAGTCTTGCGTCTCTCATGACAGCTGCAGTACAGAGACACATATCCTGGCAGCTGCTAGCATGCCAGGAGCTAAGCCGCATGGCGGGTTCCAGCAGTCTCTCACACTACAGAGGCATAGTTCTCCCAGCTGCTGCCTTCCGACCTGAGCTGCCAGCAGGAGCTCCGCCAACTCGCTGCACAGAAGGCTTGGGGTTTTGCTCATGCAGACAGAAAAGATTACAGATATGCAGTAAAGACAGATACAGGCAGAAAAAAAAAATCTCTAAATGAATTATGCTGTGTTTAAAAATGTACAAAGCTTGGGAGAGAAAAGAAAAAAGGTATAGACAGTCATAAAAAAGAAATACACAGTTTTAAAAATAATAAAGTCTTTAAAAAGGGAGTAAAGTTATATAAAAGAAAAAAAGCCATGTATAGATGGGAAATACAGAGAGTCTGGATCCTGTGTGTTATTGTGTTGTCTCTGAACTTTCTGGCTGCTAAGAGACACTGGATTATAAAAGCTGCTTGGTTAAACTAATCTATATATTTTTAAAATGTCTTGACTTCAAAATGAAAGTCAAAAGATATGTTACGTTGGGGAAGAAAATGAAAGGCTATGGATTTGTTCAAAGTTAAAGATGATCAGGTTTGATGGAGGAAGACCCCCTAAAAATCCTGACTACAGATATAAAGAAATATAGCTAGAAGAACTACAAGACACATGATGTGTACTTTAGCTGCTCAAACATAAAACAAAAAAAAATCATCTTTGGCTGACTTGTGTACAATACACAGTCTATATTTGTATTAAAACAGATACGTATGTTATCTTTAAAAGTTTGTGTATTTTCAGAACAAGGGGGACAGACACCAATAAAAATGGATGGCCCAGGTGATCCAGCATCCAAAACAGCTTCTAGGCTGCTGGCTGAGATGATCCAGCCTCACAGAATACTCCAGCCAAGACAGAACAATTATCCTGATTTTTCTCAAGGTTCCTCCAAAGATTCCAACACCCCCAAGCAACAGGAAGTAGTCTAGAGAGCAATGCCCATATTCCCAAAAGATGGAATATGGATGTTTCTTATCATTTAAGGAGTGTTGGTTACAAATTGTTATTGGTCTTAGTAAAAAAAAAAAAGACTAAACAAAAGCATTAAATTAACAAAATCTCTTTCTAAAGGAAAAAAGGGGGATACAATATAGACATGATGAGATAAAAGGTAGACTACTGAATCTACTTTAATCCAAAAAACAACCATTAATCTAAAAATATTTTAATTGATATAGATTTTGGTTTATTGACACAAATTTAGAGTTAATTTTATTATACTGTATGTATGTTTCTACTCTTGTTTAGGGTATTACATTTGTGCAGTTCATTTTAAAATGTAATATATAATTAAGAAATACAGATAAATAGTCATCTATAACAGTCAAACTTATAGTCATGTTAGGTATGTTTTCAAGGTCAAACACAGATATACTTAGATTGATAGATGCTCTTCAAACACTTCAAAGACCTACAGAATATGGCATTCAATATGTTTAATAACCTAGGGTTTTTCATGACAGTGAGATACATCTGCTCCTGGCAGCATCAGTCTACTTCAGAGAAGCTGATGGGCATCGAAGAAACTCCATATGGAGTTTTTCTTTCTTTCTTTCTTTCTTTCTTTCTTTCTTTCTTTCTTTCTTTCTTTCTTTCTTTCTTTCTTTCTTTCTTTCTTTCTTTCTTTCTTTCTTTCTTTCTTTCTTTCTGTCTCTCTCTCTCTCTCTCTCTCTCTCTCTCTCTCTCTCTCTCTCTCTCTCTTTCTTTTTTTTCTTGGTTTTTAGAGACAGGGTTTCTCTGTATAATTTTGGTGCCTGTCCTGAATCTTGCTCTGCAGACCAGGCTGGCCTTGAACTCACAGAGATTCTCCTGGCTCTGCCTCCCCAGTGCTGGGATTAAAGGCGTGTGCCACCACTGCCTGGCAGAATTTGTTTTCTTTATGGCAAAAGCTAGCCATGTGGGCAAAAAAAAACTGCCATTGCCTCAATTGCTGACAGTATACTGTCTAAACTGGACCAGCGGGACACAAAAAAGCAATGGCCAAATGCTGTGGGATGGTCTATATGTCAAATTACTCTGATTGGTCAATAAATAAAATACTGATTGGCCAGTGGCTAGGCAGGAAGTATAGGCGGGACTAACAGAGAGGAGAAAAGAAAGAACAGGAAGGCGGAGGGAGTCACTGCCAGCTGCCCCCATGACAAGCAGCATGTGAAGATGCCGGTAAGCCACGAGCCACGTGGCAAGGTATAGATTTATGGAAATGGATTAATTTAAGCTATAAGAACAGTTAGCAAGAAGCCTGCCATGGCCATATGGTGGGTAAGCAATATAAGTCTCTGTGTTTACTTGGTTGGGTCTGAGTGGCTGTGGGACTGGCGGGTGACAGAGATTTGTCCTGTGGGCAAGGCAGGAAAACTCTAGCTACAGCCAAACTTTGCCAAGACAAGGTAGGACAGTCCTTCAAAATTCCCTTCTTCTCAGAAATGTCTGTCAGATACACTAGGCCTATAGGCCAAAGTTGGATGCCCCAATGTTACAGAAGAACCTAGGGTGACTGTCCTGACAGTCAGATGTCCCTGTCGTTAGGTAACATTTAACTTTCTGGGGTCTTTGATGAAGCTGAAGACTAGACAGTCATAGATAAGGTTTTCCTTTGTTATGATAAAAGGTAAATTGGGTATAAAACTTTAGAGTCACAAAGATAAGATAACTAATAGAGTATTTTCTCTAAATATGCCAAATACAAATGGACTGCAGCCCCGGAGACACAGAGGAACTCCACCTACACAGTGGAGGTTTATTTTCAGGAAACTGGAAGCCCAGATTGGTTGGTCACAAGCCTAACACACACACACAGTTCATGACAAACAGTCTACAAATACAGAACAAACTCAGAGAAGCAGATGAGCTGGTAGGGAAATTAGTCAGGGTTTCAACATCATTTTCAGTCAGCTCCATGGAAAGGAAAACAATGATTAAACAGGAAAGTAAGCTTCCCTATTCATTTCACTCAGGAGCTATATAATCCTGAAAGAATTCCTGAAAGTACAATTAGGATATAATTACAACATTCTTGACCTCATTGCATCCACAGACGCAGCAGACTGACCTTAAAACAAACTACCAAGAGCCGTAGGCGTAATGTCCCTAAGTAGTTCTGCTCAGTATGCAGAAGCCCTGGGTTGGATCCCTAGTCCCAAAATAAATAAATAAATAAATAAATAAATAAATAAATAAATAAATAAATAAATAAATAAATAATAAAACAAGAATAAAATGTAAGTTTGAGAAAAAGGGCTGATTACAGCCTAGTTTCATGACTAGAAACCAAGAAAGACCTATATTCCCCCCCAGGGTTCCTCTGCACCTCGCTTTGGTTCCTTCTGACATAACACAGTCGGACAGCACGATCTTCTCCAGGACGCAACGATCTGAAACTGTGGACCATGCACTTAAAAAGGCATAAAATAGCCAGGCGGTGGCGGCGGCACACGCCTTTAATCCCAGCACTCAGGAGGCAGAGGCAGGTGG